>NC_141142.1:58528929-58844241 GCF_053477565.2 Lygodium microphyllum | reverse complement strand
CCTAGACCAAGGCATTTATGCTTTATTACCTACCCTATACTAAGGCATTTATGCTTTATTACACCTTCCAAGTCAAAAGATCAATCCATCAAGGCTACCAAACTTCTCTTCACCATCTCCATTGATTCACTTTGAAAATTAAGAGCTAAAAGGTATAGAGATAATTAATCCATGGAATCCCATTACTAGATGGCTCTAAGATGTATGTTGGTTGTTTGTTGTTGACAATGACTCTAACACGCTCATAGCTAAAATGAGTAATGTAGAAACTCTACTAGGGGTTATGACCAATTTTCAAGGGCATTTGGCTTGCTCATTAGTAGAGCTAAGACTAAAATCTTATATATGCTTGGATGATCTGATTGACTAGGTTTTACAATTTGGCTTTAAAGTCTGCAATGGGGAGGTATTTAGATGCTTCAAGGCCCCATTAGGTCTAGGCATCTCGGCAAACAAAAAGTCCAATGTTTCCTAGGAATATTTGAAATAAAAATTAGAAAATTTTCATCACTACCACCATTGAGCACGATTGGTTGATTGGTGGTCTTAGATAAAATCTTATCTCTAGTCATTATATATGTTAGGGCCACTACTTGTTTTAGTAAGTTCCAAAGGGATAGAATGGAATGAGTGCAAAGAGACTTCCTATGGAGGAATGGAGATTACGCTTGATGGCACTCAATTTTGTGGAAGTTCATCAACACACCCCAAAAACTAGAGGGCTAGAGTTGGAGCAACTAGATCTTGAAGCCTGATGTTTGATATTCAAGCTTCTTATGAAGGTAGACTCTAATGAACCTTGGGCCATCATCATAAAATCAATGCCAAGATATACTTCAAATTATGATTTGGATAAGTCTCACTTGGGAAGTTAAAATGACGACTACTTCATTAAAGACCAAACTAGAGGGCAATGCATCTGTCTCAAAGGTTTGTGAATTCATGGAAAGCTATCATAAAATAGCTCCACTAGAAAGAAGGCCCTAGTATAAAAGTGATCAAGCTCTTCTCTAAGGAATATGTATCTACAAAAGAGAGTATAAGGGTGGATTTTTCTTGAAAACTATCACCCCCAAGTTGTCAAAAATTGTCATAGACAAATGAATTACAAGGTGGATAGGTATTAGGTATTTGGGACCTTGTTAGAAGAGAATACTTGGAAATTGAAGAGATCACCAATAGACTTAACCTTTTTGATTTGGAAAAAAACAAGGATGAAAGAGACACTAGAGAAGAAGACATGTTCTTGGGCCCCCTCCCAATAAGTTAGGCAAGACAATTTGTGGAAATCCTTGGTAAATCACAAAGGGAAACCAACAAGCAAAATAAAAAAGAAAGATGATTTCTACTCTCCCTCAAATTATACTTTCCTAAAGGTAAAAAAGACAAGTTTCCATCACCTAATCCATGCACTTGGAAGAAAAGAACTAAAGTATATAAAATGTTATGCTAAGCATTAAGCTGAATTCACTGTTAGGGAGAATCACCACAAAAGAGTTGCCTACCAAGGACAAAATGGAAAAGGCTATAGAGGTTTCCCAACACTATCCCATATGATGGTATCAAAGTGAGTCAATACCAAATTGTCACTAAAAGAATAAAGAATAAGTGATTGTGATGGGCGCTCGCCACCTGTAGTGTGCAGTGGCGGGTATTGTCAGTGTAGTAATACACGTGCAGCTAGGCGGAGGCGCCTTTACCCCCAACAAATAACTCTTCTTGAGGGTCTTCTTGGACATCCCACCATAGCATATGTGGTGAATTACATGCTTCACCACTGCAAGATGTGTGTTTATCATAGTCACCATTGTATCTCTTAGCTATGGATTCATTGAGTCATATGCATAATGTGACTTGACTATGGCTATGACTATGGCTATCTCATTTTCTTGATTTCTTACAAGTATTACATGTATTTTTCGGTTAGAGGTTAGCTTCATTATAGTGATATCAAAGTATGCCTTTGATCCAACCAAAATGCCATTTTTCAAGCTTTTATTTGGTTCCAAGCATGGAATATTAGTTGTAGTAGTTAAAGATCTAGTCAAACTGTTTGGTTATTTTCCATAATTGTGAGTAGACAAGCTATGTTATAGTAAATTGGGGCTATTTGGAAGCTTTTGGAGAAGATCTCGAGGAACATGGAGAAGGTCTAACAAGTTTAGCAGGTTGTGGCCACTTTACAAGCCAATTTTGAAGGAAGGAAGGAAGGAAGGAAGCCAACGTAGGGCTCATTGGACTTGGTAAAGGTTATTCTCTATTCTACCTTTTTGAAATAGGGCTTTTCTTTCCCTTCTTGACCTTTAATTGGAAGATTTCATGGTGGATATACCTGCTTATCTCTTCTCTTATGCATCAATGACTTCAAAGCTTACCAAAGCTTGATTCTACTTGTCTTGTTGAGCATCCTCATCAGCATTTTGTAGAGATTTTATTCAGCCATTGCAATAAGACTTTGGAACAAAATGCAGCTCAAAATTGAGTAAGGCCAATGAAACACATATTAACCTAGAGAGGGAGAATATGTTACCAGAGTATTATCCAAGAACATACACATGCATGCACTCTAAGTCACGAGCAAAGATTGCTTCATGATGTGCATATGGTTGAATAATGGCAGATGCAAATTGGCAGGCCTCCCCTACCACACACACCACACAAGAGGGGAGAGAGAGAGAGAGAGAGAGAGAGAGAGAGAGAGAGAGAGAGAGAGAGAGAGAGAGAGAGAGAGAGAGAGAGAGAGAGAGAGAGAGAGGAAATTACCTAAAAGAGAAAGAGATCCCACAATAAGTCCTACGTTGTTGTGATGTTGTGCATCCACTACTGCGAACCTAAGGGCAAATTTTTTTGCCAGGGATTTGAACTCATTAGCCAATGTAATTAGGAATTTGTTTTTGTTGTGTGTGAATTTTTGCTTTGCATTTTGCATGACACACGAGCACATGTAGATAGGCTAGGCACATTTTCTTTAGTGCATTCATCATTTTTGTGTGGAGCATCGTTTGATTGGTTGCGTAGCATGGATTCAACGACATTGCATACTTTTCAAATCATGAATGGTTGGGCACGAAGTTCTGTTACATAGCATATTCTTGCTATGGCACATTGCATGAAAAACAGGTTCATATGAAGAGAATGTATATTTTGAAGACTCCAAGGGTGTGTACTCCTCCATAATGGAGTTTATGGAAGAAGGCATATGGAGAAGTGGGAATATACAAGGGATGGCTTAATCCAATGTGATGGCAATTCTTGTATGAGATATGGATGCTATTTATAATGTTTCAAGCACTCGCACTAGGATGAAAAGAGATATTCTACAATGTTTTACTTGGATTGCTATGAGTTGCAACGACGACACAAGTCGGGTGTGGTTGAATGATTCTTTCAATTGCATCTATGTCTCCTTGACGAAGTTGACAGTTTCCTATCCAAGAAGAGAATGGATAACTATTGGATCATAAAAAACAGGTTAAGTGTATGGAGATGACTTTGAGTTTTGACTTCAAGTTTACAGGTGGTAGCCATGCATCTTCACAATCACACAAGCTACATTGACATAGTCGTATGGTTGGGAATGCAGTTGTAAAAGAGGTGCAGGCTTTAAAAGAAATGGAGCTAGGTTCAAAGTTGGGTCCTTCAAAGGAGGAGAGCTTGAAGCCCATGAAAGATCAAATTGTTAAGCTTAATAGTTTTACAGAATTGAAAACTGAAGATGATGTAGCCGCTATTGCTTCAGTAGGATCCAAGATTGCTAAAGCAAAGGCTAGTGTCATTGCAAACTCAAATGGTTCTAGTTTCAGTTTCAAGTGTGATGAATGTGCTGAGAAGGGAAAAATAGTTTTACACAAAGTTAGAAGGATTGAAAATTGCAAAGGAGGAAGGAAAAGAGCCAAATGCAAGCCAAAACAAAGGAAGACATGGAATCAGAATTCAAGTAGCTGTCCATTTACAAGCATTCTAAGGAGAGGTAGGTGTTGTAGGAAATTGTCCGTCTCTGAGGATTGTGCATCATGCCTTACCATCTTGTGGATTCTAGATAGGGTGATTGTAGGCGTTTCATCACACCATTTAAGGGGTCCCATTCTCTAGCTAGTGGCGATTGAAAATACCCATTCATCAAAAAGCAGATTTGAAGATGATTGTTGCCAACTTTGGAGTTTGAGAGGCAAAGACCAAAGATGAGAATCACACTATGTCGAAGAACTCCTATTGATGAATAGTTTTTGGAAGAATTGGTGGCTATAGCACGACGTGCTTGTAGCTAAACGGATAGTTTGATCACCATTCCATCATCACCTTTTGCTGCATCCTCCCTTTTCCATAGGGGCATTGCAATTTTGATATTTTTGAAAGACACGACATTATGATTCTTGACGTAATCACTGTCGTTAAGATATCGATAAAAACAAAAGCTTTGAGCTTTGAAAAAAGCTTAAACCTTAATTGGATAAAGCCACAGCTTTTTGGCGTGATCGTGAGAAAAAACATGTTGAATTGAGGGTGGCGTTATTGAAGGAGGTGGCGTATGAGTTTAAAAGGACATGAAGGGGAGCGACGGTGGGGGGGGGAGACCTTCCTACCTACCTGCCAGCCTACAATCATGACAATGGTTGTTGACGAGGGGGAAGATGACAATGATGGTGAAGAAGACCTGGTCTTCTATGCAGTCGCCCTCCCGACCATGATTGCCATCTTGTGCTACAGCCACCAAGTGCGATCAACATGGGCTATGAAGAAGGCTAAAGTAGTCACCCACTATGGCTTTATACCACTCATAATCATGAACATGGAGATGAAGCTCAACATCTCGCCCTACGTCTTCTTTGCAATCGGGATTGGCATCGCCATCAATGTCTTTTGTCTTATAATCGCTTTGATCAAAGAAGCTTAATTCTGCTGAAGTATGCACGTTGGCACAAGAAGGTTAGATCAGTTTGTAGGACCGCTATCATTGGATAGTGATGAGATGATTAGGAGAGTAACTATGCAGCCTGCTTTATGAGATCCTATAGGTATTGGACACATGTTTTCAGCCGAGACACTAAAAGAGATGAAGATTGGGACTAAAGATTTTTTGCTTCTAGCAGAGGTGAGATGTTTTGAGGAGATGTTGAGCAAAGATGGGAGAGTCTTTGCTTTTTTCTCACATGAGATTGTATGCATTGATTCTAGGGTTGTGATGGCTATGCTTATTTTTACCATTTTGCATGTTCCTTGGAATCTATGACCTATTCCTATGTTTAGGGCGACTCACTTATCCAAATTGGTGGAGCTTTTGAATGAGCGCATTGAGATGGGGATTCTAGAACCATCTTTAGCTACATATTCTAATAGATGGTTCACAATTCCCAAGAAGAATGGGACACTCACATTCATACATGACTTACAACAGCTGGTGAGTAGGGTCACTATACGAAATGTTGGTGCAGAACCTATTGTGGATGAATTTTAGAGGCTTTTCTGGATGTGGTATCTATTCTCTTGGTGATGTTTATTCCAACTATGACCAATTTCAGCTTTGCCCTTGAGAATAGAGATTTGACTATGATGAAGACACCTTTGGGTCTTGTCCGAATGTGTATGCTTCCACAGGGAGCTACTAATTCGGTTGCTCATATGATGAATGGAATGAGCAAGGTCTTACAGGATTTTATTCCAGAGCTTACTATGCCTTTCATTGATGATCTGCCTATCAAGGATTGTTTGGAGAAAGAGAAGGATGAGGCTTTAGATGATCATGGATGTAGGTACTTTATGGCCGCACATATTAGAGATGTTGAGAGGATTCTTTGCAAGCTAGAGGAAGTGAATTTGACATTGTTAGGGTTGAAGTCTATTTTTGGTGCTAGAGAGGTTTTGATTGTTGGACATATGTGTGGTTATTATGGAAGGAGGCCTTCTCCTGTGAAGGTTGATACCATAGAGAATATTGCAGAGACTTGCTCTTCTACTTCGGAGGTTCACAGGTTTCTTGGAGCTTGTGTATTTTATATTATTTGGATTCCTCATTTCACTCATATTGCAGATGATCTCTACCAGCTCTTGAGGAAAGGGTAGCGTTTTTATTGGGACATGAGACACACTAGAGCTATGCAGAAGTTGAAGAGATTGTTGAAAAGAGCTGCTTCGATTCTTTGAAAAGCAGGTTATGAGTGTGGAAAACCTATTGTACTCATTGTTGATACTAGTCCTATCGGCATTGGATGGGCTATTGGCCAAGACAATGCAGATGGGAATATGTATGCTATTTGATTTGGGATGAAAGTCCTAAACGAGCGACAATGCAGATATCCACAAATTTAGAGGGAGCTCTTGGGAGTTTTCATGGCTCTCAAGAATGATAATCAGGACTTCATTGGTGTTGTTGTGGTGGTCAAGACTGATTGCTTGCCTCTTCTAGGTATGATCATGAGTTGTTCTACTCTAGACATTGCCAGCCATTGAGAGTTGTATGTGACAAAGCTTTATAGGTGCGAATCATGAAAGAGTTTCATGAAAGTCTTTGGGCAGGACATAGAGCTGTTTGGGCGACCTATGAGAAGATTAGAGAACGTTATTGGTGGAGAGGCATGTACAAAGATATCTCACAATTTGTTGAGACATGCATTGATTGTCAGTTGTTTTCTTTAGTGAGGCATAGAGATGAGCTTCACCCTACTTATCCACTATGTATTCACCATAAGTGGGTTCTTGATTTGATTACTATGCCTGTTGGATTGTGGCAGATGCGTTACATTGTTTTGGCAGGAGAAGATCTCACAAATCAAGTGGAAGGAAAAGCATTGAGGATGAAGACTACTTTAGTGGTATGCAAGTTTCTGTTGGAGGATGTTATTTGGAGGTATGGATGCATTGGGAAAATTACAACGAATAGAGGTGAATTGGATGCTAATGAGGCTAGGGAGTTTTTCTCTTGCCTTCGCATTAAACTTGCTTTTACTTCAGCATATAATCTAGAAGGCAATGGGAAGAGTGAGCGAGGCCATTCACCGATTGTGAACGCCTTGGCCAAAGTGGCCTAGATTATTGCCTTACGCCTTATGGATAGATCGTACTACCCATAGTGTGACTACATGATATATGCCAGTTGAGTTGATGTATGGACAGAAACCAGTCATGCCTACATAGACTTGCACACTTATTTGGAGTGCTTTACCATGGTAGCAAGATGAGATGACTAGAGAGGATCTTTTACCTCTTTGTATTCGTCAGTTGTTGGAGAGGAGATCTGAGGATATTGAGAGAGCTATTTAGAAACTCAAAGAGGTCAAAATTTGGAGCAAAGAATGATTTGATAGCAGACACAGATTAAGACCTAGAACGATTGAGGAGGGAGATTGGATGTTGGTCTATGACAACAATCTAGACAACCAATACAGTGCTATTCACAACTTTTTGAGATGATGGTTTGGGACTTATTTGGTGCAGCATGTCCATGACAATGCTACGTATTCCTTAACAGAGCTTGATGGAATGGCCTTACGGATTCCAATTGTAGGGAAGAGAATCAAATTGTTCAAGAGAAGAGATGATGCAGCCTATGCCATTGAGGAGTTGGATGATGAGTTTTATGAGGACTTGAGGCAGGAGATGATATAGATGAGGATGTGGACATTGCAGATGATTTTGTAGAAGATGAGGAGATTGCATTGACCATCGAGCTATGAGGATGGGTAGCTATGGCCCATTCAGAGGATGTGCAGGTTTGGAGGGGGAGGATGTCATGATGCTGCGCTTCCACCACTGCGAACCTGAGGGTGGAGTTTTACGTCAAGAATTTGAACTCATTAGTTAGTGTCATTAGGAATTTGTTTTTGTTGTGTGTAAATTTTTGTTTGCCTTTTGCATAACACATGCGCACATGTCTCGACAATAAAGGGAATATTCCTTAGAATTATCCCTAGCCTACTAGTGGAGGCTCATATGGCAGGTCGGTCATGCCGGCCTAACCACCTTCACGGGTTATAAAAGCTAAACCCCTTCACAGCCATCGATAATCTATCTTTCATCCAGTCAGAGTTGTTCCAGCTAGCATTAAGCTCTTCACCTATCTTCTGTCTAGATCGCCATCTAAGCTTCACTGTGGAAGTGCACGGGTGGACAGAGCCATCTCTGTATCAGTTGTTTGGAGCTAAAGAAATTTTCTAATTCTCCCCTTATCTATTGTGTACTCTCTATCTCTACCTCTTTCTCAGATTCTGTTCACTGCACCGTGTAATTTTTACAGTTGTGAGGGTAGTGCAAGTGGTGCAAACCTAGTGGTGCAAGTGGGTGGTTCAAGTGTAGGCAAGTGGTGCAAGCCTAGGTGATGCAAGTGGGTGGGTGAGTTCTAGTGCATAAATAGTACACTGTAGTGTGCAAGGAAACTATTGTGTGCGAGTGGTACACGTAGTGTGTGAGTGGTGTGTGGAAGTGGCTTAGTGTGGGAGTGTATGTGTATGTGTGTATATTAATATGTGAGTGTGTTGTGTGAGAGGCATGGGTTTGAATGTGTGGTGTGTAAGTGTGTATTTGTGTGTTACTGTGTGTTTTATATGTGTGTGTGAACATCTAGTGTGAATGTGATGGTGGGTTTGTGCATGTGTCATATATGGGGTGTGTTTGGGAATGAGAGACTATGTGTGTGAATGTAAGTGCGAGCCATGAGGAGAGTGCTTGGTTGGGCTAGTGTGATAGTAGGGGGTAAAGAGTGGTAGTGATGTGTGTGGGATTGAGCAGGGTTGGTTAATGTGTAGAGTTTATGTATGGAGTGATAGTAGGGGGTAAAGAGTGATAGTGATGGGTGTTGAGATATTGAGCTCCACTCGTGATATGCCAGGGTGACCGTTGTGCATTTATGTCACCGACTTGTCATTTACAGATGCGGTTGGTACACCGCCCATGAATAATAGCTAGATGACAGCTATCCTTATCTACTCTAGTTCGTGGCTCAGTTAGTATGCCACCTTAGTTAGTTGAGTCTGGTTTGAGACCCATATATAGGGTTCTTCTATTTCTATGTACTTGAGTTCTTTTGGCTTACACAACTAAGAAGAGGAAAACTGTTTTCAGTCTCCACCTGTGTGTGTATTCTCCCATCGTGCAAGCAAGAAAGCTACAAGTGAGACTCCTTCCTTCTCTCCCACAATCTTGACATGGTATCAGAGCCTTGTTCGTGGTAAGGAGCTCAAGAAAGCAAACCAAGATCGCGGTGTTCTGGTAAGAGGACCAGTGTTGCTTTCATTTTTATGTTTTGGGAGCAAGTCTCTGCCAGGTAGCACAGCCGGAAAGTGCAAGAGTGTATTGTCTCAGATTGAGACGCCCTTCGCGGTGTAGCAAGAGGGCAATATATGATGCGGGATAGGGCTTTAGCCCTAGGTTGCTCTGGCTTTTTGATTTGAGGCCATTTCGGGGCCTGTTTTGGAGGTGGAAGTTTTCTGCACGCACTCAAGAAAAGGCCCTGTTTTATGCTATGCGACTACTGTTCTATAGGTCGGTGAAAAGTTATTGTAGAAATTGCATCGTATGCCTGTGCGCAGAGACATTGGGAGTTACAGAATCATCCTTGTTGCCTGTTGATGCAAAATCGTCACTAAGAAGTGACTGTGTGGTTAAATACCACTTTCGTCAGTTTTGCAGATTTGCCCTTGTGAGATTGAAACTGTGCTCTTTGCAGTGACAGAATTTTTTGCAGTGTTCTGTAATGGCATTTGATTCTCTTTCATAGATTGTCACTGAAAAGCTTGACAAGAACAACTTCAAAGCATGGAAGTTTAGAATGACGAATTTCCTTATGGGAAAAGGATATTGGGAATTCGTTGCAGGAAATGAAGAAGAACCAGTTCTTCCTGATGTTCCCAATCAACAGCAAATGCAGGCATTTAAAGCATGGCATGAGAGAGCTAGGAAAGTTATGTACTGGCTATCTATCAGCATTTCAGACTCTATGATTGTGCATATTCAAGATGCAAGTACGGCAAAGGAGGCATGGTATACTTTGTCAAAAATGTATAGCACAAATACGCAAGCCAGGAAAATGCAGCTCAAGCAAGAGTTGCACAATGTGCAAAGAGAAAGTATGAGCATCAATGACTACCACATGAAGGTGAAGAAGATTGCAGATACACTTGCTTCCATTGGGTCGCCAGTGGAAGATGATGATTTAGTTTCTGTGACCTTGAATGGTCTAGGAAAGGATTATGCACAGTTGCGAACATCCATTTCCGTCCGTGAAAGATTTCCTGATTTTGAGGAGTTGATTGCTCTTCTAATTTTTGAGCAGAGAAATGGTGGTGCATCTTCTTCAGGAGGAACTTCAAAAGAAGCTGTCTTCTACTCAAATGCTGGAAGAGGTAGAGGCAGAGGTAGAGGAGGCCGATTTGGAGGCCGTGGTAGAAATCAGAATATGCAACAAACTCAAGAAAACCAGTCCTATGGAGGAGGACTGGTAACTCTAGAGGCAGGGGGAGCCAAAGAGGTCGTGGTGGATAGCAAAGAGGCTAAAATGCAAACAGCAATGTTAAATGCTACTACTATGGTAAAATGGGTCATATGGCTAAAGACTGCTATAAAAAGCAGAATGACATCATGAATGGAAAATTGCAACAAGGGAATTATGCATCTTCTAGTAGACAGGGTGATGACAGAAATGAGCATTTGTTTATGGTGCAGCACATGACTAATTCTGTGACAAGTGCAGAAGAAAGCAACGATGCATGGTATGTTGACTCAGGTGCATCAAACCACATGACAGGTCCTGCAGAATGGATGCAGGATACAAGGAAAATGGAAAAACCAGGATTTGTGGAGACTGGTGATGATATTGCATATCCTATTGTGCAGATTGGAAAAATTCCTTTGTCTATGCAGGATGGGAAAAAGAAATACCTGTCAAATGTATTTCATGTCCCGAATATCACCAAGAACTTGGTTTCTGTTGGTCAAATGGTTGAGCAGGGCTTGCAGGTCAGATTTAATTCTCATGGATGCCTTGTTGAGGATATGAAAAATAAAGGTTGCTTGATAGCAAAAGGAAAGAAGAAGGGCAAAATGTTTGCGTTGGATGCAGACATGCCTGAATTGAGTGTAGCAATGTTTGCACATGGGACTAGTGTAGTTGCAGATATTGATATCTGGCATAAACGCATTGGTCATGTTAATGTACATCGACTTAAATCAATGCAAGCCCAAAATATTATTGCAGGATTGCCTAAATTCAAGGTTACAGAAATGCATAAGGTATGTGAAGCCTGTCAATTTGGAAAACATGCAAGGAAACCATTTCCTAGACATGTTCAAGAGAGTAAGAAGCCATTGGAATTAATTCACTTTGATGTGTGGACTACTAAAGCTGCATCTCTTGGAGGCTGTCATTATTTTGTCACTTTTATTGATGACTATAGCAGAAAATTTTGGGTATATTTTATGAAAAAGAAAAGTGAAGTTTTTGGGCATTTCAAAACTCTTAAAGCTATGGTTGAAAAAGAAACATGCCTGCAAATAAAATGCCTAAGGTCAGATGGAGGGGGAGAGTACCTCTCAAATGAGTTTGCAAGGTTCCTGCAGGAGCATAGCATAAAGCAGCAATATTCATGCAGTCATACCCCACAGCAAAATGGAATTGCAGAAAGGAAAAACAAGCATATTGGAGAGGTATCTCGTGCCATGCTCAATGAAAAAGACTTACCAGATTTTTATTGGGCTGAAGCAGTTGCTACAGTAGTCTACATAATGAATAAGACTCCCACTGCAGCAATACATGGGATGACTCTAGAGGAGAGGTATATTGGTAGGAAACCAGATATTTCTCATTTGAAAATTTTTGGTTGCATTGCCTATGTTCATGTGCTAGATGAGTTGAGATCCAAGTTGGATCCAAAAGCTGAGAAGTGCATCTTTATTGGTTACTCTCTGCAGACAGAAAGGGTATAGATGCTATAACCCTTCTACTCGTAAGTTTACAGTGAGCATAGATGTTGTTTTTGATGAGATGAGTTGCTGGTATAAACCAGTAAATGTGATTGATAATGTAGATGCACAAAATGGTAATGCTGCACAGAATTCACAGCAGCAGTCACAAGATATTAGTGGACCTAGAGCGTCCTCTAGCAGTGGTTCACATTCTTCGCCATGGACAGGCAGATTGAGATCAGGAGAATCTTCTCAAAGCAATACAGATAGTGGTATGCAGGTATCATGAAAAGGAAAAGAGAAGGTAGATCAGCCCATGTTTGATGTGAATGCAGGTCACTCTTATGTGGATGGTGAATCCAGTGGCTCAGAACAGGTCATTGATGATGAGTTGGGTATTCCTTCTATTGTTACACCTGGAGTAAGGAAGACCATGGATGTTTTGAGAGCCCCTGGGAGTGAACCTACTTTGCGCAGGTCTACTAGAGCTAGGTATCCTGTGGATAGGCTGAAATATGATGGATTTACAGCCATTCACTATGCATATATGGTCAAAGTGATACAGGAACCAGAACCCACTTCTTTTGAGCAAGCCATGGGAAAAGAAAAATGGGAGAAAGCCATGGATGAAGAAATGGATGCCTTGGAAGCAAATGCTACATGGGAATTGGTACCTTTGCCTAAAGATAAAAATGCAATTGGTTGTAAGTGGGTTTATAAGGTGAAACATAATGCAGATGGTTATGTGAATAGATATAAGGCAAGATTAGTAGTCAAGGGGTATGCACAAACATATGGCATTGATTATGAAGAAACATTCAGTCCGGTTGCAAGGATGGCAACCGTAAGAGCAGTCATTGCTATGGCTGCATCAAAGGAATGGTCTTTACATAAGATGTATGTAAAGAATGCTTTCTTGCATGGTGATTTGCAAGAAGAGGTCTATATGGAGCATCCACCATGTTATGTACATGCTGTTCATCCTGAGTTTGTTTACAGGTTGAAGAAAGCCTTGTATGGCTTGAAGTAAGCACCTAGAGCATGGTCTGACAAGATAGGACAGTATCTTGTCACTATTGGCTTTCAAATTTCCAGGGCAGATTTCTCACTTTATGTGAGAAAAACAAAGAAAGGTATTATGCTACTTGTCATTTATGTTGATGATTTGATTATGACAAGTGATAGTGATGAAGATATCCTTCATGTGAAAATGCTATTGAAGCAGAAGTTTGAGATGAAGGATTTGGGAGAGTTGCGTTATTTCTTGGGCATTGAGGTGATTAGATCACCAAGTGGGATACGGCTCTTGCAGAGGCAGTATGGATTGGACATGCTATCCAAATATGGGATGATAGGCTGTAAGCCTATTTCAGTTCCTTTGGAGCAGAATGTGAAGCTGAGCGCGCAGATGCAGGTGAGATTTTGGAAGACCCTACTATGTACAGACGCATAGTAGGAAGTTTGATTTATATGACTATTACCAGGCCAGATTTGAGCAAAGTTGTTGGATTGGTAAGTCAGTTTATGTAGGCTCCAAGGAAACCGCATTTGGATGCGGCTAGACGCATACTCAAATATGTGAAGTCCACATTGCAGTATGGACTACTTTATGAGACTGGGGTTCAGATACAGTTGTATGGATACACTGATGCTGATTGGGCTGGTAGTATTTCTGATAGACAATCTACCAGTGGATATGTGTTCTCTTTTGGGAGTACTGCAGTCACTTGGAGCAGCAAGAAACAGCCTACAGTTGCCTTTTCAAGCACAGAGGCTGAGTACAGGGGCGCAACAATGGCTGCATGTGAGGTAGCTTGGTTGCATAAGCTACTTTATAATATGCATCAGCCCTACAGATGGGCCAGTTGTCATTTATTGTGACAACATGAGTAGTATACACTTGGCAAATAACCCAGTCTATCATGCTAGAACAAAGCACATTGAGATGCATTATCACTATGTGCGAGAGAGGGTTTTACTAGGTCTTATTGATCTAGTTTATGTCAGCACAGAGGATCAGGTAGCTGACATATTTACGAAGGCATTGGGCGCAGAGAAGCTGCGCAAGTTCAGAGACCTGCTTGGTGTGCACGAATTGGGATTGAGCTCAAGGGGGAGTGTTGAGATATCGAGCTCCACTCGTGATATGCCAGGGTGACCGTTGTGCATTTATGTCACTGACTTGTTAGTTACAGATGCGGTTGGTACACCGCCCATGAATAATAGCTAGATGACAGCTATCCTTATCTACTCTAGTTCATGGCTCAGTTAGTATGCCACCTTAGTTAGTTGAGTTTGGTTTGAGACCCATATATAGGGTTCTTCTATTTCTATGTACTTGAGTTCTTTTGGCTTACACAACTAAGAAGAGGAAAATTGTTTTCAGCCTCCACCTATGTGTGTATTCCCCCATTGTGCAAGCAAAAAAGCTACAAGTGAGACTCCTTCCTTCTCTCCCACAATCTTGACAATGGGATGAGGATAAATATCAATATGGACCCCCCTCTTTGAGCGACGTGGAAGGGGGAGGGACCTGCTGATCAGCACCCGCTCAGGAAAGATGAAAAACAGTTTGTATCTTTCCTCGGTGCCCCCATGGCCCCACCCCTCGCATTTCCAGCACCAGAATGTCAACAGTTAATACAACACCTTTTTCCTCCTTCAGACACGCTCAACCCATGTCTTTCGTTCTTGCTAGCTCCGCATCTCACCAGTGTGCCTGCTGGCTCAACCCATGAACTTGCTATTAAAGAGGACATTCTTAGCCCATCTTGTGAATGTTATTTTTAAAGAGCTCATGCTTGGCCTTAGGGATATGGACCACATATTGTGAAGGAGTCATAAGCTTGGCCCTGTGGGTGGTATAACTATACTGTTATGTAGAATAGTCAATCCTAAAAGTAAATCGACCTCAAATGATTTGCCTTTTCTTCCTAGGGCAAAGACAATTTCAACTATATTATGTCACATAGGTGAATAGATGACATTTTTAAAATAGCTAGTGTGATCCATGACTGCATAGGGGATGCCTTTATATGGATTTTCATATGGAGAGGTTGGTTAAGTTCTAAGAAACAAAAGCATATTCATAGATGCCCTTCACTAAAATGAATATTTTTTTTTACATTAGGAGTTCAATGAGTTACCTAAAATATGTACATCATGGAATTGTTGATACGGGATTTAAACACACCTAATATAGGAAGTTACTAAGTATATCTATATGGAAAATTTCCACTAGTTAATGAAGTATACACGATAAAATTTGTAGAGTTGAAAAACAAAACTTCCCAAGATTGAGTTATGGAAATGTTTATGGCCACTTGCACATGCAACCATGTTCTTATGTGGCAACATTTTTCCATCCCTCTTCGTGTTTACACCATTGATGGTAGGTAAATTCCATAGTCCTTGCCAAGAATATGTTCACCTTATTGTCTACACTACCTTAACCATGGATGGTAGTTCACTTTTGATCTTGCTTGCCAAGATGTTAGTCATATTGTCTTCATTGTCACAAATGTTTCTCATTCTCCCTTTTTCCCCATGGAAGGTTGCCTCTTTGGGTTTCATTTGATTGAATGCTACTCCATGTTGGTTGATGTTTGATATTCCATAAAAAATAGATAATTTTTTGCGTATACTTGGAGATTTTAATTGATTTATGATGTCATTAAGCTACAATATACATTATACTTGTATTCTATAAGTTAGTCATCCATAACTTGACAATGACTTTGTGTACTTTGAGAGCCCATCACATTACACTTTGGATGAATTAATACGATAAGAAACCCATCACATTGTGCAAGAGTCCCAACATTGAATATTTTCAATTGAATATATGTATTATTTATATTAGTAGCTAATTGAACAAAAAAAGAGACATTTAGCTCAAATATGTGTTCTTTACATAATAAATAAGGAGAAGGAAAATAGACACAAATGTACCTCATGCTATCATGCCTCATAAGGCCTACTAAAACTACAACAATAGTAATAGAAAGTTGGACATACATTGTCCATAAAAAGTTTCATGGAGTGAGCTTTCTAGGTACAAAAAGTAGGATATGCATTGCCCAATGTTCGGAAGGATGTTGTAGTTGCTAGTTCGATTGGAATGTGTAGTTGGGGAGATGAGACTTTACTAGTCGCAAAATGATTGGATGCATTAGCATTAAGGTAAGAAATAATCTACTTGTGGTGTGGGTACCCACTTCAAGATAAGTAGGACTTTTCTATCCTAGGATGTGGATGCAAAATAGAGGTTACTTTGCAAAATGTAGCGTGGATGCAAATAACTCTACAAAATGGAAGCTTGGGGCATCAGACTATGGGCAAGATGCTTTTGCTATGTTGATTGCATATTTTGAAATACCCTTAGTTAGCTATGGGAAACATTGCTCTTCTATCTATATCATGAAGGAACCTAGTTCAACTTAACTCTGCCACATGGAAAGTAGAGATCTAGGTATAGGAAGGAGAGATCAGGTGCAAACTTGGCAGAAGAAGAGGTGTATCCTACTCTAGAACCACAATGCTATGTGGAAAGTAAAGATCAACTGGCATTATGTGGAATTTTTTTTAAATAAATGGAAATGGCATTAGTAACTATTTTATAGCATTATTCCTTTCATTGATTATCCTTTTGATGAGGCATGATGTCCATTTGGAATCGGTATGTTTGAGAGAAAAAAACATACAAGTTAGTCTTTAAGAACTTATTCAATAAATTCACCTTTGATGTGGATGTAGAATGTTATTTGAAAGTCATCTTAGTATATACTCCAACTATAAAGAAAGCTATGTAGGATGTAAAAAGTGGTGAAAAACAATTATTATGCAATCACAATGTTATCTCCCACTCTTTTCGAACAAACCTTCTGTCAATTAATTATGAGCAACAATCAAGCATCTAAGTGTGCAAAATAGTAAAACGTTAATAATCTTCTTGCCAATGTGGAAAATGGTGTCACATCTTTTGGTTGTGGTTGTTGTGGTTTCATAGAGATTTCTCTCTCAATGAATAGCTTGGCATGTTGGTTAGAATTATTGAATCCATCATTGATCCTTTGCAAGATCCTTTGCAAGGGAGTTGAGGGATATGGTCTTGTCCTTGCAAGCTAGACTTTATGTGGGCATATATCAATCAACACAAGAATACCCTTTCTAAAAACAAGAAGTTGAAAATGCATTTCCAAGAAGATAGTTTGCGATACTATATCAAATCCTCCATCTCACAAGTGGCCAATCTAAGTACTTTACACAAGTCAGAAGTGGCCTTTCACATAAGTTACTTTTACAATGAAAGCATTATTGAAAAGAAGAATGCACCATCAATCACAAAATGATGTATTGTTTCCAAGAAGATAGTTTGTAGTGTTGTATCAAACCCTCCATCTCACAACTATTGTTCTAGGTACTACATATAATTTGCTATCACAATGAAAAAAATACAGAGAACAGTAATCCAAAATCAATCACAAAATGGGTAGTGTTAGTGAGGCTCTTTTCAATTTTATTAGGCACAACATTTTCCTCAGAATTTGCGTTTGAATCAAGGCATGCGTGCATAGATTCCCTCTTATGCTTTGGAGGAATTGGAAATGGTGTGACATCTTTGGGTTGTGGTTGTCATGGTCTTTTGGAGAGCTGTCTCTCTCAATGAATGGCTTGGCATGTTGGATAGAATTACTAAATCCATCATTGATCCTTTGCAAGGGAGTTAAGGGATAGGGTCTTTGCCCTTGCAAGCTAGACTTGATTTGTTTCAAGGAGGCAAGCAAATGACTACTCAAGCTCTCAAGATGCATTGCTAATTCAGGATCTTTCTCTATCATAAAGAGAACATATTTAGTATATGTTTTGATACTTCAAATATAAGAAATCAAGGTGTATTCTATTGTAACTATATTTTACCTGCTAAAGCCATTACTTCACAAAACTTTTCTATGGCACCTTGCAATGCTTGACTTGAAAATTGAGATAGATATGATAAACATATATATCTAGAAAATAGCAGATACCATATATACTAAAGGTTTGATTGACTTACCATGATCTTGTATGTCACTATAAGTGTCATCTAGCGTATTTGCATCATTCTGTATAGGTGTAAGACTGGTCTCAAAAATGTTGGTAGGTTGTTCCATATTCATACTTAGAGAAGATCCTATTTGAAAAGAATTGATATTAGCATTGAATAAATGTATTAACAAAAGATGGCTCACAAAAATAAGTCCATGTACCTTCAAAATTCTTGTAGTATATATCCATGCTCTTCGACACAATGGTGTCAATATCAAAACCTGGCAATATTAAGACCTTCATTTGATGTTTGCATATATTTCCTTGCATGGCCCAATCACAGTTGTAACATGCCCACTCACAATGTGCATTGTGTATCGTATACCAGAGCTTTGCATTGCTCATGCTCTTAACCTTTGCAAGACTATGATCGTCTCCAAAAAATTTGACAAATTGATATGGAATGCCTCTTGCACGCATAAGAGATGACAATAAAATCTTTTGGACATTGAAGTTTTGTCTAAAGCCTACCTCTTTCATAGCCTCTAGATACCAATAATATGGATGGCAAAATGTGAGGAGCTTGTGGATTAGCCAATCTGCTCTACAGCCATGAATTGTGCACCTTCCAATAAAGAATTGAGACTTGAGCAATCCATGGTAACAGTCAAACGATCCATTTGTATCTTGGTTGACATGTGGAAGTATTCGCGTGGCTCTAACCCACATTCCTATAATATAAAATAACTTACAGGATCAACATTCATGTGAAGTCAATAATAAATTAATTTATAAATTAGAAAGCCTTACCTAGTTTGGGAACCCAATTTTCCTTGAAGTATGTGAGGAAGTTTTTCTCGCTAGCACAAGTTTTGAAGAACTAATCAATAAGAGATGTAGAATCATCCTTTCTTTTAACCTCGCTACTCAATCCTCTACACTTCATGTTCATAATGTGACCAAGGTCTTGAAACATATTAGCCCGTACTTGATGATCTAGAACTTTCTTTATCAAATTCTTTAACCAACATCTTCTAACATGCCATATACAAAGATATATAGGAGATCCAAAAATAGCCCTACAATTTAACCAATGATTCATTGAGTGAGATTCAATTGAAAAGAAGCATTAAAAATATTCCCATGCAATTTTTAGTTAATATTGTGAGAATCATGTATATTGTAGGGCATTAATTTCCACTTGTGCATCGTCTACCATCCACGCACTTGCCTCCCAAGAAGAATTAAAATCCAATACGCGATTGCAAAATGCTTTTACCCAAGTGATCAAGTAGGTAGTGTCCATTGAGGAGGCAATGATCCATGCTATTGGCACCCCATTTCTATGTGCATCAAATACAAGTATAGAATATAGAGAGAACTGCATTCAAACATGCACCAAATCAAACATAAAATAGGAGGGTGAAAATAAAGATGCATTAAAAAAACACTCTAAAAATACATTGTATTTGAAAATATACAAGTGAAAAAGATATAAACTTCTTACCTTGTATTTATAGGTACCGAATGTAGCATCCATAGCAAGTATACCATCCTTTCCATACTTATTAAGCATATGTAGCTGCCACTCTGTTTGGATACCCAATGCAGGATATTTTGATGCTATTCAAAATATCATGCATTGTCATAAATGCGTCCCTTCCTAACTTTATATTCAAGTCTTGCATTACATGTCTCTCCACCAATGCAATATGTTGTTGGAATACTTGTAGTGGGGTAAACCCACTATGAAGCAAGTTTTTGACCCACGTTCTTTTCTCTTCAGATAACCAAGGTGCAACAAGCAAACTTTGAATCTGACAAATCTTCACAATGTATCCCATGGCAAATATGGCCTTCCCAATCCACATGATTATGCTCCACATAATTTATTCGAGCTATATTTGGCCATAAATAGAGTCTATAGACATATAAATGACATCTACAACCCACTACATGTTTGCCACCTTAACATTTGGTCACTTTTCACGAGCGGTCACTTGCGGTTTACTATGCAAGTCTTTTGGTCCAAAAGCACACCAAAAACTAGGCATATGAAGCAAATGATATCTATGAGAATCAATTTGTACATATAAATAATCATGCCTCTAGAAGTCAACAAGAACATGACATTTGTATACATACCATATTTGCTCTATCCATGAGAATTCAGTGGGTTATGCTAAGGTTCCTTGTTCCCGCCTCCAAGAAAATTGTCTCTTGAAGTTTGTGGGTGTGCCTTTCAAACTACTCTCCCTAGAAATGAAATCGCTCACCCGATCCCAGTAAATGTGTGCATATGCTTGAACATGGTATTGTCTTGTTGGATCTAATTTGATCATCCATGTTAGAGCCGATGCATTAAAATGCCATGAAGTTGGACAATGTATTTTAAAAGGTACATCCATATTTGGAGGTACTTTGAGAGCTCAACTGAAATGGAAGGAAAATGTATTGCAAAACACATTAGAGTCAATATCACTCCTTTTAAAAAAAATTGTACATAAATTATAAATTCATTTTCAATAATTGACCATTCTGAATAACAATCTGGATTGAAAGACCTCTTTGTAAAACAACAATTAGACAATAAGCCGGTATGTATCTTCCTAGATAGTGTCTGGGAGCGTAAGCATCTGGAGGAGCTGTTGCCAAAGAAGCTCGCCAATGTGCTTCCGGGTGGGAGCTGCATTGTGACCACTTCTCGCTCTTAGGAGCCGGTGAGACAATTGGAGTAGACGTGCAGGGCTACCTGCATTAGGAGCTGGAGTTGCTGAGGGAGGAGGATGTGGTGAAGTTGTTTTTGAAGACTGCACTTTTCTAGAGATCGTGCCTATGAAAAAGTCATAATTTAGTCTATACCAGTGGAGCTTCGAGGGCATGGATGTGTATACATTCCGCATAAGGCATTACATCACCTACGTCTCGAGCCAAAGTTATCTCTGAAGTGCAAAGCACACGATGGCGACGGTTGCCATCATTGTACCACCAATAGACAATGCCCTTGGGCAATGCAATCACATCGTCCCTGGCGGTGTGATGCACTAGCATGTGGGGATGGTACTCAAGATGGTGGATGGGGAGGACGGCACCAAACCATCCTTTGCCTACAAAAAACATCGACCGATGAACATGTAATCATCATGGGAGGACGTCGATAGCAAGCAAACAAATGAAGTGAATGTGAACTCAATGGGGCAAGGGGAAGGTATGGTAGGGATCAAACCACTGTAGACACTGGTGAGATGTGGAGCCAGCAGGAACAAAGGACATGGGTTGAGTGGATCTAAAGGAGGAAAAAGGCAATGTACCGGAAGAATAAGGGGATGCATAGTACGAGGGGGAAGAAGAGGAAGGTGAGGGTATTAACTGCTGACATTCTGGTGTTGGAAATGCGAGGGGTGGTGCTGTGGGGGCATCGAGGAAAGATGAAAGTAGTTTTTCATCTTTCCTGAGTGGGCACTGATCAACAGCCGTCCCCCCCTGCGCCTTCCACGTCGATCAAAGAGGGGGCCCCATAGTGATATTTATCCTCAGCCATAGTGATGTGTGTGGGATTGAGGAGGGTTGGTTAATCTGTAGAGTTTGCGTATGGAGTGATAGGATGTGTGAGATATAGGGGGTGGTGTGTGAATGTGCTTGGTGGATTTGAGTGTGAGTATTGTGTGTGATGTGTTATGTGGTGATATAGTCTACACGTCACTCTAACACGATGCCATTAGCACACTATTAGCATGCCCCCTAGGCCGTCAACCAGCATGCAAGCTGTTTAGATTGCACGCCAGCTATACACAATGCCAATGGCTAGTCGCCTCCTATCGTCGCTGAGGCACCATCGCACACCCGCCTACTAGCAGCTCTGCTCAGCCACCACCACTACCGTCAATTGCCACCTAGTTGCTGTGAAATGCACACACACAAAGAGAGAGAGAGAGAGAGAGAGAGAGAGAGAGAGAGAGAGAGAGAGAGAGAGAGAGAGAGAGAGAGAGAGAGAGAGAGAGAGAGAGAGAGAGAGAGAGAGAGAGAGAGAGAGAGAGAGAGAGAGGGTGTGATGATTATATGTCAGAGGGAGGGGTCTACTAGTCGAACCCCCACTCATCTTCTTCTTCCTATTCTTCTTCTTCTTCTTCTTCTTTTGCCTCTTCTTCCTCTTCCTCTTATTCTTCTTTGTGTTATCCTCTTCTTACTTCTTCTCTTAGGTCGACCTCTCCCTTCTTCCTTTACCCCCTTCTTCTTCTTCTTCTTCTTCTTCTTCTTCTTCTTCTTCTTCTTCTTCTCTATTATTCTTATCCTTACTCTTCTTCCACTCTTCTTCTTCTTCTTCTTCTTCTTCTTCACTCCTATCTTCTTTTTCTCTACTCCTATATTCTTCTACTACTACTTTTCTCCTTCTTCTATTCTTCTACTCCTCTTCTTCTATGTCCTCTACTTCTTTTCTTCTATCTCAAAGGTAGCAAAACAAGGTAGACAAAGTCAGAACCTAAGAATTTCAAGTGTGCCAACATGACAATCCATAACAAACATGCATGTGGGCATTGTATCTTGCTACCTTACGAATCTTGTGCACACATGTTCAAACATCCATTCATGACAAGAGCCAAAGACCCTCTGACTTTTGAAACAAGGCTACATCTTTTGTGAGGGCAAGATCAAGGTATGAGATCACAATTTTTGCTCAAGGTCCAATGGTGAAATGGAAAAAAATGTTTTTTTTGTAATTCTTTATATCTTTTGACTTTGAATCTACTGCATGGTATTCTCAAAGCTTCATCAAGTGAATGCAAGAAAATGATAAGTGACACAGTGAAGCACTGCACATTTAAGACTTGACAACAACATCATGGAACTTTGAAATGCTCTATAGATTCATACTATAGAACATGAAAACAACATCATTGGCAATGAAAGCATTCTTTGTGTAGATTCCAAGCTATAACATCCCTTGATTTTGCACATACAATGGTCATCTACCTCTTGAGGAGAAGTCATGCTTGCTTCAACAAAACTACAAGTCTTCATCACCTAGTATTGATTCTTCTTTGACAACTCTATATCAACAACATGGCATTGTGCTTCCCTATTCCAAGCTCAATGTTCCATATTCGTTGTGCACACTCTAGTGCACAACTCCATTCTTTAAGCCAAGTCTATTATTCTCAATCATCAGCATTTAGATCTCTTATAGTTTCACTTTGATTTTGTATGGCTATTAGCCAAGTCGTTTGACATTGTATTATTTAAGAAAGAGAGAAGAAAAAAAAAGCAAAAGAGAAAAGAAAAGGAAAAGAAAATGATACATGTGCTACAATACACCTACGAGTCTTCAAATTGGTTGTATCTAGTGGCTTTGGTTGACTGGCTCCATCTCGAACCCCCTAGTCCCTTTCCACCTTTCCCCCTCATTTACCTAGGGAATATCAAGGTCATGACATACCTAGGGAGTATTGGCTTGCCTTGGTTAGACCTCTCTCCTTGAGTCACTTGCACTTTTTTAGTTCCACTTCATTCATCCTTATGCTACTCACTCAACTTCAAAACAAGAAGGAAAAGTTACTTTACACAAAGAGGAACTGATTTCATCTACTCCCCGTTATGTTGATTCCATGGAGAACCATGTGCTTCAAGAGCTTATTTGATTGGACTTCACCTTTTGTCCATCTTCCCAGTGGTGTCTCTTTGATAACTTCATTTCCCCTTAGCAACAATGACACTTTTTCCCATCTTCACTAGTGCAAGATTTCTTTGTCAGTCCTTACCAAGAGAAGAATCCATGGTTTAGTCTTCTAACTACATATTGGACTATATATGCATGTGCACTCACATAATATTTGTACCATAACCTATTCATGGTTTCGGGTCCTGAAGTGTGGGACAAAACTTTAGGCTTACTTGGAGTTCTTGTAACGTGCCCGCTCCTCAAATCGCGGGGCACGTCTTAGCAGTCCATCGAGAGATATATCTAGAAGAGGTCACCCGGCACTCCCAAGGAATGTCACGGGGTTTGCCAACTAGGTTCTCTCGAGTCTGCCCCACAATGGAACTTATTCAGTCGTTCCCATTAGGATCGACCTGAAGTCCGAGTTCCTTGTAATCGGGCCTTCCTAACAACCTTCTAGCATCGGTCTACAATTGCTCCACTTTGCGCAGACACAACTAGGCCAAAGTAGACTCATACCGCACTTGGTTCAAGAGAATGGGAAACGAGAGGGATGCGTTGCTCGACCTCTCTGCCCGTAGGGCATAGTCCCATTCCGGTCCCCTAAAATGGTATGAATCGGGTTTTTAACTTACAAGTTCTAAGGTCCTTGTCTATCTAACGTTTGCATCAAATAAATTCCATTGAGGAAAGCTCTCGGCTAACCGAGACCACCCTGCTATAGGATGGACCCGACAATCACATCCACAATGCTTCCCTCGGGGGTTGTTTTAGTTATCTAATTACCTACCACATTATGTTTGACACATAAAAACAGCTTCCTTAATTAACCTATTAATCACAGGTTCCTTTACGTAATTTAGGGCACAGACATGAAGACAAGATAAAACAAGATCAAACACTTCCTTAACTTATCTTCATATTAATATTTGTCTCCCGCCCATATAGGTAAATTAAGTGTCCCTTTTTGCCTCCGCAGAAAGAAAATCCTTCCGTCTCCCGGCAATAAAAACCCAAAGGTTTATCCTACCAAGATTATGCCCTATAATTAATATCCAGAGCCTCAGGATCCCATCCTGAGCCACGTGGAACACTTGTGTAGTGTCCGGAGGCATTGGGATTTACGAAGCCCCCCCTGGCACCCAAGCGTCCTCCTACGCCAAGTAATTTCCACGGAGAGACCTCTCGCAGCGGGTTCGGTCCACATTCCCAGTGCGGATTCATAACCCCCTTGGTTAGGGTTTGGCGGTTCGCGGGGGTAGCTAACGCCATCCTTCCTTAATTATTCCCTTTAGGAAATCATCCACAGCTGAAGCAACCAGCCTAATAACATTTACTAGGGAAAACATCCCTTTATTTCCCATGGCAATCAGTCATCACAGACCCAGCCATGAAATCATCAATCACAACAACTTGGATTAGCATCCAACCACATCAAGCAATCACCTTGCTTATGACCCACCTATCCTTAGTAAGATTCTCTCCTCTTACCAACACAACTAGTCGATATTCACTTGGAGATACCCTTTTCAAACAATCAAGCATAACTTGGGTCAACAGTCCATTTAGAGTTAGGTCACCAACTTCTATTAAGCTAGGAACATATCCATTTGCGATAGTCTATAGCAAGATCGATAAATCAATTCGCAGGCAATTATACTTATTCCTAATGCACCGGATCTCATGTGACTTGCATATATGAAAGCCTAGGTTTCTATCCATCGGTACAATTGCATCCTATGAACGGAAACTAACATTTCGTGTGTTTAATTTTTATGCATATGCAAATTGTGATTTTTATTAGTTAATTTAAGCATTGCTCTATGCAAAGGTCTATCATTTTATGTAAAAATTTATGAAAACCTTATCATTTCATGTGCGTCAATCCATGCATAATCCATTCTATATGTCCACTTGACTCCCATGCAATCATCCCGTATTTGCAATATTTCGTGCAACAATATTTCATGTACTAGGCTAGTCAATAGTTCATGCAACTAATGCACTTGACTTTTCATAATCATGCACTTTAAGTATGGAAGAAAACCATGAACAATAAGCAATAAGAATAGCGGAAGGGTTAGAGGACACCATTTTCGAGGGGTGGTCACTGTCGTCTTGCTAGGTGTCACGAACCATCCATGGACTTCCGGTCTCATGCGTCCGCTTAACCCTGAGTGTCCTTGATTTCTTGATGGCTGCGAACGAGTTTTCGTGTTTGGCCTTCTAATTTCTCTTCAAGTTCTCTTCTTTCTCACTTTCTTATTCTTCTTCTTCTTCTTCTTCTTCTTCTTCTTCTTCTCTCTCTCCCTCTTCTTCTCCTCTCTCTCCCTCTTCTTCTCCTTCTTCTTCTCCTCCTCTCTCTCCCTCTTCTTCTTCTTCTTCTTCTTCTTCTTCTTCTCCCTCTTCTTCTCCTTCTCCTTCTTCTTCTTCTTCTCCTCCTCTCTCTCCCTCTTCTTCTCCTTCTGCTTCTTCTTCTTCTTCTTCTTCTCCTCTCTCTCCCTCTTCTTCTCCTTCTTCTTCTTCTTCTTCTTCTTCTTCTTCCCCTCTCTCTCCCTCTTCTTCTCCTTCTTCTTCTCCTCTCTCTCCCTCTTCTCCTTCTTCTTCTTCTTCTCCTTCCCTCTCTCCCTCTTCTTCTCCCTCTTCTTCTCCTTCCCTCTCTCCCTCTTCTTCTCCTTCTTCTTCTCCTCTCTCTCCCTCTTCTTCTCCTTCTTCTTCTCCTTCTTCTTCTCCTCTCTCCTTCTTCTCCTTCTTCCTCTCCTCTCCTTCTATCTCTTCCTACTCCTTCTTCACGGCTAGGGGCGCTGAAATTATGAGGGGGGTGCTGACGTCATGGCCAAGGGCACTGTTCCAGAATTTGGTTGGTGCAAAGACAATATTCATTGAAAAGGTTGGAGAAGTATGTGCTGAAGCTTTCACAAGCTCAATTGCTAGACTTGACAAACCACTTATTGTTTCAAGCGCATAATCCGATTTAGCAATGGCTACCTCTCACATAACCTACACATACTTCGAACTCATTGATACATCCATTCTTCTCCCAAACCACACAAAATCAAGAATGAACTAATCAACGAGGGTGTAATGAACTTACCACCTTACCTTCTCCTCGATGCCATGAAACAAAAGCTTGATGGTGGCTCCACAATCCATGTAATGCCACTTGATCCACATTCTTGATTCCATAGCTCTCAATCCAATCTGCAAGCACGCTTGATTTGTGAGAGGAAATGTAAAGTAGAAGAAAAACCACCCATTCCCTCCAATCCACCTCTTACTCAAAAAAGGAAAGAATAGAAGAGTGTATATAAGGAAGGAGCTTCACCTCTTAAGTCTCTCACTCTCTCATTGTCAGGCTCCCTCACTCTCAAGATGAAGCACAAGTAAATAGAATAGAAGCAAGAAGAAGAAGCATGCTCTCAAGTTTGCACACAACAAGAATGAGCTTATCCATTTACACTTGGTTTTATACATACGGTTTGGAGTTTGGGCTTCCACTTAAGTTTGGGTGCCCTTCTTTTCTATTTGGCTCTTGGTCAATTTTTCTTAGTTTATGCATATAATTTTAGATTACACTGGCCATCTCAAAAGTAAATGAAAGTTAGTGCCTATACCCTTGCCAAGCTATGAGCCTTTCTACTCGACAGAAAATATTACAACTTTCACAAGTGCTTTAGTCGACTTTCAAAGTAATATTACAATTAATTGTATGATTGCAGGCTTTGATCTAAAATTATATCTTGCACCTTTGCTTGATTTATAGTTCTCTTTACTTTTTCTACCTTTGTGTGTCTTTTCTAATTTGCTTTGTTGTCCTACTACCTTCCAGCCCTATGGTTAACATTATCCCCTTCCTAGACGAGTGTGAGTCCCATGGCACCCTTGGTTAGAAGTAGCATGATTTAGCTTGCACCAAAGATGAAGAATGCAAGGAATAGTTGTGGGATCATTGTGAGGAGAGTGGTGGTTGTTGTTGAAGCTTGATTTGGATGTTGATGTTGTTGGAAGATCACTTTGGAAATTGGACTTGTTTTACACTTTTAATGCCAAGTAGAAAGTGGTAATGTGGATTGAATGCAGCTCAAGCTCTCTTCCTAGGGGAGTGCCTATTTATTTGCATGCACATGACATATATATAGATTGGAAGATGGATCAAACTTAAGGCAAAGGCCAAAGTGTTGTTCCACTCTTGAGGACCCAATCGATGTATAGGTTAAGGTGCAATTATTATGTGAGTGTATAGGCATTATGTTTGTTGATCGTTGATGAATTAGGGCATTGATTGTTGATGGGTTGGTGATGGGAAGTATGATTATTGATACTGAGGGATAGTGGAGTTAATAGGGCATCCTGACAAAAGACCTTAAACTGTTGTGCAGCTAATGTGGCTCACATTCATTGATATGATGATAGAGGTTTCTTTTAATGAGTAGAGATTATAATGCTCAATAGGATTACAACATTGAGTGATACTAAGATGACTTGTTGGTTGTCATGATTTATGTACTATTGTTGTAGCCATGAGAGACTAGAAAATATTAGAAGAACTTGTGTGAGTGACTCAAGGAGACATGTCTACTCTTGATATGCCCTAAGATTATGTGGGGGAATGGGAAGCGAGGCTAGTGGGTTAGGAATTGAGCCAATGGACCAAGGCCACCATGCATACCTAAATTAAGGACCCTTAGGTGCAATGCTGTGTTTGTGAATGCACATTTTTCTCTCTGTTTCCTTTGATTATTTTTTTTGGGTTTTTTAAATAGAATATAGTATAGGAGGACTTTCTAGTCTTGATAGGAAGAATATGGCAAGTTCAACAGACTTAAGGAGGCTCTTAAATAGAATATAGTATAGAAGGACTTTCTAGTCTTGATAGGAAGAATATGGCAAGATCAACAGACTTAAGGAGGCTCTTAAGGTGGAATAACTCGTCGATGACAAAGAAGTGACAATAAAGTGGTTCATGGGACTCAATGTAGGGTTTGATGAATTTATGGCTTGGTTGATGAAGGAGCAATCATCATTTATAGAAGCTTTTCTTCTCATCAATATTATACCTTCTTTGTTGGTGGAGAGAATAGATAAGAGGATGCCTATGTGGTGATGCTTTTGGTAAATCTTCTAAGGATGATAGTTCTTGGTGGAATATTTGATCTACCCACATAATCATCTCGCTATTCTGCATTCACTTGATAAAAATTTGAGAATATATGCATTATGTGGTGTGCTTTAAAATCCATTAATAGGAATCTTATTAGAAAAAGTACCACCTACTTGAGTCTAGTTGTGCTGACCTTGATTATGGTTACCTTTGCTTGACAGTTGTTGCTTGTGGAATGTGTGATTTTTTTGGGGTTTTTTTTTTACTTTTTAATTGCAAACTAATAAAACTCTTTTGATCTTCACATAATCATTGGAAACACATTCAATTTATTTCCATGTTTACAACCATGAATCCATGTCACTCTGAGATGTTAAAAGCCAATTGTAGAACTTAGGATTGTACTCTAGTGCAGTGCAAGCATCGAGGAGTCATGGGAACTTTACTAGGAAGGATAAGTATTGTGCAACATCAAGTAGTACTATTCCTTGTCCTAGATTTCTAACGGCATACAATTCCTATTATGTTAGAATTTTATCAAGAAAGGGATACTCTAGGATGGGTCCCACTAAGACCATACCATTGATGAAAGCAAGTACAGGGAAGGAAGTAGGGGCTACATACATCGGGTCTCTTCGAGTTTACCATATGGCATGTCATTCCTCTGATATAGCCATTAGTTGATGTTATCCATGTAGATGTTTAGAGGCTTGCAAAGAACATAGCCCTTGGTGGTAGCAAATATTTTATCACGTTTATTAATAATTTTTTAAGAAAGTTATGGGTGTAATTCAAAAGAAAAAGAGTGATGTATTCGAGTACTTTAAAACTTTCAAGGCTATTGTTGAAATAGAAACATGCTTGAAAGTTAAGTGCTTGAGGTCAAATGAAGAGGGAGAGTATCTCTCTAATGAGTTTAGTGACTCTTTGAGGTCTCATGGGATAAAGAGATAATTTTCTTATACGTGTACCCCACAATAATATGGGATTGCAAAAAGGAAAAATAGGCAGATTATAGAAGTTACACAAGCATTGATGGGCTGAAAAGAATTTTTCAAAACATTTTTGGTCTGAAGTTATTCATACTACTATCTACATTATGAACAAAACTCCCACATCTACACTTTGGAATGACCTCGAAGAATGCTTTACAAGCAAGAAGCCTAATGTGTCATACTTAAAAGTGTTTGGTTGTAGTGCATATGTTCATGTGCCAAATGAGCTATAAAAGAAGCTTGATCCAAAGGCTAAAATATGTATTTTCATTCTTCCTAAGGGAGAGTGCTAGGCTTCAATTTGTACACAAGACATAGAATATTGTTGGTTTGTGAGATGGGTCGAGAATTGTAACATCCCCCGGTGTTTCCCCCCCCCCCCCCCCCCGGGTGCCTTCCCCCATAAGAACCCCACCTGAAAGGTTTTTTTAATTTAAGGTAAAAAAAATTTACTCTCCCTCTCTCTCCCCTTGCCGTGTGCATGGCGGAGAGAGAGAGAGAGAGAGTAGAAATAAGGGGGGGGCATGCAGCCCCCCAAGTGGGGGGTGGGGCCGTTAGACGGCCGTCTCTCCCCCCCCCCCCCCCCCCCATACCACCTCTTCCCTCTATAAAGCCCCCCCCGGCTACGACTGCAGCGGCCCCCTCCATCAAGGTCAGTCCGCAGAAGCTTCCCCCTCCCTCCGTGGTGTGTCAATCACTTCAATACCCAAAAAGAACCTAAAAATTCTAAGATCTTTGATGCCAAATTCCTTGTGCAAACCATGCTTTTCTTTAGTATTTTCTCTTTCAAGTATACTTGTTATAATCAGATCATCAATATGGATGTCAACAACCACCATTCCATCCTCCATGTATTTGGCATAGAGTTAATAATCACCTGTGGCTTGCTGAAATCTCATGTTACATAGGAACCTATTGATCCTCTCACACTAAGCTCTAGGTGCTAGCTTTAAACCATACAATGCCTTAGCTTGCATACATAATGCATATACTTAGGGTATGCATACCCTTCTAGTCGTTCCATATATACTTCCTCTTCTAATTGTTGGGGGTAAAGGTGCCATTGCCTAGCCGCCCATGTATTACTACACTGACAATACCTGCCATTGCACATTGCAGGTGGCTAGCACCCAATCATCACTTTATTCTTTATTCTTTTAGTGACTATTTGAATAAAGGAAGTCCCGGTCACACATTGTGATTGTTCGAGTTTCCATTTTTTGTCTCTCTCTTTCTTGCTCTTGCTCTCCCGCCATAGCTCTTCCAAGCAAGCTTCGATCCTTCTCGCCTTTTGACTAGTATCAGAGCATGGTTGCTTGAGCATTTGAGCTTGGTCCATGACTCGTTCAGCTTCCTATTGATTACCTACACTCATTGGGTCTCCTTCCCAGTAGCCATAGCCGACTCTTTTGATCTCTCGTCACTCCCCTTCTTCCTGAGTACCTATCCTGCCCATTTGGGCACCCTCAGGGCATTCCTTCAGAGGTATTGAAGCATTATTTTGAGTGTTTATTTCAATTTGCAAGGTACAACAGGAAGGGACTACAAAAAAAATCATTTTTTTCTTCATTCCTCCCTTGACACTCATTGGCAGCCTCATTTGGGCACTATACACTTGGTTTATGCTTGGCATTTGATCTCGTTCCTTGACATTGAGCATTGATATGATTTACTTCAGGTTTGGGATAGTTTAATGGCAGCCCACAATAGTGCTACATTAGCATTTTATGTCTGGATCACTTTGGCATTGACATTTGATGCTGCACGATCGGTCCCGAATGCTTCCAGAATGCTAGGGGAATGTATGCCTATGATGTGATATGCTTTTGGGGCTGAATTTGCTCAGTCATTGACAGTTTATACTTATGCTACATGGTCATTTTATGTCTGATTATGCCCTGTTGGTCTGGAGCGGTCCCCGAATGTTTGGGAAATGTATGCCTATTGATTGGCCATCATTTGGAGCTGATTTAGTGGCCTAAAATACTCAGTTTTACATAGTAAATCACTACTGTACACTCCAAGGCTGAAGCTTATTTAGTCACTGTATGCTCTGCCTACTGGTCACAGGTGCTTCTAGGGTGTTTCATGTGACTATTGGAATGCAAATGAAGGTTGGCAAATGCTTTGGATGGTTCCAAAATTTATTTTGAGCCTTGTTTGAGCTTTGTATTAGTTGGCATTTACTTGACATTGGTCTACACTGGGATGCTTTGTGACAAAGTTTATACCTATGGTCTATGTATGACCCCTTGGTACATGCTTGATGCTTATGTTACCTACACATGATAGTTACATTGCTTGGACTTGAATGCTACTGGAACTTCATTTGGGCTTCACTTTGGATATTCTGGAGCTTATTTTGGTCTTGCTTTGGCTCGTCACAGAGATTGATTGGGATTGTCTTCATGACATTGGATGCTATCATTGGATACTTGACCGCTCATATGCTCTAGATGTCTTACTGATGTATGATCTTGGATACTCCGTCACTGGTGCTCTTACATGATTTTTTGGAGCTTATTTTCATGACACTTCTAGCTTTTGTGCTAGTGGGAGCATCTTTGTATGCTTATTAGACATTGAGCGCAATAGTGCGGGTTATGTGTATTGAGCTTTTGTATACTTGAGATTGAGATCTCCTCGTGGATGATGTATGTTTGATATACCTTGGTCCGTCTAGATGTACTTGGGTTGATTCGGCTTTGTATTCATTGATCAAACACCGACTTGTGTTAGGTCTTGGCAGTGGTATGTACATTTTGCCCTGTTGATGATTGGGGGTTGTATTGACTTTACTGATGGACTTTGTTTGACATGCTTGGGTGTTGGCTCATGTCAGTTTGACTGCTACATGCTTGTTGATATGCGCTTGATGTTGGTTTTGCATTGACAATTAGTGATTGACTTTGAATATTGGGTTTTGCCTACTGTCAGATCTCATTGTACACTACTGTCATAAATTACAACAAGCATATATCTCCAAACTATGATGTATTTTTCATGTTGAATCATCCTGATTTTATGTACTTTTGATGGTACTTAGTGGAAAGCATCATTAAATACTCGTTTCTTGCCATTTTGCCTTGGTTTTGGTGGTTTTTGGATCATTTTCTGCAATTTACAGCAAGCAGTTTTGAAGTGTCTGCACTGTTTCAGCTTGCAGTATGGCATCTTCTTCCACTGACAGTGCTATCTTCAACATCACTAAGCTTGATTGTACGAATTATGCTTATTGAAAGAGTCAAGTTTGGCAAGTATTGGTGCAAAAATTGTAGATAAAGACACTAAGGATGCATGGCGAGTAGCATGAAACTATGACTGATGACGAATAGGATGAGCTTGACGAGTTATGCAATTCCACCCTCATCTTGTCTCTCATTGAACATGTGCATTACAATGTGGTTGAGGAAGCATAGAGTGCTTGGTAGTTTTGGGATAAAATCAAGAATCTCTATGACAAGAAAAGTCCAGCAAGTCAGATGTATTGGTGGTGGCTGAAGCAACTTATGGACCTGTGCATGAAGGAGAATATGACGATGCCTGCTCATTTGAGCCAGCTCCATGCTATTCTCAAGAACTTGACTTCGCAGGGCATTACCTTCAATGATGAGGTTACTCCATTGTTTTTTCTTGGGACTCTAAGTGAGTCATGGGATGTATTCTGCACTGCCTTATGTGCTCTTGCTACTATTTTGAACTTTCCTGATGTAGAGAGTGCTCTTCTACAAGAAGAGATCAATCGTAAGGATTGCTAGAGGCAAAGATGGCATGAATGACCATGGGTATGGACATGGCAGAGACTTGCAGAAGTCTAGGTCTAAGTCACGTGGTAAGTCGCGCAGCAAGTCTCGTGGGAGAATTGCTAATGTGACATGTCATGATTGCGGCAAGAAGGGTCATATACACCCACAGTGTCATGAGTTGCACAATGAGAAGCACAAAGATAAGGGAAAAGACAAAGTACATGAAAAGTCCTTTGATCGCAGCATGGTACATACAAAATCTAGTGTGAAAATAGAGGAGATAAATATCATACAGACTGATGACTCCAATGGGAAGTACATATTTGTAGCTAGTTCTTGTGTTGCTATGCCATTGACCGAGGTTCACTCTATGTATGTGCAGTGCTGGCTTTTGGATTCTAGTGCTTCATTTCATGTTACACCTTGCCATTGAGTAGTTCCACTCCTATCGCATTGTCTCTGGCTCAGTTCACTTGAGTGATGACATGTCACTTGCTATTGTTGGCATTGGGGATGTACGGCAGCAGTTCTCTATTGGCAGTACTTTTCTATTACAGGATGTACGTCATGTACCTGTAGCTTGATGATGCTTGGTTTCATGTATCTTTTGGGGATTTTGCCTGGAGGATCACCCATGGCAGACTTGTGCTTGCTAGAGGTGCCAAGGCTGGTAGCCTCTATCCTCTTGTAGTTGATGGATCCTGTGTTGATCATGTTTTGTCAGTGGGCTCCATCCCACATGTATCTCTTTGGCATGCCCGTTTAGGCCATATGTCCTTGAAGGGAATGAAAATGCTTTCTGGTTTGCAGTACTTACCGCCTCTTGAGTATGCATGTTTTGATTCATGTGAGCATTGTCTTTATGGCAAACAGACTAGGAATATGCATAAGAAGTTTTGTAGGATATGCATGAGTAAGCCCTTGGCATTGGTACATTCGGACGTAAATCAGTTGTCTTGGCTATGTTTCAGAGATGGCTTGCATTGGATGAGAACTAGACTGAGCATAGTCTGAAATGACTTAGGACTGACAATGGGGGAGAATATGTATCACGTGCCTTTGAGCAGCTATGTGACGAGAGGGGTATTAAGCATCAGTTGACTGCCCCCTATATCCCACCCCAAAATGGTTTGGCTGAGTGGATCAATAGAACCATCTAGGATTGTGTATGCAGTATGCTTAGCCATGCAACCCTACCACAAAGCTTTTGGGCTAAGGGAGTTAGTACAGTTGTGCATATCATAAATAGATCACCTTCTAGTGGTCTGGATTTCCAGTTTGCAGAGGAGGTATGGGCTGGGAAACCTTCGTCTTATGTGCATCTATGTGTCTTTGGATGTGAGGCATTTTGCCATGTGCCAAGGACAAGAGTAGTAAGATGGATCCTAAGAGTGTCAAATGCATTTTCATTGCCTATGGAGATGCCGGAGAGATGGGTTACCATCTATGGGATCCGTTGGTGCGGAAAGTCATCCACAACCATGATGTAGTCTCCCATGAAGACAAGATGCATAAGCAACCTGAGAAGGTGGTAGAGATACACAGGGTTATATTCCAGAAGGAGCCACATGCTCCTACACAACCAGTGGGACAACCTATAGCAGCCATTGGTACACTTGGCCATGGTGTTGGACAAGCAGCAGATAGTCTACTAGAGATAGACGTCTCCCTGATAGATTTGAGCCCTCGATGCATTATGTCTTGGTTACAGATGCAGGAGAGCCTCTCACCTATGATGAGGCTATGTGCAGGGGTGACAGTCACTCTTGGGAGAGGACTATGCAGTTTGAGATGGACTCCCTGCACAATAATATGACTTGGGATTTGGTTGCATTGCCTAAGGGCAAGAAGACTTTGCCGTGCAAATGGGTGTACAAGCAAAAAAGTACCCCTAGAAACCCCAAGTCGGCTTCTAAGGCAAGACTTGTTGGTAAGGGTTTTAAACAAGAGCATGGAGTTGATTTGATGAAGCCTTTTCTCTTGTGGTCAAGATGACCACCCTATGCTTGGTTTTGCCCTTAGTCATGTAGCTTGACTTGGACATGTATCAGATAGATGCCAAGATTGCATTCTTGAATGGGGATTTGCATGATGAGATATACATGGAGCATCCTAAGGGCTTTGTGGAACCTAGTAGGGAGCACCTAGTGTGCAAGTTGAAGAAAAGTCTTTATGGCTTGAAGCAGGCACCTAGGGAGTAATATCATAAGTTTGATGCCTTTATGCAGTCACAAGGCTACAGTAGGAGTGCTATGGACCCGTGTCTTTACAACACGAAGAAAGCCCGTGATGACTCCTTGCTTATTTGTATACAGGGGCAAATAGAGGCTTACAGAGACATACATAGACTAAAAAGAAACACTATATAGAAGCTCAACATAACATACTAAAACCATTCAACTTCAATCACAATCATTCCCACTCATGATAAAATATTCAAAACATAATAAATAAATTCTCAATTCACTCATTCACAATCTCAACCTCTCAAATAAAAAGAAAATAGACTAAAATAGAGGCAAATTAGTCTTATCAGAATCTATCAAAACATCATAACTAAACTAAAAATCATCACGATCTTCTCAAACATATTCAACCCATCCCAAAACTCTAAAAAACACTCTAAAACCACTCAAACCCAACCATTCAATCATAAAATCAACCATTCAACACCTAAAAAACAACAAAAAGTAGTTACAAATCAATCATATTCAACCCCCAACATATCTCGATAACTAGGGAGTGTTCTCACAAACTTGGAAAGAGAAGAATAAAAGCTTAAAAAGCTAAACATCAGCTCTTTAATTGATCTTCAATCAAAGTCTCGATCAACACTTTAATAGGATAACCACAACCCACGACCCGTTCTAAAAAACATGCATCTACTATCAAACAATCATTGATGAAAGAAAAACACAATTAATTATTAAGCAATTCGTAAAAATATGAAACACAGAACAACAAAATCTTAAAGTATATATGAGGGTTCTTTGATGATCCATTACAATCCATGAAATTTTCAAAAGCAAGGGTTCATAGCAATCACAATAATATTTAACTTCGAAACACAACTCCTTCATATACTCTAGCCAAAACACAAAACTCACATACAACACATACTAAACATCTGAATGGAACCTCCAAAAAGAAAATATATCATTATATCACACCAAGAATACAATTATCAAGAATCATCAAAGATTAGCTTGCTTAAAAACTTGATGGTTCCTAAATCTTTCTAAAGAGAGGGATTCATTGACAAAAGTCTAGGGAGGATTCTAAAAGAATTGTAAACATCACATTTTCTACATGAGGAAACATATTTCCCATTGTAGCAGATTGAGCATATATCCATCTATGATATTGTCCACTTTCTTTGGCTAATTGGTGAATTGGTTTAACTAATCGAATGCACTAATGTGCTTCTTTGGTTTTTAAAGTGGGCCTAATCTCCAAAGTTTTATGAGCTTCCTCTTTAAGTTTCTATTCTCCTTCTCCAACTCCATAGTTTTAGATTGTAACTCAATATTCTGTACCTGTGTAGCATGCATAACATCTTTAATGATAGACATTGCTTGTTGTAAGCTCTAATTCTCCCTATCCGTCTCAACCAACAATCTATATTTTTCCATTAAAGACTACACACATCCTTGTAATCTTGTCTACATATTTGTTAAGGCTTGATGAACCCCTACTCGTCCTTGTGTCACAAGTCTACATGTGTATCTATACAATCCTTCATTGCCTTCACAAACAAACTTTACAAATGACATAAGCCCATTAAATTGTGGTTGCTTTTGAGTTAGTGGATTAGGTGGATAAAGGCACCCATCAACCCAAAGATCCACATTTTTTTCTATGCATTTCTTTCTTGTTGCATCCTATATCTTATTGCATCATCCCTTTCCACAATTCTTTTGAACATTGGTGCATATTCATCCTCCAATTGAAAGTGATCTCTCTTTCTCTTAGTACATATTACACCTCCATTACACAAAGAAATATGTACGATAATTTTAACTTGGATTAACATGCAAATCACATAATTATACCCCTTTGATTCAGTATATGTGTATTCTTTTTTACCCAAATGGATCTTGACTTTTTCACTTGATTTTAGTCATGATAGACCCCAATTAACCCTTAGTTAGCCTCTAATCTTATCTTGGAATCAACTTCTAATTAGGCTCTAATTTTATCTTCTATTCTCTCTCTCTCTCTCTCTCTCTCTCTCTCTCTCTCTCTCTCTCTCTCTCTCTCTCTCTCTCTCTCTCTCTCTCTCTCTCTCTCTCTCTCTCTCTCTCTCTCTCTCTCTCCATGAATTTTTGCTTAAGAATTAAACAACAATTGTGAATAATAATAACATCACATATTTTAAAAAATAAAGATATCTCCATTATCACTTGATTGCTTGTAGTATAGACTGTTGAAGAGGGAGATTGCTTGTAGTAGTGTAGAGTGTTGTAGATGGAGATTATTTGATTTTAGCAAATGGCATCAAAACCACTCCTCAATGTTGCTTCAGAAGATTTCATATGCAAGAAACCATATTTTGGAGGAAAAGAGAAGAGTATACAAAATTTGGGATAAAGGTAGAGCTTTTAGAGAGAGAGAAAAAAGCTCAAAAATGGGCATATACTTGTCCAAAAGATATAAAAATTTACAAGGAAACTCTTGAGTCAAAAATGTGTATCTGGGTTTAAAAAATCTTAAAATATAATGTGTACGTCAACTTATAACATTTTTTAACTTTCATCCTTTTAAGAAGCAAGAATGAGAATTATTCTAATGTATTTTAATGTTGAAAAGTCATGAGGGTATTAAAGAGTGGTCTGTCAATGATTGGCTCTAATTTTGGAGAAAATAGAATTGCATTTATAAGTTGTGAGGATTTTGAGAAAAAGTGACCTAATCCTATAGTTTGAGGATAAAATGATAGGTGAATTCTATTAAAAATACAAATACGAGATTTGCTTGTTTGTAGAAGATCTCTTATTATAACATTATTTTGGAACCTCTCTTAAGAGAGAGAGAAAGGTGAGAGAAACCCCTTTGAGCATATTTCTCCTAATGAGACCTAATCAAATAAGAGTGTGGATATTTTTGTCATGCTATTGAGAATCATTCCTAAATATCTACTTTTGATAAAGCTAATGTGGAAGATTTCTTATTGAGAAGTACCCCTAAATTCCTTGATTGTCTAGCACTGTAAAATAGCTAAAAGAAAATGATTCACCTATAATGTATGAAAACTAGTGCTGGATGTTCCTTATGTACATCGTCAACCAAAACATAAGTCATGGATTTTAAAAAATAGGTTAAAAGGTATTAACTATGTCAACTAGAAGCTCAATCATATATAAAATTAATAGATTTTTCACCTTTGACCTTCACTTTTAACTTCTTCATCCTTTAGCAATGTTTATGCCATTTTGATATATTTCATTAATGGTATGCAAAGCATATTGATACTTGAAATTAGGTAAATGATATCATTAAGATTTATGCACCTCAATCTTTAAGAAAAACTAGCCCAATAATGGCAAATAAACTTTATTGAAATTGTAAGAGGAATGTGAATTATTTCTAGGTGGAATATCACATAAAAATAAGGTTTCCATCTGATAAAACATGAAATACTTGTTGTCAACATTATACGGTTGAATTGACCCTTCACAATTGAAGGTCATAAATTGATTAAAGGGATTTAAATAGTGGGAACCTTTCTAAAATTGTTTAGGTGAAGAGTTTGGACATAACAACTAAATGGTAATGTTAGTCTGATATGGTTGCAAAATGGAGGGCTTGTCTAAGGTTCTAGATTAAAATCTAAAGAGAGTTTCAGTCAATGGAAAATTGAGGTGAATTGAGCTCAATTCATGTAATCTAGAACTAGTGTGAATCCCACTTGCAAGTTCAACTCAATTCTATTATAATCTTAACCACTTGTACTGTCAAATTATATTGCTAATGATTTTTTGCTCTTGGTAAAATCATGATGCAATGAGATGTAGCTACCTACATCAACTGTGGGGAGTGGGGTAACATGTAAGAATGAGGTGAAAAGTGCAAGTGCACGAGCTGGGTTTGAATATGGAACCATGTGAGCAGCACCTCTCACTGTGGCATAACTCAAAGCTCCATAAGCTTGTGTCCAACCTCCAACCTATACATGCCAAATACTATTTTCAAACATAGCCATAAAATTCATTAACTTATGATAGACAAACCCATCACTAAGAAATTTCATGTCCTTACAATACTAGTGAAACCTTCAAGGAAAGTCACCATTCCATCACACATGTTTAGAAATAAGTGATATAATTTTTTTTTACCTGGCCCTCAAGAAACCATGCACTATATGGGATGGTAGTTTCCAAGCCCAAAGTATTTGCTAGTTGGTTGATTTGTGTCCTAGTTCCGCTAAATGGCACCACAGTGTCCGCATCTCCACTACACCTCATTCCAAATCAAACAAAGTAAGAAAAAAGGTTCCATGAATGCCTCATAAATAGGAAAAGACAAGGTACAAAAACATATTTCTCGATAACTTACACATCAATAAATAATTTTCAAGATTTACTTACCTATATACAAGTACATAAACACCTGCTTCAAGAATGTGTGCTAGAATTGGCAACATAGAGTCATCAAAATTGGATTCATCGTAGAAGAATGATGGCCTGAAAATATGTAGTTCTATAAATTAGGTAATCTAGAAATATCTTGAAAAAAAATTAGCCAATGACTAAGACCCATGAGCTGGTTAAAAAGTGAGTTTGGACTGAATGATAGGTTGGTTTGAGGTGAATTCAAATATCTCAAACTACTGTTAGTTGTGATGATAAACATAAAACTAATTTTTTTTCATTGACCTTATTAAAAACTAACTAAATATTCATTAAGATTGTAAAAAATAACTATTTTAATCCATTTGATACTATCTAAGTGCTTTAGGAAATAAAATGTAAAAAATTGACATGTAATATGTACATACGCATAGGTGCATTCTCCCCAAGGATAAGGAACTCCTGTTGTGTTAGCATGAAAAGCACTTTGCACTTCTGGTAAATTCATGTAACTTGTAATCTCATCATCTATGCAAACATCCAACTTGCTTCGAAGAACATGTTGATAAATGCTTCTGATAGGACTCTGCATTTTTTGTAGTTGCACATGTTAGGTTGTGTTGATGAATGCATTTTTTGTACTCACACAAATTAGATTGTGTTTATGAATGCTTCTAACAAATTTTGTATTATTGGTAATACATAAATGTTAGCTTATGCTAATGAGTGTGTTTGATTAACATTGCATTATCGGTACATGTAGATGTCAACTACATAACTCTCTAGACATTAAAAAATTGTGGCATTTAACATGTGAAATAGTGAATTTGACTATAGTATCCCTTCTATGGGGTCCAAGATGAGCCAAATTGAAATAATAATGTTTGAGAAAAGGGTATTACTATTTATAATTATATCACATGTGAGTGGTGTATCTAGTCATAATATCCTTACTAAGAAAGACCCAAATTGAAATGAATATAGTGCTTGAGAATAGGGTCATACCATAAGTTTTTTCAAACGAAGAGCTTGATTTGTTGTGGTAGGCTCACAAACATCTATGAGTACATCATAAGCGTTTATGTAATTGCTAACTTCACGATCGACCTCGAGATATGAAACCACACATTCATAAGATAAAATGGCAAAAATGGAGAAGTTGCAATTCTCCATCACTGCTACATAGGTGGCATCAGATATTAATCCATGGGTCCATACATAGAAGACAGTTGCCTCCTCATCAATTATACCATTCAAGAGTGGATTGCCAATCTACCAACATAGCAAAAAATAAAGATTTATTCCACTTTGGGAGACAATCAAAATAAGAGACTAGGAGTTAGTATAACACACACACGCACACGCACACCCACGCACACGCACACGCCCGCGCCCACGCACATGCACACGCACACGCACACGCACACGCACACGCACGCGCGCACGCACACACACACACACAAATGCCTCTATACCTTTCCTTCAATTGACTACTGTGTATATATGTACTAGAAAATGTATGAATTTATTCTATAAATGTCTTTGTATCATGCTTGTTCTTGATTCACATGTTTCTTGTTCCTAGGCAAAGCTACACATTCTCTTATGCACCAAAGAAGAGCAACCATAATTGTATGATTGAGCCTTAAAATATTTTCTCTCACCCTCTTGCCACTCTTCAACTCTTTTCATGATTCACCATGTCCTCTCTCCATTTCCATCCACCATAACGTCAATTGTCTCCCTTTGACTCGTTTGTGGCTTCCTTTATCTCCATTTTACTCTTATGTTTCTCAACACACTATGATTTCCTTCAAGAGGTATACGATTGGACATAATTTGTGATGCTAGGGACAAAGTTAGATTACCTTCAATCATTATTTTAATTTGTTAGCCTAATATAAAAAAGTGATGTACTATATAATGGGCAAGATAAAGTTTGGTTAAACTCCAACTATCTTTATCAAAAGTGCTATGTAAGATGATTCTAAGACCTCCACAAAGGAAGTCAAGAAGGGGGAAGGTTCTCATTTCCATGAGCTTGTTATGTATTCTCTCCTTTCTCACACTCTCTCTTAACTTTCACCATTATATCGATAATATTCATGATTGTCATGCTTACTCTATTTGCTCCCACTTGTTCTTTTACCTCTAGTGTGAGGTAGTGCTACAATTTTAGTTGGATAAAAGTTTAAGGTCTAGGAGAGGGAAATGATCTTTAAATTCATTTGTTCCTTTTCATTGGACACTGCCACTTGTTCTCAAAGGGAAACAAACTTTGAGTTGCATTTGTGCATTCTTCTTCCATTTATCAAAACTTGGATGGGTTATTTAAAGGATGTGTTTATGGCCATATATTCATGTAAGGTAGAATTCAGACTAGTGTGTTGACTACCACAATGGATGTGAATAATGATAATATATTGTGTTGCGGGGCAAGAAGAGCTTCAAAAAAAATTATTTTCAATGAGCAAACTCCTTATATAGATTTGAATCCAATTAAAGGCTACATCTACTCAAATCAAGAAGCATACATAAGTCATTATCAAAGTAACAAACCTCTCATTGGTGATTAACAAAGAAATACATGAGCCAAAACAAACTACATTAGAATTTTAGACAAGATATTGAGAAGGGTTTCCTTCAAATGATCAAGCCTTCCCTCCTCTCTATTTCTTTATTAATCATTTCACTCTTCTTAAAGGGGGCCAAATATTACCTTAAATTTTATGAAGCCCTAAAGCCTTCAAGCTCCTCATGAACTTTAGGATATGGGATAGTTTGTAGGATTTTGTAACTCCCCTTATTTGTTCAAAATGGCTAATACATGAGCAAATACCTTAAATGTTATTAAACCTTGAAGCCTTCACCTTCAAGCACCTCTAGGATGGGGGATGGTTTGTAAGATTTTTTTAAAGGCCCCTTATTTGGTCAAAATAACTAATAAACTTGAGCAAGTACCTTAAATGTTGTTAAACCTTGAAGCTTTTGGAAACCTCTTGAAGCTTAGAATTTTGCAAGGCCCCTTATTTAGTCAAAATCATTAGGACACTTGAGCATGGTCCTAAAATCAATGGTAATTGTAACCAACTAGGTATTACTTAATGAGATTAGACTTATGGATGTCCATAGAGGATTATAAGAAGCCATTTATGCAATTAAAGCCTCATGGAGTAGACAAAAATCCCAACAATTAGGAATACCTTTATGATTGGATGATAATGTCCTTCATCACATATTGGTCATGGACATAGTGTAGGCATCTAGTTAAGAAATCAAAGGAAGCATACATTTATACTTTTAGAGCATATGAAAAACCCATTAGCAAGGAACCTCCAACTATTTAAATTTTAAACTAGATCAATAATAAAAGTCCTAAGGTGGTGCATAGTATTAAATTCCATAAAAACACATTTAGCAATAATAAAGAAGAATGCTAATGAGAATGAAGAAATCGTCATGTTGGTCATAAGTATTAATCAAGAAGGACATGGAAAAATTGTGCATCTAATCTATTTACTAACCTAGGAAAATGTTGTGTAGGTCAATATATTGTAATCCCAAACTTTATGTATGAATGGTTCCTTAAGGCATGCATGATGAACCAACACGTAAGATCTATCCATGTTGCTGGTTTGATAGTTGGCCATATCTAGCCCTTGTTTGTGATGTATAAATTGTAGAAGTGAAGGTGGCAATATTTTCATTGAAATAAAGATATAGTATCGAATTTTGTTGCAATCATAAATCTATCACCAATGTAGAGATATGATAATTACTTGTAGAGACAATATAGTAATCACGAGTCTTTTATAAAATGCTTGAGCTTAGAGCAATAGTAAAAAATAGCATGACATTCAAAGATTGAGGTGCATATTTTCAAACTAAATTCTTACCGCCAAACCTTTGAAGTTGAATGACTCCTCCTCAACTTTTTGGTTATAGTCCACAATTAGGGATGCAAGTTGTGGTGCATAATGTCCTACATAAGATGTTTCATCCATGTTACTTTCCCTAATATGTGAAATAATAAATAAGGAGGATTAAATAACATTTGAGCTCTCATTAGAGAAATAAAACTCAAGATGCTTGACATTTTAAGTAAGAACTCTCATTTTACTTACGCCCAACACATGCATCCATTTTCTTTTCATCTCTCTAAAGGATTGAATGAATATTTAGGAGATGTATTCTAAATAAGAATGAAGACTCTCCAAGGGATTCACTCTTAATAACAAGGAGATAGTCACCTACAATTATATGCCCTTATTTAAAGACACCATTGAATTCTACTACCTCTCCCAGTTTCCTTAAATGCATATTCTTTCTCACAAATTTTATTTGATAGTAACCTCATTTAAATCACACCCCTCAATATGATGCATCTTATTCTCTAATTATGAGTTTTACCATGTAGTTTTTAAGAACTTGTACAAAAGCATACTCATTTAGATTTATTAACCAAGTAGGTTTTCCTAATTATCCCATAAAATTAGACATATTTTTTCATAATTAATGCATACCTATGATACATGTTTGATCATAATTAGTTAGATGTGTACCTATGTTTTTATATGTAAGTATAGGGTCAAAATTAGTTGTATTTTGTCATAATTCATGCATACCTATGGTACATGTTCAATCATATCTAGTTATATTTGTGCCTATGTTTTTGTATATAAGTATAGGGTGAAACTTAGTAATTTCCTACAACACCCTCTCAAAGACTACATGACCCCAAATTTTAATACATTTGTAAACATAAAAGGATCCCCATCCCTAATTTATAAGTTAAATACATCTTTGAGAACCCTCATTATACACCCACATGATATCATAAGTTGCCCCTTCTAAATCACGTACACTAGTGTCATCATATATAACAAATGTAAAAATGAAATGATATTTGCCTCAACCTAACTATTATCTTCATGCATACTATGTTCTACCTTCATAGGCCATGGCATCAAACCATCATAGCAATGTTCTATCTCTCATTTTACATATAGCGACCAACAATGTGACATGTATGATTCATGTTCATAGAACATACATTTATCAATAAATAGAGAGCACATGCATGTATCTATACATGCTTATCTCTCTTGAATTGTAGGCTTGAATCCTATTATGTTGTTGAATTTTGATTGATGGAGAGTTAGTACACTTACCAGCATAACTTTCTCCTGTTATAAAGAACTCCCTTGATTTGTATTCTGGAAACTTTTGGAACCAATTTTGTAGGAAAATAAAATTATCCTGAGCTGGTAGCACAAAAATCACTTGTCAATAATAATACCATTTTTCAAGCATCAATGCTTGAATATTTCTCAAACATATTATGAAATATTTTTCTTCCATAATCTTTAAAACATTAGAGAATTTCTATGTGTAGTTGTCCTTTTCCTACCATATTTGTGATGTGGCCTCTTTCTTTAGGAAAATGATTTCATATTACTATACTTAAATGTTTAATCCAAAAAAACAAAATTGGGATCTCTTTCAAAATTCTAGATGCTATTGATATTATTTATCTTGCATGCTTATTATTTCCTATGTCTTTGGTTGTTAAGTTTGAGCTTACTAGCGTTATATATCTTGGATACATACCAGTTTGTGAGTCATTGGTTATCAAGTCTGAGCTTGTATTGGAATAGGACCAACCCACACCAGCAGGAGAATCTAAATAAAGCACATTTGATACTGCAAAAAAGCCTTGTATTAATAGCAAAAATTCTGTGCTACTTAGAAAAGCTACTTCATTAACTATGTTGATGTAATTGAAATCATGTAGGTGCTTTGAGACTCAAACAAAATGATATATTAGGAGAAAACATGGGTGGTGTTTAGAAAATTGAAAGTGCTTTATGGATCAATAGTTTGTCTTTGTTAGGATATGTTTGTGTCAATGAAGTGCACACATGCAAAAATACATGTAATGAAATTTTCGTTAATTTACATCACGTAATGGAGAAGATTTTTCTTGTAGGCTAGATAGTCTTCCTACACTTATCTTAATGTATAAGAGCACTCAAAAATAAGCTTCTTTGTGGATAATACAAAGAATGTGGCTTGTGAATGGCATGAATATTCAATGTTGAAATCAACACGTGAGACTTTCATGTGGCATGATAAGAAAAGCTTGCAATATATTTATTTATTTGTGGCACAAGTTGATGTGGCTTGGTTTGAGTAAGACTTGAGACATATGTCACTCATTGTACTTCCTAGATTGCTAAAATGTCATGCGTTCATGGAAACTTCAAGTCATCAAGTGGATTGCATGCTTTAATGTCATAGGGCAACACAATTAGGATGAAAGTTGATTGGTTTTGCAATTCCTATGAAGAATAATCATGGAAGGGATTGATGTAAGTTTAGGTGACTCCAAAAGAGGGACTTAGTTTCAAATCTAAAAGGGCCTCCCACTTCCTTACAAACCCTATAGAATAAGGAAGCATGCAAGATAGTGTTAAGAGACTAGTTCCATGCGCGACACATTTTTGTAAGAAAATATCTTAATGGCATGACAATCTTTAAAAGAGTTACACATGTAAAACCACTACTAAGTAACCTATAGAGTAAATTAAAATAAAAGGCCAGCTTTTCTTCCAGCCTTTTTTATAAATGTTATAATGGAGGTAAGATGCGCATAACTAAATACCATAATTAAGGTGGAGCGGTTGCAAGTTAAACTAGGTAAGCATGAACAAAAGTTGTCTATGTAAATGATTTAGACTAGATTATGAGTTAGTTTGACAAACATATCAAGGGTTAGAAGTCAAATTGACAAGTACTTTGTGTTTCAAGTGGTAGAGTAATGCTAGCCTTTCTTTGAGTCTAGCAAGTAAAGCATGTTAACTTCACTTGACTTTGAAGAAAGTATAGCATGTGTCATGCACAACGCTAATGTTAATTGCTATAACTAATGGCTTGAAAAAAACAAAGGGATGCACTTTAACGGAGGAAGGAGTGCTAAGGAATTCAACACATGGATGTGGATTAGGCTTATGAATGTAGGCTATGAGGTACTTAGTGCTTTATTTCATTCCATAATTTGCATGAAAGGGATCTTTTGGTAGTTTCTAGTAGTTTTCCAACCATGTTATGTGACCATTTCAGTTGTGATGCTTGGATTCCATGCCAGTATGTGCACCTCGAAGGGGCGAAGGCACCACAGAGCCACTCAATTGGTTGTAGGTTTTTGGAGCTTGAGACTTTCCATTACTCATGCACCCATCCTACCGATTGAGTTGTGGTCCTCTTGGTAATTGGCATTGTGATCCAAAAGGAGATGAGAAAGGAGAGATGCTGCAATTTAGTTAAGCTTGCTAACCGTGTTGCAAATATAAAAGGGGGTATATAAGAGAGTAGTGTTCGAAAATTAAAGATAAGAGTATGTAATGAGAGTATGAAAGGGTGTTGGGTTTTGCCTGTATTCCATGCATAAGGGTTGAGTATCAAGCCGCCATTGCTGCTGGGACGGAAGGGGCCATTCTCAGTGAAGGCGCCGAGTCCGACAGAGCTGCAGCCAGGTCCTGTGCGTCTCACAAGGATCCCACAAGTGAGATACAGAGAGAGAGAGAGAGAGAGAGAGAGAGAGAGAGAAGATCACCTCCGTTGAGCCAGAGCGTGAGGGGCTTGGAGAGTGGGTCGTGCTGAGCTTCCACGAAGTAGTAGAAGAAGCTCCGGCCTGCGACTGGGTCGATGGTGATATACCCTCCGTATTGCCTGAATGAGACCCGGCCAGGCTGCCCCGGCAGAGACGATATGAGGTCCTCCTCAGGAGCCGCCCGCCCTCCTGCCACCCCACAGCACACTACCCACGCTACAACACCATAACCCACAACAACAACAAGACGCCGATAGCTTTCACAATGACTGTATTGGAGCCCCATCATCCCAGCAGCCACGCACGGAGTCGCTGGAATCACAACATAGATGCGGCTGATCGTCTCTCCCGCGCCCCTATCAGCCTCAGCTTCCCCCTCACATGCATACTATTACCACTTTCTCCCAGCAGCCTCTCTCTCTCTCTCTCTCTCTCTCTCTCTCTCTCTCTCTCTCGTGTACAACACATTGCCACTCCATGTTCTTTTATGACTTTGCCTCCCACCATTTCCTTGCCTCCCCATCCACCACGAATTTTCAATTTTTTGTGGTCAATGGGAAGCAAACTCAATGTAGACGCCCCATCCAAAGAAAACTTATACATTTCTCTAGTTTTGGGGGGCCTATTCTCATGCAAAACATCTCTCTCTCTCTTTTCAAATACCTATGCTACCACTACATCTCCTAGTGCCACCATGATTTTTTCCATTACTAAGCTAATGGAGGTGCCTCCTCTCAATTGCTCCTCCAACAATCCATTCTTAGAAGGGGCTTTGAATTTGTTCATTCTAGCTATTCATAAAAGCAGAAGAAAACCAAATTTCCACAAAAATATGCCAACTCTATTAAACATTTTATGTCATGAATTTGCATGTATTGCTCCCCACAACAAGGGATTAGGCTTGTAGATAGCCAAAGAGATGCATTTTATGAACTAAAGAAAAAACTTACAAGCACATCTATAGGCTAGCTTAAGCATGCATCAAGCAACTTGTACCTAAATTTGTGTGTATTTTGTGAATACCAAGCATAATTTTAAATGGTCTTATAAACACATTCCAATTGCAATATTCATATGACATTCAACAAAAATTTAAATGTGCTCCATCTACAATTTTCACGTTATCTTAAACATGAATTTAAACATTGGTACATCACTATTTTCACACAATATTAAACACAAATATAAATGTCCAAATAGATATAGCATCTACGAGCAAAAAAAACAAGGAGCTATTGGTTACAAAACTATGGCTAGAGCCACACTTATACAACTAGTAGGTCCTTGATTTCTTTAATTTGTCCCTTTTTACATATACATTGATACAAATCAAGCCCACTTATAAAAGACTACAAGCAACAATATAGCTTGACACAATAAAATATGAAATGTGAATATAAAAGAATAACAAAAATGGCCAAACAATAGTCCTTAATGCATTATAAATATAGAAGGGTCTACATAAAGCTTTAGAAGCCAAAATTTGGCTTGAATTAAAAGACAACATGATTCAAAGCTACCAAAAAAGTCATCTGATACATTACTAATAATCATTAGTATACATAAAAATAACAACCAAGTTTTGCATTGCATTACAAACTAAAACAACTACAACTAAAGATAGTATGGCTCATGGACTAGCGAACCCTCCTTGGATCCATTGTCTCATTGTTTCCACTATCCATGTAGGAACCATTAGACTCACTCGTTTTCTGACTTCCATTTCTCCCTCTTCATTGCCTTGTGCCTACACAAATGAGACATTTTACATATCTGCAAAATCATAATGCTCAACATTAGAAACAAGCTTAATGAGTTAGATCTTAAATATTTACAAACTCAGCTTCCACTAATGTTTGCCCTATTGATTCTTCTATGCGATGATTCATAGTTTTCCATATGCATTTATCGCATCCCAATGTTGTTGACTACAAATCCATTTTACCTTAAGCTTCTTTGTATATAAGCCAAATCCTTAGATTGGGTTCAACTCAATATCTAAACCTAAGGTAGTTTTGCATTTGTATCACTAGCTATACTTTGCATGACATAGTGGATCACCATATAGAAGTATACATACTTGATTGCTTAACTAATGTCAATCTATGCCTCAAAATCCTATGCATTAACTTGAGTATCTTTCTTAGTCCCAATATCCTAAACATGGTTAACCCATGATCAAAGTATTATGGTAGTGAAAGATACTCAGGTATAGGGTGCAAGATTTCGAGCCATAGATTACAATGTTTGAGACCACTAAAAAAATATATACCAAAGGGGAGCAAGGAATTTGTGGTAGCATCCTTGCACGAGGAGTAATTCCCAATACCTACATTGACTGATCAAATTTTCACAGGATGTATGATAGATTGTATGCATGCATACATGTCACATAGACAATCAAATGCGTGCAAGGCAATCAAGAGTGGGCTCCAAAGCCTGAATGGTTTGACATAGAGGATTAGCATAGACTTAGGGAGGAGGCCACAGACTCTCCAAGATGATGCCGACAACCACGAGAGGCAGCGAGGGCACATCTGGAGGTAGGGGTCATGCATCATCTGAGGAGTTGCAGACATAAAATTTTCTTTTGGTTGTATTCACTTTCTTATTTAGAATACTAATGATACTAATAACCTTATTTTTAACAAGGCTACTTTGTTTTCCTTGCAATACTAGATCACGAACTGCAATCCTATAGGTTTGGAAACTCAATATGCAAAGAGGCACGATCTCATTACACTCATCGCTAGATTAGTTATGCCTCTTTCTTTTTTTCAGTTATTTGTTTTTTTGTGATGCATTGTGTATTGTGGATAAATCTCAGGTTGTTTATATTGCAGAGTTTGTTTGATGGTCCATTAAATTGGGATGAGCTCTTGACGAATGTGAATAGTTGTAGTAGTCGCTTGCATTCATGGAGCACATATCATTTTCTTTTTTGGCCTTATGATCCATGCAGGCTCTATCTATGTAGCTTTCCTTGGATATAGTTCTCATCCTTTGTATGGACTCGCATTTTATGATATTTATAGATACATTTTCCTATTTGTTTCAGACTCTCCTCTCTATAGTTTCATGTAGTTCTATGAGTTCTCATCGTGTCAATATTGTACTTGTTTGAATATTGAATCAACAACTCTTTCTTCCCAGCATCTCATGATGTATGTGTTTCAATGACAATTGTATGCTCAATTTATAAATGCATTATGGAACATTATTCAGCATATGGGACTAGAAGGATGGTAGGGCAGTATGCCCTATCACCTTGTTTTAAAATCTTCAAACTGTCACTATTAGCATCACAAATTTACCTACACACGTAACTATTTGCATCGAAAGGTGTCATTATTTGCATCACAAATAGCAACAAATTTGTAGAGACATATATTGACGATTTTAGTGATGACAGGAGTAATTCTTCATATGAATATTTTTGTCGCTTTAGACGTCAATATATGGCTTGTATCTTGTAGTGATAAGGTTACACATTGTTGTATAAGCTAGATTAAACTCTCAATTCCTTTCTCTTGCCATTATGGCTTCACGTTGACGGTCATCCCTTGCAATCATAAGTTGTCTTTCCAAGCATCAAAAGTTGTAAATTCAAGTATTTTTTTAAAAAACCACCTATAAGTATATATGAAGATTATTATGTGATATCACACATATGTTCTAAAGAAAAATAGTACACATTTTGTAAAATAGTCTACATTTGTTAAACTATATAGAGAGAGTTGAGCTAGGATCTCAACCTATCAAAAGAGATGTGGAAACTCATGGATCTTGAGTCTTGTTGACTCAAGTCATGTGTAGACTAGGCTTAAGGGGTCACTCATAAATATGTAAGCATATCATGTGGGTTCAAAAGAAGGGATTTTGAAAATACAATTTGTACATATTTATATATACAAAAGAATGCCATATAAAGAGGTCATTAGCATATTGAATAGAAAAGGGACGTGTTTTATTTCTAAAAATTTAATAGATAATGGTATTTTTCAATAGCCTTGTATGTACATGATATAGAGGGTTTACATAATCCACCAAGAGACTAGGTGTAGATGTGGTTATTGATCAATACATAAATCATATTGGTTTCTTAAGTATACTACCACATCTATGGTTTTGCCCCCTTTTTTTATTACTAGCACAATAAGGCACCATTGGATGCCCCTCATCATCAACCCTTTGATAATATACAATGAACTATGATATTTTCCTTAGATAGTTGACAATACCTTATTCTATGAGCTACATATTGGAAGTAGTAAAAAGGTGCTCCCACAAGTTAGCAATTCAACAATGTGGTGTCCTAAGTGTTTAGGTTGCAGATGGCAATCTCATTTGTGAAAACATTACACTTGAGACTATTTTAGTGCACTCTAGCCAACGTTTGAGGGAAATATCCCAATTCATATTACATTACATAAGGGATAGACAAAGACAATGGTTGATAATACTGAATAGCCAATGGTATCACATGATGCTAGGTTGAAACTTAAATAGGTAGCTCAATACTTGGTGCCAATGAAGGCCCAAGTATTGAGCATTGAAGTGTGCCATAATGAACCTTTTAAAGGATAAAAGCAATGCTTCTAAAACCAAGGAAATAGTTTTTACAAAAATTTGAAACTAACTAAAAGGTGATATCATTTATGACTCCACTCCTTTTGGAGGAGTGGTTGTGAGAATCTCTCTCTCTCTCTCTCTCTCATGCACAAAGCTCTCAAGAATAGCTTCAAGTTCAAGCTCACACACACACACACACACACACACACACACAGCTTCAAGCTCATTTTTCAAATGGAAGGCACCCATAATCAACATTAGACTCTCAAATTGACTTTTTTACAAGTGGTTGGGTTTAATAGATCTTAGAGGATCTTACTATGTGTATTTTTAATGCAAATACTGATAAGAGTCATATCAATCAAATGAGGAACCACTAATCCTTGAAGCACAAGTTGCAAAGCCACCAGTCTAAAAGGGGCTAATCATCACAACTCTCAATTAGAGACAATATCTTGTTCAAGTCAAGATCATTTCAACAAGGAAATATAAGGCCATGATGAAGCATGAGTATTGATGAAAAAGACTCCTTACTCAAAAGCAAGTTCAAGAGGACATTCGAGCAAGGAAAAGAGAACATGTAAGACTATTTCCACATTATCTTAGAATTGAGTGTTTATAAAAGGGTAGATCAAAAGGAAGTGATCTGTGCAGTTCTAAATTACAAACGTATTTTACAATGTACACAATATAAGGTTTGTGAACACTCCTTTGGTCTCATATTTAGTATTCTATGTAAGTTGAGGAGCTTAGGCTATAAGTGGTAAAGAATCCAAAGTCCAACATTGACCTTTTTGTGAAACTCAATGCTCTTACCATGCTTGTGAATGGGTTGATGCAACGTAATTACATTAAAAAATGAGGTATCAACCTTATTAAAGTATGTAATATTCTTGATATCCGACCATGAAACCTATAGTTTGCAATGTAGAGAGTTGACAATGATATTAGTGCTTTTAGCACACTGCCATTGACTTGTGAATGAGAGGTGTGTTGAGCAAGGGACTAAGAGAAGGTGAAGCTCTTTGTCATCTTCTTGCTTTTCTCTTCTTCTCTACCATCTTCTCAACTTCTTGGTGTACTTGCTGGTGGATGCAAAGGAGCAATGACATTGGATCGTATTAATTGAGGTCATGGAACCATCTTCAAGCCTTCAAGCTTGTGGATTACAATACAAGAAGGTAAGATAGGCATGTCTACTACACCTCGAAGCTAGTCTTGTATTCTTTATTTCTTGGTTTGGAGAGAGACATGCTTGGTTAGTTAGAGTAGAGTGCTAAGAGCCAAGGTGAGTGAGTTACAGATTCTAAAACAATAGAAGTCCACATCCAAAGTCTAGAACATTGGTGTGTTTGGCCCAACATTTTAGTTCCATAACCGAGACTAAGGTCAATGCAACCACCAAGATTCTCACACTCCTATAGTGTGGGGCAAAATAAAAGGCTTGTGCATGAACATATAAGTGATTAAGGGTGGTATCGATTGTCCATGTCCTAGCATAATCCAAAACCCATGTAGCTAGGTTAGGAAGGCCAAAGTTACGAGTTCAAAAAATACAATGTCGGAGTTAAATACAATGTGCATGAAAGTGAGCTCGACTCTCACAAAATTATACTACCATAATAATCTAATGTCCATGTAGCACAATAATAATACACAACTACCCAAAATAATATAATGAAGTTCCAAATTTGGCACCTATACAGTGACCTTTCTTTAACCTTGTTTGACTTTAGCCTTCACAAAATACTCTTAACATTAGCCCCCTCTAAGATAAGTGCTAGTCCCATGATACTCATGTCAAAGGTAGACGTGGAATGCTAGGAATAGTTGATGAAGTAGCTCTAAAGAAGGGATGGTCTTGATGGAGTAGTACATTTGATGGATCAAGAACTTTGGATGATGATGATGGTATTTTTGCTACAAACAATACGAGTGATGTTGTTGGTATAGTGAGAGATGGAAATGAGAATAAAATGGTTGGAAAAAAAAGGGTAGAGGTTATTGTTGGTGGTGAAGAGACACTCGACCTATGGTTCTTCTAGGGGAAAGAACTTGAAGGCCCACAAAAAAAGAAAATGAGATGGCAAAAGATGGGAGAGTCAATCATGGGTGTAGCAGGGAATGCACATGAGTCTCGAGGAATTTTGGTACATGTAAAGTAAAACCTCTCGTACATTCACTTCATAGGAGAGAGTGCTAGTCTTCAATTTTTGCACATGACATAGAATATTATTGATTTAGGAGATGGGTCAAACTCTAAGCAAGCCTAAAGTGTTGTCCCACACTTGAGGACCTGAAATCGTGAATAGGTTATGGTGCAAATATTATGTGAGTGCATGTGCATACACAATCTAATACAATTAAAAGACTACTCCATGGATTCTTCTCTTAATAAGGGTTGACAAAGGAAACTCGCACTAGTGAAGATGGGAAACATTGTTGTTGTTGTTGAGAAAAAATGAAGTTATCGAAGAGACATCATTGGGGAGATCGACAAAAGGTGGAGTCCAATCCAATGAGCTCTTGAAGCATATGGTTCTCCATGGAATCAATACAAGGGGGAATGGATGAAACTGGTCCCTTTTTGTGTGAAGTAACGTTTCCTTCTTATTATAAACTTAAGTGAGTAGCATTGGGATGAATGAAGTGGAATGGAAAAAGTGCAAGTGACTTAAGGAGAAATGTCTAACCAAGGAAAGGTGAGACTCCCTAGGTATGCCATGACCTTAATGTACCATGAGACTATACAGTGAAGGAATGGCTATCGGGTCAGAGATAGAGCCAGCCAACCAAAGCCACTAGACGTACCATGAGACTATACAGTGAAGGAATGGCTATCGGGTCAGAGATAGAGCCAGCCAACCAAAGCCACTAGACGCACCAAACTTGAGCACCCCTAGATGCAATGAAAATGTGAGTGCATCTAACTAATCATGGAGCTTTTTCTCTTTTTCCTTTTATTTTTCTTTTTCTCATTTTTCTTTTTTTTCTTTTCTCTATTGTTTCTCTTCTTCTTATTCTTCTTTTAGTCTTTTCCTAGGTCAAAAGTCTCCACCAACTCCATCATCATCACCATCCTTATCCGTAGTGCACCACCATTGCTATCATGTGCTGCATGAGCAACTCTACCATCATCTTCCCGCCATCTCCACTTGCAATGGAAGCACCGTTGTCACGGCCATCTACACTCATGATTACTTGCACCACAGTTGCATCATCCATCACAGCCACCTCCACCTCCTGCAACACTGCCATTACAATCTTCAACAACTCCATCATCATCGCCATCATAATGAGATCCACCTCCATACCCATCATCATAGCCAGATTAGCATGTTGTCATGGCCATCTCCACCTCCTACAACACCACCATCACAGCCATCTCCACCCGCACGGGCAGCACCACCATCATCTCCTCCATAACTCCATCATCATCACTATCCTTCTCATCATCTACACCCACATTGACTCCCATACTCTCACCACCAATATCATAATCACCAGCATCACACTGAGATAGGGACTTGTGTCAAGGGGAGGAAAGGAGGAGGGGAGAAAGAAGTCAGACAACAGAAGAATGAATGTGTCATAGAGGAGGATAGAGGTAGCTAACACTTGCACTCCATAAAGAGGAGGATTTATTTTGAGGTGTAATCTTGTTGAGTGCGGGTCTACTTGAGTGCAACATAGTGTGGCACTAAGCATCCACCAACTCACCCTACCATCAGATCCACACAATGGGGAGGGTTCAAAGGTGACCTGGTGGATACCATGTGCGGCACACGCACACCACAGTGATACACAAGACACGTGGTTTGAAAAAAACTCTTCTTATTTCTTGATTAAAAGTGGTTTTGAAATTATCTTGTTATATCTTAATAATTCCACCCACACTTAGGCAGTAGACACACATGGTGTGATCCACCTGAACCCCCTCTCCTCCCCCACAACTTACCAAGGATGACTGTGAGTAGTGGTGAGGGAGGTGATACCTTGTGTGTTACACACAACAACCACCATACACACACACACACACACATACTAGGAATCTCCCTTGTCTCTACATCCCACCTCCGAGGTCCACTCTTTGTAGCAACAATTGTGGGGGAAGACACACAAGAGGCACCTTGGTGTGTCACATACCTCCACACATCAACACACATAATAGTAGATACCCACGCATAGGGAGACACAAGAACCATGGCAAACAGCTTGGCACACACTCACACTGTCCATCTATGAACACTCCTCAATCGATCACCTCCATCATCCAACGTGCTTAGTAGGGATGATTGTGGGAAGGTAGTAGAAGGGGAGTTTAGTGTGACACACCCTCATGTGGCACTCGTGTGACACACTTCAGTATGTCACAAGTGTGACACACTTATATACATTACTTGCACAACCCCATAGACACAGCCTCATGACACATAAAATCTCACTCACACACTTAGGAAAAGAGGGCAAGAGAGTCAACCTTTTCCATGTCACAACCTTGAATCAAACCCACTAAGTAGGGAGGATTATGGGGTGTGATAGGGATAGTGCATGCCTCTGTGTGTCTCTTATATAGCACTGGGAAATGCATAATTGCACCTAGCAACACAGTGAGACACATCACATGTACATTATAACACCACACACGCGCATGTAGGCACCATATAAAGATAGGCAACACACTCATCACCTCATGCAATTCCCACACTCATAGACACATAGCGACGACACACTTTAGAAGACATGTTAGATCACCCTCATTTGCCTTGTGATAATGCAAGGTGACACACAATGCCACTTAGGAACACACTCTATGACTATCTATCAAGAGATGATCATGTGGTGAGGAGGAGGGAAAAAAGTCACTGTCTATCCACATGTGTTGCGTGCACAAAACATGCAACACATACCCATCTCTCCATGCACACATAACATGAGGTGAAAACACCTTACCTGCACAAGAGAATTCCTCACAGTTAGTTTATGCTAACCAACCTTTTCCCATGTCTTGACCTTAAATTCAACCAATGGTGTCAGGATAGTAGGAAGAGGCAAAGAAGGTGGTACGAGGTGTTGCATTCGTGTGTAGTGTACACCTTCACACATGAAAGGGTGCCTTAAATCATGTGTCAGCATGCATTCACATAGCACGCCCACTAGTGTCACACACACTCACACCTACACACTTACCTAGCCATACACTATAGGCTACCACATTGCACTCCTCACAAACTCAAGCATGGTAAGGGACATGCGTCACATCAAGGGGAAACATTGTGTAACAACAAAATTTATTAGCAAGAAAACAAACAAAAAAAATGACGATAAGGAAAATGACTAAGAGTGTATGCATTTAAGAAGTGGCTATGAACTGCATACTCCGACCACCAGTAGAGACCCAAGCCTTGACCGAACCCTTGACCTTGATACCACTTGTATAGGACCTCATAGACCAATTTGTTGACTTGTTCAATTGAGAAACCTTAGAAACCATGCTGGACACGGATAGGTTAGGTGGAAGTTCAGATGACGTCCAAACCACTATAGACAGCTTCAATCAAGCCACCATTTTGATGCCTCCACCATGACCCTTGAAGCTATGCATCAAAATCTAGTTGACCTAAGAGGGGAAGGACAAATTGCTCCAATCACTTGATAAACATTAATAAAGACACCAAGCTATAGCTTGCTACTATGCAGGGCAAATATGGATGATATTCGTAGAATGCTATTCAATGTAGGAACAATGGGCATGTCAAGACTCACTCTTTGATCTTGTGCAATGCCAGTTGTTTGACCAAATTGATATTCTACAAGTAGGAACCCATATTGCACACCCCATCGTAACAAGCATGGGTAACACACCTTGTAGAGGCAAGTTCAAATTCTATCGCCAAGACCCATGGACCGCTTATTCTTTCAAGCAAACACCTATGTCTATTTCTCACCTAGCCGACACACCTTTGATCCTACCAGGGTGTAGTGAGCTTACCTTGATGCCCAAATGAGTTGCCTCCTCCCTTAAGCACATCGATAGCTCCACGATTCATGATTCAAGCTCAAGCAACCTTAAGCCTCCACCTTCAAGCTTCATCCTATCCATAGTTGCACGCGAGACAAGAGAAGAGAAGAAAAGAGAAGATGAGAGGAGACAATGGATAGCTTCTTCTCCTTGATCCTTCACCCTCACACACTCACTCCCTCGCACTCTCACACTCCCTCTCTCAAGCACACACAAGCAAGAAACGAGAGAAGAAGATGAGTCCACTTTACCACACCCCAAAGAATGAGCTCTTGATTCACTTTTCAACTTTATATACAAAACCCTAAATTTCTTTTGGGCGGTCATCCCCTTATCCCCTTTTTTACATCGTTGACGGCCCTCTTTCCCATTGTCCTCCTATGTTCCTAGCTTCCTTTCTAGTGCCTATCTACCTTTACAATTTGCATAAGAGGGAGCCTGCGCTCTTTTGCAAAAATTTTTGGGGGTGCCTCGCATTTAAGAATGCACTTCTACCTTTGACTTAGCTTTTGAGGCCACCCTTGCACTTTTTGTCTATTTCCCTTTTGCTTCTTCTGTTGTGTCCGATTTCCTTTTGGGCCACCTCTTTTAGGTCCCGATTTGCACTCTTCTACTTTTTCCACTTTCTTCTTGTGCTTAGGTTAACATTACTCCCCTCCTAGCCTGGTGCCAGTCCCATGGCACTGATGTATAGTAATTGGAAGGTGGGATGGGTGTAGCCAAATGGCTTTTTTGAGTTTGTATACAAGCCCTTTCGAGGGATGGTGTCAAATGGATCGGCCCTTAAAATTGAAGATGGTGTTAGGCCTCTGGTCCCTCACAGACAGTGACGGTGGGTGGATCTGTCCTTCAAATTGATGATGGTGTTAGACAGATCCCCCCTTGGAGAATGGACGGTGGATGGGATCTGCCTTTGAAATTGATGATGGTGTTAGACAGATCCGTCCTCTTGCCCTCCACGGTTACTACGACGCGATCTTAACATGGCTTTTCCCTATTCCCTTCAAGTTGCCTTATCCCTTGACCAATGTCCATTTGGCATGCTGATAAAATGAATTACATTGAGCCTTGCACTTTTCTTACGAGAGCCTTCGGAGGTTCTCCTTTATCCTTGAGGGAGCCTTGCTAGAATATTTGGTGCTTACCCATAGCCTTTCTAACCACCTTGAGAGGATCTTTGGTGCTTTCCATTATCCTTGAGAGATCATCCTTCATCCTTGATAGGGCCTCCCTCATCCTTGAGAGGACCTCACCAAAGTAGTCGGAGCACCCCCACGTTTTTTCTGAGGTTTCCATCTCTTACACTATTCCTACCTTAGCGGAATGAGCTTCTTCATTCACTTTTTGATGGGGGACTTCCTTTGTTTTCCTCTATGTCGTGTGGGTTGCATTGTGACATATCGTGTAAAATTACCCCCCTCCTAGACAGTTGCAAGTTTCATGATGCTGGTAGTTTTGAGTTGATGAAGGTTTGGTGATTTAAAAGGGCGATCATGTGAGTCGATGATGATGGGGTCTCGGGGAGATTGGTCTTGGAAAGAACTAATCAACCGATTAAGGTGGTGGAGGCCAGGAGCACATTGCATGGATGATGGGGCCTCCAAAGTTCATGAGTTGCAGCATTTTTAGCATGGGTGTTGTCCCACACTTGAGGACCCAGTTCATGCATTGTTAGAGGTACGATCCACGGCTTAGGGAGACAATTTTGGAAGTCTTGGCCTTGAGGTGCCCTAAGCATGATGTGGAAAATAAAAAATGGACTAGGGGATTAGGGACAAAGCCAACCAATCAAGGACACCGAACGCACCTAGCTTGAGGACCCCTAGGTGCAATGACTGTGATTTACATGCATTTTTTTCCTTTTTTTGGAAAATTACATAGTCATGATTGATGAGAGCTAATCTTCGTCATCCGTGTCGAGAGAGAGGGTGGAGTTGGAGGCTTATGAGATTTACTAAGGAATTGCCAACTTTGCATGTACCCTCTGAGGTTCAACCACACTTGGAAAGTGGTGTTGGAAAGAAATGGATGATTGCAATGTGTGAAGAGGCTATTTTTCATATATTCTAAGAGGGCTAATCAAAATGAAGGAACTAGAGCAACTTGCATCATCAATCTTGCCATAGCGCACCTATCTATTCTATTGGGGTCAGAAAAGAGGGGTGGAAGGCAATGCTCTTGTGGTGCGGGATCATGCTTAAGTAGTATTCTAAAGTCTAAGATAATTACATGTAGTGATGAAGGCCTCTTCAAATTAAGTAGCATTGGTGTTGTATGGGAAGTTTGTACCAGCCGTGGATGCTTGGGTTAAAATCCACTCCTACCCTTCTAGGATATGGCATGAATGTTATATTATTTCACTCAAAGAGTAGGGTGTTACAAAAGGCCATCCAGGCATCTATGTTCACGTCAAAAATGCACCTCCTCCGTGTGGATTGGCACTCATATCCCTTCACAGCTCTGGGCACTTCAAAAATTTTATCTTGCCAAAAATATGTGTCCTTGGTCCCCCATAAGGTGGGATTCTTCTCTTTCTCCGAGATCCATTTGTGTCCTAGCTAGCTTCCCACATTAATCACCTCTTCCACCATCTTGACTAGCAGTACTCTGCACAAGTTGACGGGGAATTGGAAATTAAGGTCGAAGGGCCTTCTAGTGGTCTCTTATTGCTCCTAGATCACAAGTTTGACATTGAAGCTTGCTAGGATGTCATCGTGGCTTGGTGGGATGGGCGCAATCAGCACCAATATTGGCTTGGTGTTCAATTTGCACTTTGCTTGCTCCACCATCCGTTGCCTCTTTCTTTTAAGCTCCGCTTTTATTTCAGCAATAGAGTTGTCTACTTGGCGTGCTATTGTTCTTCTAGGCATGGGGAAGGAGCTGTGGAACAAGTTCTTCTTCATGAGGTTCCATGTTGAAGCTCCTGCTAGCCTCTTCTCCTTCTGCTGACCCGCTTGTTGTGCTTTCTCAAAGCGAACCCTAGTGCATCAGCTTATTGTGGGGTCAAGCCTGCTTGTAATAGATTGTTTTGTTTCTCTTCAAGGCCAAGGCTGACACCCTCAAGTTGCGCTAGCATCTACAAGCATGCTCTTAGGGCCTTGTGGGAAATCCCTAGCTTCTTCTTTATGGAGTAAATGGCCTTCCCTTCCTCTATTTGAGTGAAATCTAGCAATGTGCTCTGAAAGATGTGTTTCTGGGCTTCAAAACTCACTTGGGCAGCCTTTGCTCTGCTCTCAGCTATAGCACTTTGTCCTTTTCCACTTGAGCCAGATGGTGCACCAAGGCTTTAACTTTTCTTTCATTATGGTTTTCCCAGTCTTGTGCTCTCTTCTCCATTTCCTCAAGGCTTTTTCCTTGCCTTTGAGCCAATATCATCAACCTCTGCTCTGATCTTTGATTTCTGCTTTCAGCCTGTGTTGCTCCTCCTACTTTGAGGTTGCCTCTTGCTTCAATTTCTCAATCTCCTCTTGGTATCTATGTGCCCTTTCTTCCCTCACCACCTCTAACTCTTCTATGGCTTTATAGACCCTTTCCATCTCCCCTTGCAGGTCTTCATAGAGGCTTACGAGCTCGTCATTGTGGCATTGCCGGCTCACTAGGGCTTGAGTCTCTTCATCCAACCTTGCTTGCCAATCGGTTTTTGCTTCGTCTTTGGCTTGCATCTGCTCCTTGAGCTCACTTATCACCCTTTGGCACATGGCTACTTGACAAATTTTCTCCAATTGTGACACAGCCATGGCCTCCTTATCTACTTCTAGTTCGACCACTACCATCCTCTTATATTCCTTTGCCTTCTCTAGTTGCATGAGGAGTTCCTAGACATATTCATCATAATCTGTAGGTGGAAACCCTATAATGGGCATGGAAGTTGTGGAGGTTTCCCTATTTTTCTTCTTGGGATCCTACCTAGACTCGACATCTACTGTTGCCAGTCTTTTAGTTCATGTCATAGGGGTATCCTCTCATGTTCCTTGGGCCGTTTCCTTATTAACAAAGTAATGTGCCCAAGTCACCATGAGGTTAGTAGCATCCACTTTGGCCTTCAAGCTCGGTACAAACATGATTGAGGGAGTGGCGTGCATTATAAGGGTAGAGGTGGGATCAATCAGGGCCTTGCCTTTGCCTTCCTTCATTGTATTAGGCATGATTTCCAACACTTGTGTGCTTGAGCTCAGGCCCTCATCTCTAGATGGGCTCATGGCACCCAACTCATCCTACCTACATAATTGCTCTATAGATAGGCGTGTTGCCAGAGCCATGTCTTTATCTTCCTTCCTTTTCAACTCCTCTTTTGCTTCTGCTACTTTCTTTTTCCTTTCCTTCTCGGATTTTCTTGATTCTTCCTCCAATCTCTCCGACTCTGTTTCTTTCTTCTTCCTCTCTTCCTTTTTCTTCTTAGACTCTCTTTTTAGCTTTTTGTAAGGCTACTTTTTCTTTTTTCCTGCTTTTCTCCTTGGCCTTCTCTTGTGAATCCTTCTACTTTGGGTTTTTGGGTTTTCACTGGCCACTTTGCATTTCTCATTCTTCTTCCTCATCCTCACTCACCATCCTTTCATTGGAGTGTGGCTATTTTTCATGGTGAGAAGGTGACCTCTCTAGTGTTTCTCCAACTCCTTCTTCTTCACCTTGTCCTTCCCCTAATGCTTCCCTTATTATGGTTGTCAAGACCCACCAAAGCCGATGGTAGAGGCCTTTGAGGATGACGCTTTTCTTTTTGCCTTGGTGGCAAGGGACTCTCCTCCTGCTTATCTCCCTCCTATTTCCAACACTTTTACTGAAGACTCAATGGTCTTACGCACAAATCCATTTCGGTTCATTTTGTCAAAGGATCTTGCTGCAATGCTTTCCAACATAGGTATGTTGATTTGGCTCATTATTGAGTTGTACTTTTGGCTAGAGAACAATGCGTGTATCATTTTGGCCTGGAGCTAGATCTTGGAGTCGGGGATGTCTGCCAAGCAATGCCATCATTTGTGGGACCATTACCTTGTCCATTCCCAACATGTCATACACATCCCTCTTTGGCCGCATTTCCACCTTATTGGCTAGGAATAATGCTTTTTCCACCAGCTCTGGAATCAACTGAATCTGGACTCAACGGGTTTCTTCTTATTCTTGCATGGTGACAGTGTCGGAGTTCCTACCAAAGGTCTAGAGGAACTCCGCACACTTCTTGTAGTCAACCGCTTGGCTGACTACCCCCATGTACTTTTGTAGATGGCATTTTTCGACAATCTGCTTCATTGCTTATTCCTCCATGGCGACATGCTCCAAGTTCAAGACATGCCTAAACTTGAATTGGTCAAAGGTTCTTGTTTCCACAGAAATGCCATATCTTGCTTGCTCTTCTTCAAAAAATGGCAACTTTCTAGCTTTTACTTGACCTGCCATGCTGGGTACTTGTCATGATGCCCTGTTCACCATTAGTGGTTTTCAAAACAATTATTTGCAGAGGAAAAAGATCACATGCTTACAAAATTGAAATGCTTAATTATAGAATTAAACTTCTCCCTCAAGCAGTCCATACATTCTAAATTTAAAGACCCTTTTTCTTAATCATGAACTAGCTTTGGTTTGTTTCCATTTGTTTTTGAGTTTTGTTCTTATTTCCACCTTACCCCCTTTGTGACTACGTTTACTTTTGCATGAGCCAAGGATAAAAATTAGGGTTGTATTCCAATTGAGTGTAATGGTCCAGGTAGGGTCTAACACCTACTTGTGTGATATAAGTGAGGACATCGAGAAGAAAATCCTCAAAGTCGACTCTGCTAGCAACATGGAGCTCCTCTTGTATGAGAACTCGGTCTAAATAGGGATGCCCCCGGATGTGGTCCTCAAGGGGTTAATTATGACACCCTATAAGAAGTTGGAGCTACATATGCTGGGGTCATACTCTGCAGTTTTGATCACACATCTTTGTTCGGTGTTTGTCATGACTTGGCATCCTTCCAATTCCCATTGAAGTCGAAGAGCATACCATTTGCATAAGAAAGAGGAGTTGTTGTCAGCAAGCTGCTTCAACTTCCCAATTTCTTGGTTCATGACAAGGACTTTGCTCTTAACATAAGATGTGATCAGGTGTTGTTTGTGTGCTTGTTCAATAGAAAGCTCAATGGCAATGAGTTTCTTGGCTGCCTAGGAAGCTTTGACAAATACAAATTCAAATTCCTCCCATGAGCAAGGTAGTATTTGCACTTCTGTTGAAGGCTCGTCTAGAAGACCTAAGTCCACCAACCGATCGTAACTTTTAGCAAGCATGGTAAACGTGGCATCCAAGAATCTGAGGTAGGCAACCAAGTCATAGTCGGTATTCCGAGCTAAGTCTAAGGCCAAGGTTAGAATGAGCCTTTGCTGGTGGTAAGAGGTTCTACGATTGGCAAGCGGCCGAGGTTTGGTTGGGTGGGTTCGACAACTCGACAGCTGTGCTTTGGTTGGGGTTTTGGCTGGGGTTGTTGGTTGGGGTGTGCTACTAGATGCTTGGGCAGAGGTTGGGGTACTAGCATGGCAAGGTTGAGGTGGTTTAGGAGTAGCGGGCTATGGTTTGGGTTGATAGACTTGTTCAGTCACGATGGATTTAGGTTTTGGAAGGGCAATGGGCCTTGTAGCCAAAGGCTTTTGTGTTGTTGATGCATGATTTGTCTTGATGCTTCATGTGGTCAAGCTTAAGGGTGGCCTTTGAGTAGTGTGCTCACCCGTCTTGGCTTTAGGTACCCAAATCCAGGTATTACCTTGGTAATAGCCTTGTGCTTGCAATAAGGTTTTGGGGACCCATTGTGTTTGATCGTTCGTAGATGCCTATAGTTTCTTCTAATCCTCCTAGATTTCATGAAAAGGTTCCTAGCCTTGTGAGTTCATGGGTGGGCACTCCTAGGCGATGGCCTTGGATTTTTTTAGCACCCATTTGAACTGGTGTTCTTGAGTTTTAGCTTTGTGGTCAGCTTTTTGCTAGTGCTGAGGTTTAGTGGGTGGTGGCGGATCATGACCCCCCTCCCTAGGATTAATGGTGGGTTTCTCTACCGATGGCTTCATAGACTGCAATGGAGTCATGCAGCCCTTGCTAAAGGCTATGACGATTCATACATTTGTCGATGGCCAAGTGAATGTGTTATGACTAGTAGTCGACATTACAGTGGGCCTACTTCTTAAAGGTTTGTCCTAATAGCGATTCCGTGCCTGCATCGTTCGTATTTGGTAACACATTAAAGGCCATATGCAAGCTTTCAAACTTGATAGAGAATGCAACTTTGCACTTTCCCAAAAGGGCATATGATCAGTCCCCCAAATGGGCTGAGTCTAGCCTAGTGGGCTGTAACTATGGTTTGCTGCTTTAAGTCCAATGATCATGAGTTACGATATTAAAGTCAATGCCTTCATCAATCATCAATGCATCAATGGCATGTGTATGTTGGGCCATAATAGTCATGCACAAGTAAGCCAGAGCTACGGCTTCCTCATCCTCATCGAGGGTTCGTGTAGTGGATGTGTGGGAGGGTAGTACTTCTTTATGTGGCTGCCATTAAAGAAGCCTATGCCCTCACCTTCCAAGATTTTGAGCTCTACATTACCAATTTGGCATATGATGTGAACTCTGAAAGGTCCCAAACCCCTAAACTTCATTTTTTGCTTATGTTCCTTGACCGATTACAACAGTAATAAATCGCCATGTTTGAAATCTCGCTGCTTGATGTCCTTATCAAACCAGCTCTTATGTTGTGCCTTTTCGCAAATCAACGTGTGGGTGGCTAGAAGTCGAGTTTTCGATAAGCATTCTAGCTCAACTAGACGTTTTGTCCATGCTTCCTTTCCCTCCAATCTTTCTTGAATAGCGATTCTCAAGCTAGGAACAAAGAATTGTTTGTCACAGTGTTTCAAGATTTCTTTGTCATAGTTGCACTCATCACAATGTTTCAAGAATTCTTTGTCACTGTTGCACTCGTCACAGTGCTTCAAGAATTCTTTGTCACAGTTGCACTCGTCACAGTGTTTCAAGAATTGTGCCGCATCTCGAAAAAGCATGGGCCACCATAGTTGAGATTGCAACACCTTGCGGTCCATCGTATCCCTACTGAAGTGTCCTCTACAATTTTTCCATGCACCATAACTAGTACGTTGTGCTTTCATGCTCACACACACATCTCCGCAGCAAGCCATCTTGCCCTAGCCAGTAGAGTTGGCCTGCTCTATTAAATGATAGGGTTGGATTTTGCGAATGAGTCACCTTAGTCAGGCCTTTTCTATAGGTTGGCATCCAAGTAATCACTGTTCAAGACTTGAACTATGTTGGACGAATATGGTATTAAGCCTTCTCTAAACAAATCTCTTTGCTAGATAGGGCGAATAGATGTGCATCTGGCAATTCATCCCCAATGCCCTGCCCATCAACTTCTCTCATGGGTATGCAAGACATATGATCAGCCATATAGTATTGTTTTCCCTTTCGTACGATAATTGAGAAGTCAAATTCGAGAAGCAGAAGTAACCATCGTGATATGCGTCCTATAGTGCAGGGTTTGTTTACTAGATACAACAAGGCTTGATGGTCAACAAAGAAAATAAAGGGAGTAGCCAGAAGATAATACCGAAATTTCTTTACTACAAACACCATGGCTAACCCCTCTTATTCAATTGTGGAGTAATTCATTTCTTTATTCGTGATTTTTTTGCTAGCAATGCCCACTATATAGTCTAGATTTTGGTCACCATGTTAGCACAACATACCTCCCATTGCGAATTTCGAAGCGTCAATATGAACATGGAAGGTTATGTTCCACTCTAGGGCTCTTAAGATTAGTGCGGTGATTAGAGCCTTCTTCAATTCCTTGTATGTGTGTTGGCATTCCTCGATCCACTCGATTATTATTAGTAACTTGTACATGGGTCTAGAAATCAATGCATAGTTTAGCACAAACCGTTGATAGTGTTAAGATGGCAAGCTCAACACGTGTGGACATTGATGATGGACTACCTAGCTAGACGGATCCGCACATCTACACTTAGCATGTTGGTGGTCATTACAATACTCATATGGCCACTGACTTATTTCTTATTATACTTAGTTTGTTACACCTACCTACATCTAGCAAAGATATAGTACCAGTCAATTGGTGTAGTTTGTTATACACTGTTTGACTTAGTAGGCCACTTTCCTTTATGTTGTATCTTATCTATACTTTATGTACATTGTATAGTGTATAAAAGAAGGAGAATAAATCAGTAAGAAAACGTTTTGGCCTCCATCTCTCTTCTTGTGTTCTTAAATGAGCTTCCTCTTATGCATACAATGTGCGTTTGGCGCAGCAGCTCAAGCAAGTCCCCCCACCACACGATTCTTGACATGGTATTAGAGCCACGCCACTAAGAGAGGCTGATTTTGAAGGCTGAAGTGAAGGAAAAGAAGCAAGGTTAGAGCGAGCAAGCAATGGGTAAGAAGCTCTCTCATTCTTCCACTCTTTCTCTTGGATAGTGCATGTGGAGGCACCAAAAGTAGGGTAGAGTGAAAATCTTAGATTGATGTGAGATTTTGTGCATGAGCAGAGCACTGTATATGGTGCAAATAGACCGTTTAGGGCTTTTCCGCAATTTTTTTGGGCATCTAAGGCTGTTTCAAGCCCCGTTGTAGAGCTGCAAGGTTGTGGACAATAGTTTTAGGGTACACTGTGAATTCGACTATATGGACCGAAAGTTACAGATTTTAAATCTATAATTTTTTAGGTGTTTTCCAGGAAGCAAGCATAAGGTTTATTTGCAAACAAGTTGCAGATTACATGTACTATTGACAATTAGTGAAAAAGGTTGTTTGGTGTACTGTTGTGCACTTGTTGTGAAAGGCTGCAGAAGACTAGCTTACTGTGTTGTATCCTTTTTTGTGATAATGGCAAAGAACAATGGAAATTCCATTATTGAGAAGCTCAAAAAAAACAACTACCCTTCATGGAAGTTCAGTGTGATGAACTTTCTTATTGGAAAGGGCCTTTATGAGTTTGTTTTAGGTGAAGAAAAGGAGCCAGAGCTAGGTATCGCTCCTTGACTACAAATGAATTAAAGGCATGGAAAGAGTGGAATGCAAAAGACAAAAAGGTGATGTATTGTCTATCTGTAGTCATTGATAATACAATGTTGGGACATATCAGGAATGTAAAAACTTCATATGCAGCTTGGACAATTTTTTAGAACATGTTTTTAGTAAATACAAAGGCACGGAAGATTCAACTCAAGCAAGAGTTGAATACCTTGAAGAAAGGGAAAATGTCTATCAATGAGTATGTTTTGAAGGTGAGGAGCATTGCAGATGCTTTAGCACTGATTGATGCAATGCTTGATGATGATGATGATTTGGTTTCATCCACTTTGAGTGAACTCAATAATGAGAAGGCATGGAAATCATTTGTTACTTCAGTATACATACGAAAGCCATTTTCAAATTTTGATGAGTTAGTCTCTCTCATGATTACTAAAGAGATCAATATGCAGGGTGACTCGTCTTGAAAGAAATTGTGAATAGGTCCAAGTATTTTACTCAAGTTCAAGAAGGGGACGTGGTAGATCCTCTTCAAGAGGCCGTGGTATGGGACATGTTGGCGAGAACTAGCAAAATAGGTTCAATTAGCAATTTGGTGAAATGCAGGTTTTAGGAGGCCGAGGAAACTTTAGAGGCAGGGGGAGCTCTAGAGAAAGAGGTGGATGGCAGAATAGAGGTTTTGAAAATTCTGCTATTGTTTGTCATTATTGTGGCAAGACATATCATATTACAGCCCATTGTTATGCTAACAAGGATAATATTCGTAGTGGTAACTTGCAGCAAGGAAACTATGCATCGTCTTCACGATAGAATGAAGATAAAAATGAGCATCTATTTGTTATGCAACATATGATGAATGCAGTTACAAGAAAGGAGACACATGATGATGTATGGTATGTCGATTCAGGTGCATCTAATCATATGATCGGTCATGTTGAACGGTTTGGAGAGATGCAGGACTTACAAAATCTAGGTTATGTGCAGACAGGTGATGATTCATGCCACCCAATTTCACACATTGGAAACGTTCCCTTGTCCTTGTATGATGGCCAAACAAAGAGTTTGATAGATGTATTACATGTGCCATCAATCACAAAGAATCTTGTATTTGTTGGCCAAATGGTAGAGCAGGGGTTGCAGGTCTGATTCAATGCAAAAGGTTGTTTTGTAGAAGACTTTAATTATCAATGCAGGTTGGTCACAAAAGGAAGTAGAGTTGGCCGCATGTTCACTTTAGATGTTGGAATTCATGCAATGGATGCTGCTATGTATGCTAAAGGAAAAGAAATAGTTACAGATATTGAAATATGGCATAAACATATTGGACATGCAAATGTGCAAAGGCTGAAATCAATGCAGTCAGAGGATTGGTTACAGGGTTGCCTTCTTTTAGAGTTGCATAATTGCATAAAGTCTTTGAGGCATACCAGTTTGGTAAGCAGGAAAGACAACCCTTCTTGATGATAGAGAAGTGAGCAGAAATATATACGGATGTTTGGGGGCCTACATAGAATGTATCTCTTGGTGGCAGCAAATACTTTGTCATATTTATTGATGAATGCTCAAGGAAGCTATGGGTATATTTTATGAAGGAAAAGAGTGATGTATTTGAGCACTTCAAATCTTTCAAGATAGCTATTGAAACATAAACAAGCTTGAAAGTGAAGTACTTGAGATGAGATGGAGGGGGAGAGTACCTCTCTAATGAGTTTGCTGGCTTCTTGAGGACTCATGGGATAAAGAGACAATTTACTTGCAAGTTTATCCCACAACAAAATGGGGTTGCAGAAAGAAAAAATAGGCATATTGTAGAAGTTGCACGGGCATTAATGGCTGAAAAGAATATGCCAAAATATTTTTGGTCTGAAGCTGTCCATACTGCTATCTATATTATGAACAGAATCCCCACAACTACAGTTCATGGGATGACTCCTGAAGAATGCTTTACTAGCAAGAAGTCTAACGTATCACACTTGAAGGCATTTGGATGTGTTGCACATGTTCATGTGTCAGATGAGCTATGGAAGAAGCTTGATCTAAAGGCTGAAAAATGTATTTTTATTGGATACCCTTTAGAGCAAAAAGGGCATCGTTGTTATATCCCCGTCACATGTGAGTTCAGAGTGAGTAGGGATTTTATTTTTGATGAGATGAACAGTTGGTACGCACCTGCTAGTGATGTATTAGATGATGATAATGATCATGATAGCTATGTGCAGAAAGAAAAGAAAGAATCATGGAGTCTTAGTGGACCAGAAACATCATCTGGTACTATATCTACAGTGAGCCCTTGGTCTGGGAGACTAAGGAGTAGCCCCACATCTTCAGGTGTATCTATAAGTGTTGCAGGCAATGACAAAGGAAAGAAGAAAGTGCTGGATGGTAATGATGCATCTACTAGTCATTTGGGATTTGATGGAGATTCTAGTGGTTCAGAGAGTTTGGATGATGAGCTTGGTATTCCTTCAGTCATGACACCAGGTGTACACAGAGCTCATAGTAATGTAAAGGCTCCATTGAGTGATCCAGTGGTATGCAAGTCTAGCAGGGTCAGATACCATGTTAAAAGATTTGGCTTTGAAGGTTATACAGTTCACCATTATGCTTATATGGTGAAACTAGTTGAGGATATTGAGCCCACTTGTTTTAAGGATGTTGTTGGTCATGCTCATTGGGATGCAGCAATGGATGAGGAGATGGCTGCACTAGAAGCCAATAAGACTTGGGATTTGATACCCTTGCCTAAGGGTAAGAAAGCTATTGGTTGTAAGTGGGTTTAAAAAGTCAAGCATAATGCAAATGGTTCAATTAGCATGTATAAGGCTAGGCTGGTAGCAAAAGGCTATGCTCAAATATATGGCATAGATTATGAAGAGACATTCAGTCCAATTGCTAGGATGGCAATTGTCAAGTTTGTGATTGCCTTGGCAGCAACCAAAGGTTGGAGTTTGTAGCAAATAGATGTTAAGAATGCATTCTTGCATGGTGAATTGCAAGAAGAAGTGTATATGGAGTAGCCAACAGGTTATGAGGATTTAGAGCATCCCACATATGTGTGGAGGCTACCACTTTGTGAGAGAGAAGGTACTTGCAAGAAAATTTGACTTGGTATATGTTAGCACATAGGATTGAATAGCTGACATTTTCACAAAGGCATTGGGTGCAGAGAAGCTTCAAAAGTTCCAAAGCTTACTTGGAGTTGCAGAGATAGAGTTGAGCTTAAGGGGGAGTGTTGAGATGGCAAGCTCAACACGTGCGGACATTAATGATGGACCGCCTGGCTAGATGGGTCTGCACGTCTACACTTACATATTGGTGGTCATTATGATACTCACATGGCCATTGACTTATCACTTATTATATTTAGTTTGTTACACCTACCTATAGCTGGCAAAGATATAGTGCCAGTCGATTGTATAGGCTGTTATGCACTATTTGACTTAATAGGCCACTTTCCTTTATGTTGTATCTTATCTATACTTTGTGTACATTGTATAGTGTGTGGAAGAAGGACAAGAAATCAAAAAGAAAATGTTTTGGCCTCCATCTATCTTCTTGTGTTCCTGAGTGAGCTTCCTCTTGTGTATAGAATGTGCATTTGGCACAGCAACTCAAGCGAGTCCCCCCACCACATGATTCTTGACATATAGTACCCCATATGGCCTAGGAAGCACTGAACTCCCTTGTAATCGATTGGGGATGAAAGATCAACAATAACCCTGACTTTTGAGAAGTTAGTGGCAATGCCGTTCTTGGACACCACGTGCCCTAGGATGCATCCGTGCTTTACCCAGAATTTGCACTTTAAGGGATTCAATGAGAGGTGATATAGTCTGCATCTGCTCGGAGTTTGTCTAATTGTTCCTTCTAGTTGGAGTGAACACACAAGTCATCAATAAAGACCTCTAACTCTCTCCTAAGCATGTCCTTGAATATTGTGCACATGAGCCTCTAAAAAGTAGCAAGAGCATTAGTCAACCCAAAAGGCATGACTATGTAGGCAAAGACACCCCATTTAGTGGTGAATGCGGACTTGTCACTATCGTCAGGGTGCACTTGCACTTGATTGTATCCTGAGAAGCTGTCCAAAAAAGTGTAGGCCTCTATTTTCACTACTCTCTCAAGCATGTGTTCAATATATGACAATGGATAACCGTCCTTCTTGGTAGCAGTGTTTACCTTCTTATAATTGACACACACTCTGATCTTTCTATTCTTCTTCAATACAATCACTATGGGTGAGACCCAATACGTGTGCTCAATCTCATAAATGAACCCTACAATTAGCAGCTTGTTGATTTCTTCCTTGACAGCGTGAGCATGCTTAGGATTCATAGGGTGTCGAGGGTCATGGGGATATTTATTGGGGGTAAAGGCTGAAGGGTGAGAAGGATCAAAGCTTGCTTGGAAGAGCAATGGCAGGAGTGCAAGAGCAAGAAAGAGAGAGAGAGGCCAAATGGGAACTCCAATAGTCATAATGTGTGACCGGACCTTCCTTTATTCAAATTGTCACTAAAAAAATAAAGAATAAAGTGATGGTGAGTGACGAGCACTCGCCACCTACAGTGTATAGTGGCACGTACTATCAGTGTAATAATACACGAGCGGCTAGGCGGAGGCACCTTTACCTCCAACAACCTCCCACTTAAAGGCAAATTTTCCCCAGTGAGGAGTGAAAAGAAAAAAGAAAAGACATTACAATGTACACATGTACAATAGGATGAGGGAAAACACCATCTCATCCAACACCCGGCAATCTCATGAGGAAGGCAAAGTGCTCAATAGTGAGGCTTTTTGTGAGTAGATCTGCAAGGTTTTTGTCAGTGGAGATCTTGACAAGATCAACAGACTTATTCTCCATGACCCCACATATGAAGTGATACCTCACCTCAATGTTTCATCTTCACATGGAAGACTGGATTCTTGGCTAGCTAAATAGCACTCATAGAATCCGAATGCAGTGTATGTATAGTATCAATCCCAAGGTCATGAACCAAATGGCCCAACCATATGGACTCCTTGCAAGTCTTAGTAGCTACAACATACTTGGTCTCAGTGGTAGAGAGAGCTATACATTTCTGAATCCTGGACTTCCAAGAGATAATACCTCCAACATAGGTGAATACATAGCCAGAAGTGGACTTTCTACTATTTGCATGTCCTGCATAATCGGAGTCTGTATAGCCCACAACTCTTGTAGCCTGGCTACCATAGAAAATACACATATTTGTTGTGCCCTTCAAGTATCTCATGATACCCTTCACGATATCCCAATGTTTCTCGCCAGGTGTAGCCATATAGCATGCCACAACACCAGTTGCAAAGGCAATATCTAAACAAGTGGCTATCATGGCATGCAGCAAACTACCCACGACTGATACATAAGGGATCTTGGCCATCTCAGCCCTTCGCTCATCTTTCTGCAGACAATTGGCCTATGAGACCTTCACATAAGAAGGTAAGGGACAGCCAATAGGCTTCATGTCCTGCATGTGAAAATGCTCAAGGACTTTATGAATGTACTCCCTCTGTGAGAGGTAGAGTAGTCCCTGATGCCTGTCATGCTTAATGCGCATACCAAGAATGTGAGAGGCCTATCCCAAATCCTTCATCTCAAAGCTCTTATTCAGCTGCGATTTAATAGCATCTAGCTCACCATGAGCTTTCCCTCCTATCAACATATCATCCACATAAAGTACCAAAATAAGCAAAAAGCCTCACGGGCTTTCTTCATATAAAGACACAAATTCATAGCACTCCTATTATAGCTTTGTGACTGCATAAAGGCGTCAATCAAACTTATGATACCACTCCCTAGGTGCATGCTTCAAGCCATAAAGGCCTTTCTTCAATTGCACACTAGGTGCTCCCTACCAAGTTCTGCAAAGCCCCTAAGGTGCTCCATGTAAATCTCATTGTGCAAATCCCCATGCAAGAATGCAGTCTTGACATCCATCCGATACATGTCCAAGTCAAGTTGCACCACTAAGGCCAAAACCAAGTGAAGTGTGGTCATCTTGACGCAGGAGAAAATACTTCATCAAAGTCAACTCCATGCTCATGTTTAAAACTCTTAGCAACAAGTCTTGCCTTATAAGCCAGCTTGGGGTTTCCAGGGGTACTTTTTAGGTTGTACACCCATTTGCACGGCAAAGCCTTCTTGCCCTAAGGCAATGCAACCAAATCCCAAGTCATATTCTTATGCAGGGAGTCCATCTCATACTACATAGCCCTCTCCTAGGAGTGACTGTCACCCCTACGCATAGCCTTATCATAGGTGAGAGGCCCTCCTGCATCTGTAACCAAGACATAATGCATCGAGGGCTCAAATCTATTAGGTGGACATCTAGGTCTAGTAGACCATCTCACTACAAGCTCTGCTGCATATCTAGCATCACATCCAACACCCTGGCCATGTGTACCAACTGCTCCTACTGTGCCATTATAAAGGATATGTTGGATGAGGCCATCCATGTAGATGACCTACACAAGAAATGCATCAGGGATAAGTGATTTGTCAATTCTCATCACAAAAATTGCATAGCTTATACTTCTTCAAAAGACACTTTAGAACTAATTGCTGACATTAAGAAACAACACCAAGATTTACTTAAATTGACCAAATCCCTTAAAAACACTCGACCCTATCACCAAAATTTACCATACATGCACTATGGTAAAGATCACCTCCCTTCAAAATGATTGAGGCCACCTCGAGTATGCACTAACTATGGACATTTTGGCCATGAAGTTGCCTATTGTAGAGCCCCTTACAAGCTTGCATGCCATAACTCGTGCCCAAAGAAAATCCAAAGGAATCAATCTTGAAGGATCCAAAACCCAAAATGGTTTAGCTTACTGGTAAGAAAAGTGCTAAAAAACAAAAAAAATGGGGTAAGCTTAAGCTAAAAAGTGAGAGCCTCTCCTCAACACAACCAACAATTCCTTGTTGGGGGTAAAGGTGCCTCTGCCTAACTGCATGTATATTACTACATTCACAGTACCTGCCCTTACACACTGCAGGTGGCGTGCGCCTGTCACCGTCACTTAATTCTTTTTTTTTTAGTGACAGATGAATAAAGGGAAGGTCGGCGGTCACAGATTGTGCTTGTTGGAGTTCCCATATTGTGAGTCTCTCTCTCTTGCTCTTGCTCTCATGCCATACCTCTCCCATGCAAGCTTCGATCCTTCTCACCTTTCAACTGGTATCAAAGCATGGTTGCTTGAGCATTTGAGCTCGGTCCATGATTCCTTCAGCATTCATTCAAATCCTTACACCATTGGTTCTCACTCTTGGCAACCATATCTGACTCCTTCAACCTCTGATCCCTCCCCAACTTCGCGAGCACCTACCCGGCCCATTTGAGCACCCTCAAGGCATTCCTTCAAAGGTATTGAAGCATTCTTTTGAGTGCTTATTTTAGTTTGTATGGTACAACAAGAAGAGGCAGCCATAGCTCCAGTCATTGGAGCTTCCCCATTTTATATATTGGCTCCTACCTGATTAGGCTTGACAAGGCTTTGTGTAGGCCTTCTTTAGGCCCTACTTGAGACCCCCTTCCACCCCATTAATGCCACATGGACCAATAGCATACCCAACAACATCAGCCCTATTTGGGCCAGCTTAAAGACCTGCAAAAAATTCATTGTTTACTTCAGCCCTCCCTTGGCACTCATTGGTAGCTTGAAAACACTTCATTTGGCACACCCCCTTGATGCTCGGCATTGGTGGTTTATCATTGGCATTGATTTTTTTGCATTGACAATTAGTGGTTGACTTAGATTTTTTTTTTTGCCTATTGTCAACTCTCATTGTACACTGTTGCAAATTTTTATAGCAAACATATATCTCCGGACTGTGATGTATTTTTCATGCTAAATCATCCTAGTTTGATGTACTTTTGATGGTAATTGGTGGGCAACATCATAAAATACTCATTTCTTGCCATTTTGCCTTGGTTTTGGTGGTTTTTTTGTCATTTTCTATTGTTTACAAACAACAAGCAGTTTTGAATTGTCTACACTGTTTCAACTTGTAGTATGGCATCTTCTTTCACTAAGAGCGTTATTTTCAACATCACTAAGCTTGATGGTACGAATTATGCCTATTGGAAGACCCAAGTTTTTTTGGCAAGTATTAGTGCAAAAATCACAAATAAAGCCACTAAGGTTGAGTGGAGAGCAACCCAAAACTATGACTAATGATGACGAATGGATGGAGCTCGATGAGTAATGCAAGTCTACCCTCATCTTGTCTCTCACTGAACAAGTGCATTACAATGTGGTTGAGGAAGCATAGAGTGCTTAGCAACTTTGGGATAAGATCAAGAACCTCTATGACAAGCAAATTCCTGCATGTCAAATGTATTAGCTGAAACAACTTATGGATCTCAGCATGAAAGAGAATGTGATCATGTCAGCTCATCTAAGCTAGTTTCATGCTATTCTTAAGAGCTTGGTTTTGCAGGGCATTGTTTTCAAAGAGTATGTCACTCTGTTGTTCTTTCTTGGAACTCTTAAAGAGTCTTGGGATGTATTCCGCATTGCCTTATGTGCTTCTTTCCACTACTTTGAAGCTATTTGATATTGAGAGCTCTCTTCTGCAACAGGAATAGATAAACAGTAAGAATTGGAAGAGAGAGAGAGACAGAGAGTGGAGCGAAACCATGAGCTTCAGCTCATGTTCATTATCTTCTCATTATTCATTACTTCACTACTAACTAGAAAATAGGTTTTACACTAACCATCATAACTATGGTTAGATCAAGTCTACACCAACTTATTCAATGTCACACACATGTATAGTTGTATCCAGTTGGTGTCATTCGGTCACACAGACATAAAGAGATACAAGTGGAGATTGATTTCTAACACTCCCCCTCAAGCTCAAACCATCTGCAATACTCCAAGTAACTGCCTAAAATAGATGAACTTTTCTTTACCAAGTGATTTGGTAAAGATATCCGCTACCTGGTCTTCAATCCTCACATGCATCAAGTCAATCTGCTATGCTAGTACCATTTCTCTGATGAAATGGTAATGTACTTTAATATTTTTAGAACTTGCATGGTAGACGTGGTTGCTTGCAAGCATCACATTGCTCATGTTATCACAATGCAGCTTCACTTTGCTATCCAAGTGTATCCCCAAGTCATTCAGTAACTTCAGCAAACCAAACAACTTCATAGGCCGCTAAGGCCGCACCCCTATACTCAGCTTCTGTACTAGACAATGCAATTGTAGGTTGTTTTTTACTTTGCCAATTGATCATGATGCTACCCAATCCAAATGCATATCCATTGATTGACCTCCTGTCATAGGCACAATCAGCCCAGTCAGCATTATTGTACCCTGTCAAGTCAAGGGGTTTCCGATATACATAAAACATCCCATAATCTGTCGTACCCTTTACACATCTCATGATTCTCTTGACTACGTCCAAATATGGTTTGCAAGGCATTTGCATGAATTGATTGATCAGCCCCACAGCATAGCTTAAGTCAAGTCGAGTAATAGTCATGTAGATCAAGCTGCCCACCATATGTCTACACATGGTAACATTCTCTATCTCAATCCCAACATCAATCTACAGCTTGAAAATTTGGTCTAGGGGTGTATCCATAGCCTTACATTCAGCCATACCATACTTCTGTAACATGTCATAAGCATACCGCTTCTATAATAGCCATATGCCTTGAGGCGTAGACACTACCTCAATTCCTAGAAAATATTTCAGCTCACCAAGATCATTGACTTTGAATTCGGTCTGCAACAATGACTTTATTTCAACAATCTCGCTCTCATCATCTCCAATAATGATTAAATCATTGACATAGACAACCAGAAACACATAGCTATGATCTATCTTCTTCACAAATAAACTGTGATTCGCATCACCCAATCTAAATCCATGCTTTTATAAATAACTACTAATTTGAGCATTCCAAGCTCTGGGTGTCTATTTCAGCCCATATAATGTCTTTTTCAGCTCACATACATGTGTCGAAAAATCCAGATGCACATAACCTTCATGCTGCTCCATATAAACTTCTTCTTGTAAGTCACCATTCAAAAATGCATTTTTTGCATCCATTTGCCATAACTTTCAGCCTTTAGCTGCTATCAATGCAATGACTATTTTGACTGTTGCCATTTTAGCTACAGGCCTGAAAGTTTCCTCATAGTCAAGGCCATACTATTGTGCATACCCTTTTGCGACCAGCCTGGCCTAATAGCATTCCAATGACCCATCCGACTTGCATTTAACCTTGTACACCCATTTGCAGCCAATGGGGACTTTTCCTTCAAGTAATTGAACCAAATCCCATGTTTCATTTTCAGTCAAAGTGGAATACTCTTTGTCCATGGCAACACATCGATTCGCATCTGCAACTGCCTCATCAAACTTAATGGGTTCTTTGAAACCTGGCACCTTAGTAATATAGGCATAATAATGGGCTGAATATCCAGTGTATGTGTATCTGTCAACAACTGGTCTTCTGACCCTTTTTTACCTCCTCAACTTTGGCTCACTCTAAGCTTGCCTCTCATGAGGTGGTACATATCGATTATGCCTTGCACCAGGCGTCATAACAGAAGGAATCCCCAACTCATTGTCAAAGCTATCAATGATGGACAACTCATAACCTACAGCAGTGGACTTGTTACATCCTCAAACATCTTTTCTTTTCCCTCCAATCTCCCCCTCACTAACATGTCCGTGTCAGTGGTGGACGTAGGAGTGTGATTCCACAACCGTCCTGACCAAGGACTCACTGTAGGTGAAACATCACCTGTCGAACCACTCATAGATGTATTAATTGCAAGGGTATTTTTAGTATTACTTGTGCTGCCTGATCCATCAATAGCCACTACATCTAGATTCCCATACCAAGAGGCCAGTTCATCAAAGAAAACATCTCTACTTATCAACGTCTTATGAGTAGACAGCACGTAGCATTTATAGGCCTTCATATCATGTGCATAATCCAAAAACACACTCTTGATAGCCTTAGGATCCAATTTCTTCCTCTTTTTGTCAGGAATATGCACGTATGTGATGCAACCAAATACATTTAAGTTCGTAATGTTAGGCTTATGACCATACAATCTCTCATAAGGTGTTACATCATGAATCCCTACTACAGGGGTTTTATTCAGCACATATAGCCCAGTAAGCATTAGGCAAACACTTTTCATTTAGCATAGCTCTAGCTGACTCCATCATTACCCTATTTTTCCTCTCTGCTACACCATTTTGCTGCGGTGTATAGCTGCAAGTAAGCTGTCTTCTAATTCCGTACTTTGCAAGATATTTGTCAAACTCTTTAGAGACATATTCTCCACCTTCATCTAACCTAAGACAAGATATATAGCAGCCCAACTCATTTTCAACATGCTTCTTGAAATCTCTGAATGCATCAAACACTTCATCTTTATGTTTCAATATGTACAACCAAGTGCACCTCCAAACGAAGCATTATGAGATGGGGACCCCAGACATTCGAGTGTATCAACTGCAAGGGTCTCGAGTTATTCTTCACATGTCTCATAAATGGAAATCGTGCTTGCTTTGCAAGCTGATATGCAGGACATACATGGCTAAAGTCATTATACTTGAATTTAGGAAATCCAAGTACCACTTCCTTCTATTGCATAGATTTCAGCTTTTGTACATTAACATGGTCAATCCTCTTAAGCCAAATCTCAACATCCCGAATAGCACCCTCATCATGTGCAAACATGGCTGCCTTAAGTTCTAGATGTCACATCCAATGTAAACATCTTGCCATCCCTTTTGCCTCGAGCAATCAATTTGTAGCCATTATCATATTCTTCAATAAAGCATACATCTCTACTAAATCTAACCTGCAAATTTTCTTCTACCATCTATCCCACTGACAAGAGATTCTTAGTTATTGACGACGGTACATGCAATACATCATGCAGTCTCTTTTTCTTGCCATCAAGCATCATCAACGGAACAACTCCTATGTGTTGAATGTCATGTTGGTATCATCCACAGTACAAACATAACCATGTGAACCTGCAACCAACTCATCAAACCACTCTCCATGGGGTGTCATATGGTTAGAAGCCCTAGAGTCAATGTACCATCTCTCATCTCTATTTTTCCTAGGTGCATTTTTGGACACATGCTGCATGGCAAACAACCTATCACCCTGCTCGTCATGAGCACTGCTAGAAGATGCATAGTTCCCATGTTGTCTACCCTTAGCCTTCATATCCACCTGCTTCTTAGCTATCTCATGTTTGCAAATATCATTTTACTCTAGTAACATAATGGCAAACAAGAGCCAATAGTTTGCCCACATTAGAGCCTCATAGCCAAAGAAATCTTGCACAATATAGCCACTATGGGTAATTAGTACAAAATAAGTTTATGAAGCACATAGCCAACTTATCAAAGTGCAAAGGCAACTCATCCTAGTTTACAAATATTCCTTACCTCTTCATAAGATGTTTTTCGTGACTGAAACTGTAAATGATGAGATATAACCCTATCATAGGTGAGTTCAAAGTGAGCAAAAAGGTTACTTTTTATGAGATAAGTAGTTCATATGCATGTAATGGTGATATATTGGATGATGATGATGATCGTGATAGACATGTGCAGGAAAAAAAGTAAGAATCATGAAGATTTAGTGGACCAGAAACATCATTTGGTACTACATCTACAATTAGCCATTGTTCTAGGAGACTAAGGAGTAATCCCACATCTTTAGATGCACTACTAGTATTGTAGGTAAAGGCAAAGGAAAGAAGAAAGTGTTCGATGGTAATGATGTATTTGTTGGTCATTTGGGGTTTGGTAGAGATTCTAGATCCAATGTTATGCAGGTCTAGCAAGGTTGGATACCTTGTTAAAAGATTTGGTTTTGAAGGTTATATAGCTGACCATTATGCTTATATAGTAAATGTGGTTGAGGAAGTTCAGTCCACTTGTTTTGAGAATATTGTTGGTCATGCTTATTAGGATGCAGCAATGGATGAGGAGATGGTTGCATTAGAGACCAACAAGACTTGAAATCTAGTCCCATTGCCTAAGGGTAAGAAAGCTATTGGTTGTAAGTGGGTCTACAAAATTAACCATAGTAAAAATGGTTTTGTTAGCATATATAAGGCTAGACTAGTTGCAAAAGGCTGTACTCAAACATGTGGTGTAGATTATGGAGTGACATTTTGTCCCATTGCTAGGATGGCAATTGTTAGATGTGTGATTGCTTTGGTAGCAGCCAAAGGTTAGAGTTTGCAACAAATGGATATAAAGAATGCCTTCTTGAATTGTGAATACAAGAAGTAGTGTATATGGAACAACTAGTAGGTTATGAGGATTTAAATCATCCCACATATGTGTGCAAGTTAAAGAAGGTACTCTATGGACTAAAGCAAGCACGTAGAGCATGGTTTAACAAGAACAAAGAGTATATTGTCAACATTGGCTTTTATGTTTTTTATGCTAATCATTCACTTTATGTGAGAAAGGGAGATGCAAGTTTGATCATCATAGTCATCTATGTGGATAACTTGATTATTACAGGTGACATTGACAATGGAATTGTTAAAGTTAAGGACCTTTTGATGAAGAAGTTTGAGATAAAGGAATTGAGTGAGCTGAGGTACTTTCTTGGTATTGAGGTGATCAGACGTGATGATGGTATATGACTGTTCTATTATATGTACTTAATGCCCCATCCTCATAAGATGCCATCGATGATCCATGGTACTCTAAGTTGTAAGGCCCCCATTATGAGAAGAAGCCATGTGTGAGCATGGGCATATGACTTGTATGTCATACCATATGGTAAAAAGGTGACCTTTGTGGATCTAGCCTTTGAGTTAGATAAAGTAGTTATGCTAGAATAACTCAAGGCACAATGCATTGAGTTGCAAGAATCCCTATTTTTGGGTCTAGGACCTACAAAAGCGGCCCTTAGTTGGGAGGTCTCAACAAGGGGGCCAATGGCCCCCCTAATGGGGGTCCAAGAGCAACGCCCCCAACCTGACAATAAAGGAAATATTCCCTAGCTACAGACTAGGGAAGGTTTATAGTATGGTCCAAACAAGCTGACTATACTACCTTTCTGGGCTATAAAAGGAAGTCCTCTCCAAAGCCATCATCAACCTATCTTTCACCTAGTCAGAGTTCTTCTAGCTACCCTTAAGCTCTTTGTCTATCATCTATTTGGATCACCATCTAAGCTTCACAATGTAAGTGCACGAATGGATAGAGCCATCTTTAAATTAGTTTGTTTGGAATTAAAATAGTTTTTGTTCTTCTCATATTTGTTGTGTGTTCTCTACTCCTGACTTAAATTACATCTTACATGTCCCAAGGTAGTATAGCTTTGATATGGTTTACAAGTATGGTATGATAGCATGTGAGCCTCTTTTAATGTTGTTGGAGCAAAATGTGAAGTTGAGTGCTGATGAGATAGAAGACTCTATGATTTTCAGGAGGATCGTAGGGAGTTTAATTTACATGACAATCATAAGGCCAGACTTGAGCTATGCTATTGGCCTTGACAATTAGTTTATGTAAATGCCTAGAAAGCCTCATTTGGATGCAATTAGATACATATTGATGTATGTGAAGCCTACTTTGCATTATGGGTTTTTTTATGAGGCAAGTAAGGACATGCATGTGTTTGGATACATATATGCAAATTGGGTTGGTAACATGTCTAATAGAAGATTTACTAGCCAATTCATGTTTTTCCTTGGTAGTATAGTAGGTAGATGCATATTGAGGTAAGTGAAGTCCACTTTGCATTATATCATTTTTAATGAGGCAAGTAAGGATATGCAAGTGTTTGGATACACATATGCAAATTGGGCTAGTAGCATGTCTAATAGAAGATCTACTAGACAATTCATGTTTTCCCTTGGTAGTACAGTAGTTATGTAGAGTAGCAAAAAGCAACCTATAGTTGCTTTATCGGGTACAAAGGTGCTACAATGGTAGCATATAAGGTGTTTTGGCAACACAAGTTATCGGATGATTTGGATATGTGAGAGAGAAGATACTTGCAAGTGAGATCAACTTGGTATATGTCAATACAAAAGATTAGATAGTTGACATATTCATGAAGTCATTGTATGGAGAGAAGCTTTGAACTTTTTGAAGCTTACTTGGAGTTACAAAGATGCAGTTGAGCTTTGGTGGGGGTGTTGAGATAGCAAGCTCAATACTTGCGGACATTGAAGATGGACTACTTGGCTAGATGGATCCTCACATCTACACTTAGCATGTCAATGGTCATTATGACTCTTACATGGGCACTAACTTACAACTTATTATAATTGGCTTGTTATACCCATCTACAGCTAGCATAGTCATAGTGCTAGTCAGTTAGTATAGTCCAGTATGTACTATTTGACTTAGTAGACCATTTTTCTTTACATTATATCTAATCTACAGTTAGTGTACATTGAAAAGTGTGCAAAAGAAGAAGAAGAAACTAGCAAAATAATAATAATCTATCCTCCATCTCTCTTTGAGAGTTGTTGAGTGAGCTTCTCCTTGTGCGTATTGTGTGTGTTCATCAACACAATAGCTTGAGTAGGTCCCCCCATCACATGATTTGTGACAAGAAAAATGCAAGTTAGATGCAAAAGAGAATCATATTCTTGTTGATTGTGATTGCAAATGTAGAAAGATCCTCTTATATAGGTTGATACAAATGGGTTTGATTACATCATTGATGATCTTATAGTCACATGGGGATCCAACTTACACCTCACATGGATCTTAAATAGGTCCCTCATGGCCTAAGTATATCTCTCATTTTTTCACCAAATAGGGGAGAATTTCTATGAGCCTAGTTGAAGAGCCATATTTCAACACCTTCCCTAGCTCCAAATGGTGAGAGAAGTTAAAAAATGAACCACTAGTCAACCATAAGCAGGTATCACTATCCAAACATTGTGAAGATCATTGCATGTAGTTAAAACCTTATATCATTTGCATCAATATTTTCTCACAAATATAGTAGCAAAAAAGTGTCTAATAGCTCAAAAGCACCCTATTAGAGCAATCTCTTTGAAACCACTATAGTAATATATACATATATATATATATATATATATATATATATATATATATAAAATAGAGAGAGAGGAGAGAGAGACTGAACACTATGTTTGTGGTGCATCCAACCAATCTCTTGTAAGTAGTACCTTATTGTCTTATCATTGAAAAAATAAAGAATGAGTGTGTGTACATATAGTTAGGTTTGGTGAGTAAGATGGGCAGGCACTTGTACTAAACTTTATCCCAATGAAACTAATAAGTTTTGAAGTGAATGTAGTAGTGCCTTGTCCAAGGTCACCAATAGGGCTTTGGATAGACTAAACACTCCCTTTCCCATCATGACAATCCAAGAAAACCCATCCACCCATAAAATCCCCAATAGACCAATAAGAAGCCCTACCTTATTAGGGCAACACTCATTAATAGAAAGCTCAAGCTCCAACAAAAGAAGCCCTACTACAGGCTAATGATGATGACGAATGAAAGAAGAGATGAGATTAATCAAGGATGGGGAAAAAAAGAGAAAATCTAAAGAAGAGAAAAAAACTAGCCAAGGACTAGAAGAAAGAGCAAGTAAAAGAGAGAAAGCAATATAAAATATCCAAAGAACATACCAGTAGGAGTGATCATTGAGAAGATGCATAGTATACCAAGCTGCAATTGAGTAATCATAGAAAAACTTCAAAGGAAGGGAAGTAGCTTTGACCAAAGAGCACAAGGGAAGCATCCTTAATGTTATCATATGAGGAGGACATGAGAAGGCAAAGAGATTCATTGGAATAACATATCTGGGAGAATTTGTTCACAACACAAGAGACTGAAAGTTCCAACAAGGGGGCAAGGAGAAAGTAGTGGAAGGCACTCCATTTCCCCATTGGTTGCACAAACCGAATTCATACAATTGATTGCAATTGTGCAAGTCTAGGAGAAATTGTCTCAACTTAATATGAAGATGAAATAGTCACATATCTTGCAAAATGTTCTACTAATTAACCACTAACTCATTGGACCATCGCACCACAATATCGTGTAGAGAAAGCTAAGGAAATCAAGGAATGACAAGAGCTTCAACTCCAATTAGATGAAGAAAAGACTATCGATCAAGAGTATGTCCAAGCTACTACCAAGAACTCTTGGTATCTCAAAATCTGTTGAAGCACTAAAGGCAATAATAGAAGAGATGAAAGAGGCACATGCAAGTCATGAAGAAGCCAAGAACAAAGTATTCGAGCTCACTATACTCCTAGAACAAGAAAGGTCCAAATCCATCATGTCGAGCAAAGAATTGGAAGACATCTACCAACCCCATGAACAACTAAAGTTGGGCTTCATAGGGCGACAATCCACTATTGGGAGCTAGATGGTCGATACAACAAAGAATGTAGAAGAGGAAGCACATAAGAGATAGAAGGATAGATGGACCTAATTCATTGAATTCCACCATGTCTTCTAATAGATCCAAATAAGATGATGGGAGGATTAACTCCCATTAACATCAAAGAATATAAGAGTATGGGAAGGTCTATTTCTTCTATCCCTTCTTCTCATGCTCTTCTATCCATGTATGGGAATCACTCAATCCATTAATTCTTTGCAAAAGTTGCTTATTGCAAAAAGTATGCCCCTTTCTTGAATTATAGTATTTTTATACCCAAAAAAAAAGAACAAGAATTTTAAATAAAAGTGAGCAAAAGCTCTACCATAGAATAGGTGCACCCATATCATTACACCTAGGGTTCCTCAACTTAGAGATGCTTGGTGGCTTGACTAGCAATCTCCATCTCTAACCCCACCCCTTTTCCCACTACACAATTCCAAGTCACATCAAGGGTAAGACATATTGGGCTTGCTCAACAAACTTATCACCCAGGAGATTACTGTAGCCACTCGCCCCCTTCCACCAACAACTAGATCCTCAAGCATGGGGGACACTTGAGAGTTTCAACCTCCAAAAGTTAGACTCGTCTTTTAATTGCACATTGCACAATCACCAATACCACACTATTAGATAGTGTCACACCAAAGAAGAGCATGTTTCTCTTCATTGGTGTACTTAGAGAAAAAATTTGGAAGCCATCAATAGTCAAAACCCTTCCTTACTTAGTTAGCAACAACTACCATTTAGCACATTTTTTTGTGCCATCAATTGAGTTCCATGCACATCCATGACCTTGATGTCCACTCCATTCTACTACCTTTGACAAAGTATGCCATGGGACTAGCACTTTGTTAGCAAGGGAAGTACATGTTAACCTAAACAAGTAATAAGCTACAAAAGGGCAAGTAGAGCTAAAGAATAAGAAGTGGAAAAGACCAATCACTCAGGAAGGAGTTTTGAAAAATTTTGGTGTAACTTTTTAGCTTCATTATATAATTTTGTGCATAATAAGTCCCCAATGTGGATATTTAACTTTTCCATCTACTTCTTTGCAAATATGAATTGCATAATCCTATAAGAAAGAAGAGAGATCCAAAGTCACTCCTATGCAAATAGTAAAATTGCCCAAAGTATAACATGAAATACTTGCAACAATCATAGAGCTTGTGACTAAATTCATTTTTACATACACCATATTCACATGTCACTACAAATAGACTACAAGCCCAAAGTGAAATGTAAGAGAGAAGGATTGATCAACAAGTGAAAAAGGGTAGGTGCCCAACTCTAAAATGAAACCCTAAGTATATAATGTGTAAAAATGCATAGATATTGTGTTCTTTTGTGTGTAACTTTTGAACTTCAAGTTTATTATCTTGTCTTCCGCTAAGATTGCAACATCCACAACTTAAAAGTGAGGGAGAGTAAGTGAGAGTGGAGAGAGATTAAAGGACTAGTGAGGGTAAAGCTCTATCTTCAATTCTCACTTTCATATTTTCTTCCCCTCTTTCTTTCATAGTAGCTTGAAAGGAGAAGGGATTGAAATAGTGAGAAAGTGAGGGACATGTGGAGAGAAGCTTACAAATATATCTTTGTGGGTTCACCATATATGGGGAAATTTTCTTTATGATAGATCAATACAAAATTGACCAAATTTTTTTTTTTAATCACTGGCCTCTAAGTGGACAAATATTCATATTATTTTTCATTTTTGCAATTCATGGTGGGTTTTCACCCCTTTATGGTTTGCCATACAGTAATAGAAACCATTATGACATATTGCTTATATTGTATTTGTGTGCATATCTCAAGCATATATTATCTCTCACAAATATAATAAGCGATATTTTCTCACATAATTTTTGTTTATTTCTAGCAGACACTCATACAGGTGTTGTGTATCCGTGCTCATCCATACATGCACATTGCATACGAGAGCGCACGCACACGCGTGTGTGTGTGGGGGGGGATGGGGGACACTCATGTGCATGGGTATGTATATTATTGAGAAAAGAGAGACTAGGCACCATCATATGATAAAGAATAAGTAGTAATATCTATGTATCTTTTTCTTGGAAATAAAAAATCATAGTAATCATTGCCTCTAGTTCCACAATAGAAAGAAAGCTATGTCAACAACACTCCACTTTCACATTTGCAAGAAACATGATGTTCAAAATCACAAGTGTAGACATTATGAAATCAATGTTGGGCGATTTCACATTAGCAACAAACATGAAATAGAATGGAAGAGAACTTGTGTATATTAATGACAGAGTTTAACTCTTACACATATAGCTTCTTGATGGGTGGGCTAGAACTTTTGGCATATCGATAGAATACTAGGATGAGATCTATTTCATTATATGTAGCATCAATCCCCAAAAAAAATGAAGATTGGAGAACAATTAACAAAAATTAGAGAAACTATTTTCCTATCTAAAGTTACTTGTTTTCCAAAGATTGAGAATGGTTTAGGATATAGATTGAAGCCAATACATGTAATATGCTTCTCATTGGTCCAATTTTACTAAAAAAGTATGTTCTTGGTATATCCACTTCTATGATATGATGGGGCATGCCATGTAGTTCTTCTCAAACTATATCTCAAACAAAGTGATGCTTAAGCTTAAAGTATTTGAGCTTTATTTTATGTTCGATAACCTTTTGTTGAAATGTATACAAAGATGGGATTGTCACAATTTGAACCACATTGGTATGTATGCAAAGTTTGATTGTTATTTCAAGTAAAGGTTGGTTCATGATCAATGAATGCTCACATGTACCATCCTTAGCAAGTAGCAATGCTATTTAGCCTCTTTAGTGATGAAAGAGCCACAAAATTCCACCTATCACCATTGAAAGAGACTCTAACACAAGTTGATGTAGGCCTTCAAATGTGAACATCACCATCCCCATTAGCATCACAATATATGAGGAGCTAGAGAGCGTTTCCCATCGTAATACATAAAACATTAAATATTGTTCAATTTGATGTATATGCAAGGAGGCTCTTGGTGCTTACAAAAGAGCTGGGGGCTTAGGGAGAGACATTAACAAGAAATACATGGTAAAACAAAGTTCAAGTCTTGTGCAAGGAATCTGTATCTTATCTATCCATGAATTTGGGCATATACTTCATTGGTGAGGAGTGTAGCTTCAAACTTAGGGTAACAAAAAGAAGGATTAGAACTACCATGGTGACAAACATTTGTGCATAATCTTGTGCTAAGGTAGAGATTGAGATAATAGAGGTGACCTTTGAATTTCAGCATCATATGTATAGTTTATCCCACGATTAAGAGTTGGGCTTAATGGATGTGAAGATTTTGTTTATGTGTGGAAATGATGTACTATGAGTTACGAGGTGATTTGAGATCATACCAATAGCTGCATGAGAGGAGATAGTAGAGGAAGAGTGTGGACTAGTGGCCTTGTGATGGAGATAGTATCTATGAGGTGAGTGCCATGAACATAGGCACCGTGATCAAAAATAAGAGACCCACTTGAATTTTGGTTTGTAGTTGATTAATGGTAAAGAATTTAGAAAATTGGGCAAATCTGAAGAGAAAATCCTATTTTTGAGCTATTTTTGGCAAATTTTAGGTCAAAATATGTAATTTTTTCTATATATGGGCTATTTTTTGAGTTTTCAAGCCTAAAAATTTAACATGGGGACCAAGAAAGCCTTCAAAAATTAGTATTTGGGCTAAAATTCACCCTTCATTTTTAGCTTGATAAGCATGATGGAGCTTTTTATGAGGTGAATACCATAAACATAGACACACTAGAGATTTCTATGAGGATGCAAAATGAGAACAAGGATTTGAAGTTGATAATGAGGCATATAAGCTTAGTTATTTAGGCTCTTATGATCTAAGAAGTGTGTGTAGCAAGGTAATGGCATTTTCAAGTGTAAAAGGACACCAAAAAAGGTGGTGGGCTCTAATATCTAACATTGGAACAATGGTAAGAGGAAAAATAAAGAACATAATCAACAAAGAAGTAATGCAGGAGCAAGACAAAGATTAGCTCTACTATTGGAGAAAATGAAGATAAGTACAAAAGGCAAGTATAAGCTAAGCTAAGTTGCATGGGTTGGTATCTACAATGTTAGTGGTAATTGTATTGCCCAATTGTGGTTGTAGCTCATGCCTAAGAAGGCACCTAGATTTAATGCATCAAGAGGGAGCTATGCTACGTGAGTAATCAAGAAGAATGTAGACAAAGGAGCAAACCAACTATCCAAGATGGGGCCCACAAGTGTTTGACAATTATGTGAAGTCAAAATAAGGACCCATTAGGATGTGAGAAAGAGAGTTTCACCATTGATTCTAGTTTTGCAACTCTAATTGGGCAAAGCTAATACCCACAAACCAAGGACATTCCATGTGTTGATGAAGAAGAGGTTATTGGTGGAAGAGTTTATAGGTGTAGAAATTACACAGCACAATGGAGAGTATCTAAGCAAAGAGTAGAGAACACATATAAATATGAGAAGAACATAAACTAACTTAATTTCAAACAAAATAATACAAAGATGGCTCTATCCACCTGTGTGCTTGCATTGTGAAGCTTAGATGGCTATCTAGAAAGATGGTAGGTGAAGAGCTTAAAGGTAGTCAGAAGAATTCTAACTGGGTGAAATATAGATTGATGATGGATTTGGAGGGGTCTTCCTTGTATAGCCCAAGAAGGTAGTCTAGTCAGCCTATTTGACCTATTATGAACCTTCATTAGTCGGCCAGCAAATATTCTATTTACTATATCGGGCGACCGAGGGGTCACTACCCCCAGACCCTTGTTAGGGAAGCCACTAGACCCCCTACTCAAGGGCCACTTCCATGGCCCCCAAACCCCAAAATAGAGGTCCCTGATAACTCCCACACCTTGCAACTCGATGCATTGTACCTCGAGTTGCTACCAGCATAACTACTCTATCTAGCCCAGCCAACAGCTAAATCCACAAAAGATACATTTTTGCCATCTAGTCACATAGACCTCATCTAACATACAAGTCAAGATGCAACCAATGCCCTTAGTCACACATGGATTCTCCTCAAAATTGGGGCCTTACAACTTAGAGCACCATGGATCATCTATGGCACCTTACAAGGGTGGGGCATTGAGCATATCTAATCCCCTCCCTTAATGCCCACATGTAGGTGAACTATGTCCTTGGCCCAACGCCAAGTCTTTGAAGGTGAACTCAAAGAAGATCCTTTGTAAGAGATTTGGAGAATATATCTACTCCATTCTCCTCTATTAGTAGGGACAATAAACCAACACTATTATCCCATTCTTGAACAAGTCACACACATAGTGATAGTGGATCTCAATGAATTTGTGTGTACATGAAATTTTGAACGGCATGCAACTCTGATTGTCACATCTTAGCACTGTTGGATCTTCATCCTATACTCCCATATTCCATAGCATCTTCATTAACCATACTACTTCACATGCTGTAAAACAAGTTGCCTTGTACTCTAGTTCAGTAGAACACAATGCCATAGTTGATTGCTTCTTACTAATCCAAGAGAAGATTCTTGAACCTAAAAAGAAACAATATCCAATAACTGATTTCCTGGAATCAATGTCACTTTCCCAATCTAAGTCATAGTTTCCAATAAGAGCACCCTTCGGAACTATTTGTGATACCATAATCAAGAGTTCCCTTCAAGTATCTGAGCACCCATATCCAAACTTTCCAATGACTTTCTCGTGGTTAGTTTGAGAACCTACTCAAAACACCAACAATAAAATCAGTATCTAGCCTAGTGTTACACAAGTAGATGAGGCTACCAACCAACCTCTTATACCTCCCAATGTTTGCTAGTGTTGATGTATCCTCAATGGATAACTTTACAATGATCTCCATAGATATAGCTATCTCCTTACACTCAATCATGCCAAATGCTTTTAAGATCTCCCATGCATAATTCTTTTGAGAAATCAAGATTTTGCCAATTATCAACCTTCAATTTCCAAATAATAATGCAACAAGCCCAAGTATGTCATTTCAAACTCAAAGCTCAAATCCTTTCAAGTCATTTGATGGACCATATCTTCATAGTCACTAGTAATAAGAAGATAGTCCACATATAGAACAATCACTACAAACTTTTCACCATAAGTTAGCATCTGAGACACATCTTTTGAAATTCAAGCCTAAAAAGAATTGATCCATCTACTTAGGACCATGCTCTAGGGGCTTGTTTCAATCCATACAATGCCTTCTTCAGTTTAAAAACTTTGTTCTTAGAATGGGGAGTTTCAAACCCCAGTGGTTGAGCCACATACACTTCTCGTTGAGCTCTCCATTCAAGAACACTAATTTAACATCCATTTGGTAAACTAACCACAAATCCTTCAACCTGTGAAAATCCTTGTGCAACTAATCTGACTTTATACTTTTCTAAGCTGCCATCAACCTTATACTTTGCCTTTTAGGCCCACTTGATGCCAATAACCTTCCTCTTTTCTGGTCGATCCACTAGCTCCCAAGTATCATTCTTCATTATGCTATCGTATTCAGCTTGCATAGCCACTCTCCGTGCTAAATCGGCAAGTGCTTCTTCCAAGTTTGTTGGCTCTTTTACTTCGCTCATAATCTCAGCCACCATCAAGGCCATATTGACTATGTGACCAAAATCCTTTCTTTGCTTCTCTTTTCTTAGAGACCTCCTTTGTCCATCTGCCTTTTTCTCAACTATGGTAAACATAGGATTATTGCAATCATAGAGCTACTTCACCTATTGTGGTAATGGCTTTTTTGTTTACGTGATTTCAGGTTGGTGAACATCCAAATTTTATGCTTCCTCCTATTTGAGGATAGAGATAACTCTTGGGATATGCTCATAGTGGACTACTTCTTCATTGGATAATAAAGGGGAAGAAATTATACTCTCCTCCTCCACTATATGTGGCTACTCCTTGAAGACCATATCACAGGTCATCATGATCTTCTTTGCCTCTTGGTCATACACTTTGTAAGCCTTGGATAAGAGAAATAACTTAAATCCAAAAAGCACAAAATACCCAAGATACATTTTATGCTTTTTGGATTTAAGTTATTTCTCTTATCCTTTGGAACATGTGCATAACATTCACATACACAAGTTCGAAAATGTGAGATAGATGGTTTCTTATCTAAATAGAACTCATGAGGATTTTTGCTCCTAAGAGTCTTTGTCTAAATCCCATTGAGAATATAGATTGCAGTATTAACAAATTCTGCCTAAAATTGGTTAGGTCGTCTCTTGCCTAACTTTAATCATGCACCTTGCCATTTCCACAATGGAGCAATTTCAGCATTCAACATGTCATTCTACCAAGGTTATGAAGCGTTGTCAATTGATGCTTAATCCATTTACTCTTGCAAGAGTTTTCAAACTCCTTTGAGTTGAACTCATCACCACCATTTGTTCTAAACTTCTTTACACTTTACCCTATTTCAATCTCAATAAGTTTTAGCCATTCTTTAGACACACCAAAAGCTTAAGCCTTATCATGAAAAAAGTACACCCATATCTTCCTACTATATTCATTGATAATCAACATAAAATAAGAAAATCCTCCCAAGGCTTGTGTATACATTTTACCGCACAAGCCAGCATGCACCAACTCTAGAGGAGCCTTCGCTCTATTCTTATTTTCTTGTGGAAATGTCTTACTCTATTGCTTTCCCATCATACAAGCTCCACATGGTTCATTTATTTCAGTTATTGCAGGTAGGTAAGCAACCATAACTTGTTTATGTATCTCTGTTAACACTCCAAAACCAATTTGACCAAATCTTTCATTCCAAAGCTTACTTGTCCCCACACCAATAATGGCTATAAGAGCACTTAGCTCATATAAGTTGGTTCTTCTTTCTCCTCTACCTTTAACTTTCCTAGCACTGTCTCAATAATTTTTGCACCTATCTTAGTGAATCTCACCTAATGACCAAGATCAAATATAGAAGCAACTGATAGAAAATTTCTCTTAACCTATGGATTATACAACACATTTGAAAGATTTTTTAGTTCACTATTTGTGGCAACAAAGGAAATAGTACATGTGCCCTTAGCATGGCATTTTGCATCATTTTCAACCATCACAGTGATAAATTTTTGCAAAGGCTTCATAGAACTATATATACCTTTCTTGTTGGTCATGTGACAAGAGGCACCATTATCCAATAACCATGAGTCGATGGTAGATATTTATTGCACCAAGGAACATACTTCCTCAATGGCAAATAACTCCAGCTCTGCTTTAGCCATATTGGCTATCTCCTTCCCTTTAGTTTGCACACGATGCCATTATTTTCATATACCTTCTTGACACAAAAATATGTAATTGCATGCCCTTTCTCCTTTTTTACAGTAGAAGCAATCTCCTTGAAAAAATTTCTTATCACTATTCTTCTTTTTGTCACCATTAGTAGAGGAACCACATTTTCCTTTCACATTAGTGGAGGATGCAACATCCCTATTGCCACTATCTTCTCAAGCTTTAAGCCGCAACTCCTCCTCCATTAGTAGTACAAAAAATTCATTAAACATCGAAGCTTGGGGTCTCACTTGAGTGTTTAGGGAAGTTACCAATCCATCAAAATCTGGTGGATAAATTTGAAGACATCTCCAAGCTAGCTCCTCATGACTAGACTTTTGTATCCCAATGTCAACCATCTAGTCACATAGTTTCTTGATTCGAGTGATGCATACTTCAGTTGTCTCTTCTTCCAGAACTTTTTTGCTACTACTTGATTCTCCAAGTTTTAAATCCTTGTTTGACTTTTTGTTTTGTACTAACTCCTTAGTATGTCCCAAGCCTTTAATTCCTTGGTTGTATGCTGAATCAAGATCAAAATACTTTTACAACAACTTGTAACTAAGGTACACAATGCATATATGTTCCTTCATTTCCAACCTTGTAGAAGATTTTCATTTGGAGGGTTCATAATATTCAAATTTGATAGGTGGGGGGATAGGTTGTGGTTTTAGGTTAGTCCCCATCACTGTCTCCAGAACTCATAAGAAACAAGGATAGTTGTAATTTTTAACTTCCACAAAGTGTAGTTTGTACAATCTAACTTGCCTTTGCTGAAGGTTGGTGGATGAATCCTCAATGTTTGAATTGTTGGTACAACAATACCACATCTTGATGCGCTAGTACTGCTAACTCATGCAATAGACAAAACTTCTCCTCTTTGATGTTGAATCCCTTGCCTCTTGCATACGAACAGAATCACATAGAAATTACATGACACAAAAAATAAAATTTGAGCAAGGAGTAGAGAATACACAACAAATATGAGAATAACAGAAAGTACTTTAATTTCAAATGAGCTAATACAAAGATAGCTATGTCCACCCACATGCTTCCATTGTGAAGCTTAAATGGCAATCTAAGCATATGCTAGGTGGAGTTTAAGGGTAGCTAAAAGAACTTTGACTGGGTGATATACATTGACGATGGCTTTGGATGAGTCTTCCTTTTATAACCTAATAAGGTAGTCTAGTTAGCTTATTTTACCATATTATGAACATTTCCTAGCTGGCCAGGGAAGATTCTCTTTCTCATCAATCCAAGGCACTACTCTCCGACCCTCATCAAGGGTGCCACTAACCTTGTTGAGACCCCTCAGCCACTCCAAGGGCCACTTCCACAACCCCTAGAGTCCAAAATAGGGGCCCTTGATAACTCTCACTTGGCAACTCGATGCCTTGTGCCTCGAGTTCCTACCAACATAACTATTCTATCTGACCCAAAGGCTAGATCCATAAAGGTCACCTTTTTTCGATCCAATCACATAGGCCTTATTTGACATACAAGTCAAGACCCAACCAATGCCCATGCTCACACATGGCTTCTCCTCATAATGGGGGCCTTACACTTAAAGCACCATGGATCACCACTGGCACTTTCCAAGGGTGGGGCATTGAGCATATCTAACAATAGGGTGCTTCCACAAGGTGGCACTAAGTGTGTTTCTTCACATGGCATCAAAGAAAATGGAGAGGGGGGTTTTTGGGGTTCTTTGCATGGCATTAGAGGGGAAAACTAAGTGGAAGAATGGATCCATATGGAGAAGAAATATGGACAAGACACAAGTGATAGTTTTGGGGACAAATGGAGGAGATGTGAATGATAATATTAGTGACAAATGGAGAAGCAATTGAGAAAATGAGAGCACATTCTCAAGATATCAAATTTTTGGAGAAAGAGAACTTGTTTTTTTGGATCATAAAGATGATTGAGTTAAATTATTATCTAGTTCTTTCAATCATTTGGTAAACCACTAGTAAGTGTTCAAATCATATAGGTCTTAAGTATTCCACACCTTTATTCTACCGACTAAACACGCTTGTAAAGTCTCGTGAAGTTTTGGCATCACATGTATATGGTATATTAATTATTATCAAATATATTCTAAGATATATTTATGGCTAACAATCAATTTGTAACCATTTACAAATCTATTATTATAGAATGATGGGGAAGAATTAGAGAGAGAGAGAGAGAGAGAGAGAGAGAGAGAGAGAGATTGACCTTTGCAAAAGGCCAAAGTGGCCTCTGAGACATGTCCATATATTACAAACACAATTATATAATCAAAGTATATGTAATAAGTGAATCAAATATAAATGTCTATGTCTTGAGTAAAACAATGTATTGAAACATACAATAGAATGGGTATCATCACCTCCACAATCTATGCATTAGGGCCTCTTGATCTACCTATATATTTTAATATGCATTAGGGCCTCTCAATCTACCTATATAGTTTACTATGTCATCAATATGAACACCAATTGGAGAAGGTGACATTGACATGCCTTGCTACACCCAATAGTGTTGGTAACTCTATCTAATAGTCCTCTTGGTGTGCATATTTTACCTATCACTAAGTCGTATAAGGAACACATTCCCCATTGTGCACTCTAATGTCCTATAACCTCTACATAAGCTTAGCTCATGGGAGAGTGTCAAAGTCTTTATGGACATCTACAAAGCAATAATATATTCAATCTTATATGTCCCTCCTTTATGATAGCTTTGAATGTGAGTATATGATCCAAGGTTTTGTATTCGCTTCTAAAATTATCCTATCTTTAGCATGTGATGTAAAATTTACATGGACCAACAAACAAAATCTAAGCAAGGAGTAGAGAATATACAAAAAACATGAGAAGAATGGAAACTTCTTTAATTCCAAGCAAACTGATATAAAGATGACTCTGTCTACCCATGCACTTCCACTGTGAACCTTAGATGGTGATCTAGATAGATGATAATAGGCAAAGAGCTTAAGGCTACGTGAAAAAACTCTAATAGGGTGAAAGATAGATTAATGGTACCTTGGGAGGGGGTCTTCCTTTTATAGCCTAGAAAGATAGTCTAAACAATCTATCTGATTATATTATGAACCTTCCATATCCACTTAAAGTGGTGTGTCTCAAGTTGCTACTAGCTTAACAACTCTATCTAACCTAAAGGCTAGACCCACAAATATCACCTTTTTTCCATCCAATCATATAGACCTCATCTAACATACAAGTCAAGACCCAACCAATATCTAGGCTCACACATGGCTTCTCCTCATAATGGGGATCTTACAAATTAATGCATCGTGGATCATTGGTGGCATCTTATGAGGGTGAGGCATTGAGCATATCTAGTACCCCTCCTCAATATCCACCCACAAGTGAACTACATCACCAGTCCAATCTTGTTATGCTACATGCTCAACATGTCATGACCATTGGGTGCACTCTTATTCCTTCAAAAGCTTGAATGCATGTATCATAGACTAGCGTTCACCTAGTCACTCACATGTAGATTGAGAACAAACTATTGTGTCAAGCATCAACTCACATGGCTCCTATCAAGAAGGTCACAAACTCTAGCTCCACAATCCAAGTGAGCACTCCATTGTCCATCAACCCTCTATGGCCTTGGTCATGCAAGAAATGGCATGGTAGGCATAAGAAAGTACTAGAGAAAAGGCTAGCAGTTTCACTCTCCTTGTTCCTCACCTCTCACTCACTCACTCTCTCCCTCAATCTCACACCTTCACACCCTCTCTCAACACAAGACTTTAGAGCAAGAAAATAGAGAAGCAAGTTTACACAGCCAAGAATAACCATTTCTATTCAATCTCATAGGAAGAGGAAAATGCAAACCACCAATTGTTGATGAGTCTTCAAGTGCTCCATGTACATGTCATATTTATGTGCACTCCTTGAGGGGTGTGCCTACTTATCTAGTGGCATGTGGAGTGCATGTGCTATGCAACTAGGAGATGGGTCAAGTTTCAAATTTACTCAAAACATTGTCCTATTATTACGGACCCAAGTGATGTAGGGTTAGGTGCAATGTGATGCCCAAGATGACAGGTTATCGAGCATGCTCGAATTGTCTTGCTCTTAATGTGCCAACTAGGTTACGTTGTGAACCTGACCATGTACTTCTTTTCTTTGTCTTTTTCTTTCCTTTTTTCTTTTCTTTTTATTTGGGTGGAATAGTTTGACAAGTAGGCACGCTATTCAAGAATTGGCCTAATTGAATGCTAAAGGCATCCCGTGTTGTCCATGTATTCTTTGAATTACATGGGTGTGTAAGTGCGACACAAAGTATAAGGGATGTGTATACTGTGCAAACCGACCATCCACCATATCCTTTAGCAACTCAATATAATAAGGAGGTAATAATGCAACTCTAAGATGAAGCCCTATCATCACCACTTGATCAATTCCTATGTTCACATCAAAATAGAGGCAAAAGTCACTCCTCATATGGTGTGATTGACTGTCGGCGGACTAAAGTAATGAGGAGCCAGAGACAATTGCAAGTGGTGATGAAAGAAGAATTAGGGAAGTTAGTGAATCTTTTCACAAAGATGGTAAAAGATGGGATAAGATCAAGGGATTGGAACAAGCAGGTTTTCTTCTTGGCATTGGCTCTTACATTGGGAATTTTGGAAAAGTTATACCTATCATCTTCTCCTTCTGTGTATTCCTTACCAAATCGATGAGGATAGGGGAAGTAGAGTGGGTTCACCTTTACGATGTTGCTTGAGTAGACAAAAGCCTACCAAGCCATCTTGTCATTTTCTAGGATGGGGTATCTCCATTCTGATTGTCGTAGCCATGCCTTCCTATGGTTTCATTGTAAGGTATCTACTTTTGCCTCTTATGACCTGACAATATTCCTTAAAGGCTTCTATATCAAGTTGCCATGCCCATTTTTTCACTTTACTCTTAGCTATTGATCATAAGTACATCAACTACAAGAATATTTGATTAGTGCACTCGAGGTCATGTAGGAGCCCTTAACAATGGGCCTAGTGTGTGGAGAGGGTTTTGATTTTCCATCATTGAGAATGGTGAGGAAATGGGATGAATATAGATTCTTTGCCATTAGGAGAGGTGAGAAAGAGGCGTATTTACGTTTATATGTGTTTATGTTAGGTTTTATGGCCTCATGTGCACATGTGTGCAAACACATATATACATAAAGTGCATGTGTTTTGAGGTCTACTAAGTGTTGAAGTGCTCGGGTATGATTATATATGTGTGCCAATGTATGTGTGTATCAGTGCATTTGGGTGTCTAATCATGCGTACGCATGTGCTTAATTGTGTGTGTGGACTTGTGCATGTCTTGTGTGTCCATATAAGTCTACGGTAAGTGTGTGCTTGAGCTATGTGCCATGTGAATAGGTTAAAGGTTGAGTTGAGTCTATCCTAATTTGTTGCTTAAAATAGCAACAAATTAGGTGCACGTGGAGAAGAAGAGGAGAAGGTCATGGCTCCGAAGAATGAGTTGAGAGCGCACAGTTGCTGGAAGGGGAAAGAGGGAAACCTTCTAAAGAAAAGGGAGGAAGGATTCTATTAAGCTTTGCAGAGGAGGGGCAGAAGCCCCTTGGAGGGGGGGGGGGTGCAGCGCAAGCCATGCAACTGGAATCTTAGGCTACCTCAACAAAGAACAATTGAGAGGGCTACCTCAGTTGCAATGAGAATTTTTCTCACTCGCTAGGGGAAAGTTACAGCAAGTAAATATCTTTGTGGCTAGTGAAAGAAGCTTTAAATTCATCACAAAAGCTGGATTGCTAGAATACACCCTAAATTTCCCTTGGCTTATGGAAATAAACCTATGATGAATAGATGCATTCATGTGATGAATGTTCACCACATTGGAAGCATTATATCTTTCAAGGTTTGAGATGTTTCATAGTTTGCAGTCGAGCTAGCAAAAAGGAAGGAACTTTCAAAAATTGGGAGTGTTTATGAGTATTTTCTTATCCTAAGTTGAATGCAATTGATGTTAGACGATAAGTAAGATTTATTTACAAGAAGAAATATATTGTAATTTATCACGATGCAAACAAGTAATGAAGAAAATCTTTTGCCGTTCAAACGAAAGAATGTTTGTAACATCTCTTGGCACTCAAAATTAACCTTCATAAACTCTCCATGGACTATGTGATTGGTTATCTACATGTGCGGTTTACATTGATGATTGAGATGCGTAATTGTATCATTCCATTTCCTATAAGAGACATATGGAAGAGGTGTATCCAAATAATTGTATGGCTCCATTGTGAACATGTGAGTATTATATTTTGAACTCAAATTGTAGTGGATTATGATGTTATGGTTGTGAGATTAGGTGGAGGCAAATTAGATGAACATCTTATTAATGTACTCTCTTTCACTAGAGTCTTGGAAGTGATTCTATAGTAGACTCATTGAGTTGCTTTGTCCCTAGAACTTGTGAATGTTTGTCATAATGATGGGCCTTTTTAGTACCACACTCTAAAGAGAAAAGAGATGCTTGCTAGATTCAGAGTTGGAGTTTGAAATCTTCACTTCTTGTAATTGAGGACCTTTTCTATTTTAGGAAAAACCTTAAGAGAGGAGAGCAGAGTTTGCTAGAGTGCTACAACTGAGCTCAAAAGGCAATAGAGGCATAGCAGAGTTTCTTCTTATGATCCTTTAAAGTGAAGATTGTTTCCTTGATCCTTCAATTTTTTTTGCTCATCACCCACCAACACTTAGTGTCTCTTAGCCATGACCAACACTTAGTGTCTCTTAGCCATGCATGTTTTTGGGTTTCCCTAGCAACCAAGTGCATGTCGTCGTATCATCGCCACTCAATCAACTCTTATGTTCACATTAAAAAAAAGTGGCAGAAGTCGCTCCTCATACGAAGTGATAGGTTTTTAGAGTAAAGTAATGAGGAGTCGGAGACAGTTACAAGTGGTGATGAAAAAAGGATCATGCTAGTTAGTAAATCTTCTCACAAAGATGGTAAAAGATGGGATGAGGTCAAGGGGCTAGAATAGGTAGGTCTTCTTCTCGTCATTGGCTTTTACATTGGGAGTTTGGGGAAAGCTATACCTACCATGTTCTCCTTGTGTGTATTGCTTATCGTGTCGACAAGGGTAGGGGTAGTGGAGTGCACTTTTATGATGTTGCTTGAGTAGGCATAGGCCTACCAAGTCGTCTTGTGATTTTCTAGGATGGGGTATCTCCATTATGGTTGCCTTGGCCAAGCTTCTCACGGTTTCATGATAAGATATTTGCTTTTGCCTCTTGTGACTTGACAAGGTTCCTTAAAGCCTTCTATATCAATTTGCCTTGCCCATTTTTTTGCTATGCTCTTAGCTACCTTGATGGTGAGTACTCATATTGTGCATGGGCATAGTGGCTCCTTAAACTTGTTTCCCTTATCCACCTTAAAAGTCCAAAATTACTATGTTGCTCGATTCTTCGTGTGCTTGATATTTTTGTACCACCTCTTCAGGATTTTCTTTTTTTGCATCAACCAAGAGCTTAAATGGAAGGGGAAAATCAATGATCTTATACAACTCTGACCTCAATTCCTCAATCATGGTTTCATAAGCTTCTTTTTTTCTAGGGTTTCCTCCATTGGTTGCTCCTCCACAAATTCTCCAAAATCAAAGTTTGGTAGGTGTGATAGATCTATGGGAGGGGTCATGGAAGTTGGTGGCTCCAAGATCAATGGATACTTAGGGAGAGAAGACTCTTCATCTATTAATCCCAGCATTTCTATCTCCCACTCTTGGTATCCCTTCTGCAATAGGTTCCTTATGACCTCTTGTCTCATTGGCTCAACGGACATCATTCATAGTCCCTTGATTTGCTCCATTCCCTCCAAGAGACTTTGAACTACTTTAAGCTCATTTGAGTTTCCACATAAAGATATGCGTGCACGCTTTAGTGGTTGCCTCCTTACAGATCTCTTGTTGCTTTGATGAGGATGCACTATAGGTGTCCAATTAGATATCATGTTGTGCTTCTTAATATAAGGCAATGCGTAAATCATTCGACAACTCGAGAAGTATTTCTCCTTGCAGTCTCAAAATTTCTTTTTTCACAAAATGAGCAACTTGGCCCAACTCACTAATGATGGTTTGTTGCAGGGCATCAAAACTTGTTTTCCACTTCTCTCTCTCCTACAAATGCATTTGGTGATCCCTTTGATGTTGTTGTACCTTGGCCTTTTCTTGGGAGATCACCACATTGCTTTCAGTGTGCATGGCTCAACTGGAGGTTTTCTTCCTTGAGCTTTGTATTCTCTATCTAGTATTCCTTGTAGTTATATGTACCTCCTCAAGCCTATACTTGGTGTCTTGGAGGATGCCATCTTTGTCCTCTATCTCATTTTGAAGTGTTGCCTCCCTTTGGTTGGCATTTTGGATTTTCACCTTCAAGGTCATTTCCCTCTCCTCCAACTCTTTTTGAAATCATGCCTCTAGGTCATTCTCCTTTGCTTTTAATTCCTTTTGGAACTATTCCCTTAGGATGTTTTCCTTTTCTTGCCAAATTTTTTGGAGTTCTGCTTGTAGGGATTCCTTCTTCTCTTGTAGTGCTTTCTAGATGTTTTCTCCCCACGTGGCCTTGGCTTTGCCAAGTTCCTCCTTAGTACCTGAAGTTCTAATTTCTTCTCTTAAACCATTTCTCCTTTTTCTATAATAAAGATTCTATAGTCCTCCTACAAGTCATCTAGCTTTACTTGCAAATCTTATTTTTCTTTAGGAACATCAATCTTTGCTCTTTTAAGGTCCTCACTTATCCTCTCCAGGGTTTCAATTCCTTCTCCTTTATTGTATCATTCTAGATGATTGTGGGTGCTTTCTGTGGATTCTACATGTTATTACTTCTCTTGTTGATTGTTTGTAGTGATCTCCTCTGGGATCTTGGCTTTAGCAAGCTCGAAAACCTAGGCTTGTTGTTGATCCATCTTCTTTTGCATATCGAGCAAGAGTGTTGATGGATTAGCTTCTTCATTTTCTTTCGCCTTTCCCTTCTTAGAACTGAATTCTCCTTTTTCAATGGCTAACATAGCTATGGCTTGTTCTCATATTGAGGTCTCTAATAATCCCTAGATGGCTTTTGTGAGATCCTTTCCTTCTTGTGTGCCCATCTAGCCTCCAGTTTGTCATATTCTTTCTTGGAGATTTTGGCTACCACATCAAGCAAGCTATGTTCTCCATCACGTGTAGTGTCTTCTCTATGCCTTTTCGGTTGCTACTCTTTTTCCTTTTCTTTTTCTTTGTCTACTGAGTCAGGTATAGAGCCACACACCAACTATTCATAAGGCACTCCTAGATAGGTGGCTATCAAGTGGGTCAACATGGATCCATAGTTAATGATTGTATTTTTGGCCTCTATGCAACTCAGCTTGATAGGTGGCTACTGAGTCAGGTATAGAGCCACGCACCAGCTATTCATAGGGCACTCCTAGATAGGTGGCTATCAAGTGAGTCAACATGGATCCATAGTTAATGATTGTATTTTTGGCCTCTATGCAACTCAACTTGAAAGGTGTGTCTTTTTCAAAGACCTTGTTAGCTTGTATAAGGGATTCAAAGATGCACTCCAACCGTAGTGCATTCAAGTCTTGCTTCACTATATTTCCTATCATTATGTCTTCTATGAACCATTTTAGGACTCTATGTAGGTTGGAGATATGTAGGCTTGTTATAAGTGAAGAGGTGATGGACTGTGTGGTGGCTTTCAATTTTTCATCACCAAGCTTTGTCAAAAGCACCCCCTTTTATGACACCACATCTAGATCCTTTCGACTCTGGGATATAATTACCAATTTCTATGTCTTGTTATATCTTCCTAATTTTCTTTTTAGGCCCAATGTTTGTTCTACTATTTCTAGTGTGAGCTCAATGATCTTTTCTTAGTGTTCCCAGCAGTCTCCATTTTTCATGCTATACCACATCCTACAACCGTTTCTTAGTGTTCCCAGCGGTCTCCATTCTTCATGCTATACCACATCCTACAGCCGTTTCTTTTCCTTGGTATCCATAAATCAAAACCTTACAAGCTATGAAGTTGATAGGGTGGGTATAGATGCTTTGACAAGGGTAGCTAATTCACAATTGGTTATCATCCCTCTAAGCGCTTGTTGATGAGGTGGTCTAGGCTACTTGTGCTCCTGAAGCAGATCTGACCCACTTCAAACATGCTCATCTAAATGTCAAAGTTGATCCTTTGCAAAGGAGAAAAGACATTTTTGTCCTCATTAAGGGGATCTTTGACTAGTATTAGAGCATTTGCAATCACATGTTACTCCAACTCCTGTAGGCCAAAGAATAGATCATGAACCACTTCTTTTGGCAAAAATTTTCATCGTACTATTAGTTTTAGACAATATTTACCAATCACTCTATTCCTGCACATATTTCACAATTGAAATTCATAGCTTACCCATCTCCTTACCACTTTTACAATGACAAAATTTGTTATTTGTTCGTCTCTCGTTGGCTAGGTCAGGGATCCTAGTAAGTTGCTTATTGGTGATTTGTTACTTGATCATCGATCACAGTCATTGGTCTCGTCATGGATTTGCATGTTGGTTATTGGTCTCCCTTCCTCTTGCAAAAATGAGTCAAGCTTTCATCTTGGGAGAGGGGTCAAGTGTGTGCAGCCATAAATTTTTAAGATATTTTTGTATGGTACAATATTATTTGTATTTAATTAAATACAAAGCGGCAATAATACCAATGTGCCTAAGAAAACACGGCACTCCCTTAGTCCTAGATGGTGGAAGTAAGTTCATGATAACATTAACCTTAGTAGTGTTTGTTGCAATGCCATTTTTGGATACAACATGGCCCAAGTTGATGATGTGCTCTACCCAAATTTTACACCTAAGTGGATTCAAGGACAAGTTATACTACCGACACAATCCAAAGGTAAGTCGGAGTTTCTCGAGATGATCCTCCCAACTGGAATGGAAGCATAAATCATCAACAAAAACCTCAAGCCATTTCTTAAGCATGTCCTTGAAAATTGTACTTGTGAGACTTTGGAATGTCGTGGTGTGTTAGTCAATTCAAATGGTATGACTATATAGTCAAAGACTCCCCATTTTGTTGCAAATATAGTTTTCAATCAATCATATTGGTTGTATCCCAAAAATCCATTTAGGAATCTATAAGCCTCCTTCATTGCTACTCTTTCTATCATATGGTCAATGTAAGGCAAGAAATAGTGATCTCTCATGGTAGCTACCTTTAACTTCTTGTACTTGATGCATACTCGAAACTTACCATTTTTCTCGAGTACCATAATGATTGGGAATATGCATTCAGTATACTTGATTTCATAAATGAATCCAGATTCTAGAGTTTCTCAATTTCTGCTTTCACATTATGTGAATAGCATGGATTCATTGGATAGGGCTGTTGCTTCATAAGTTTAGCATCTAGCTTGAGTGGGATTGTGTGAGGAAGGAATTATGGTGGAACACCTTCTAGGTATGAGTAGTTCCAAGCAAGCACATCCCTATACTCATTGAGTAGTTCCACAAGCCATGCCTCATCCTCCTTGTTGAGATCTTCAACAATGTACACGGGCTTGGGGGGTTCCCCAACCTCAGTAGTATTCACTTCCTTGACTTTGGTTGTGGTCCCTCAATAGGTTCATCTAATGCAACTTTTCATTTGGCTCCAAGCAATACAATGACTCTATCACTTTTCTTGAACTTGGTGAATCAATGTTTTAAATGTTATGGTTTTTTCTAGCTACAAGAGCCCCACTCAATATAGTATGCATCCCATTTTAAGTGTTGTCTTAGATGGATTGGAAGTTTAACTTTGGCATTCTTAGACTAGGACGGCTGAGCTATTTCAAGGTTAAATTCCTTGTCTTACTCTTTATCACAATCTAATTTGTTGTAGTGTCCTCGTGGACATTATTTGATCATGATGGGCTAGGTCAAGACCTAGATCATCATCCGAATGTCCAAATTGATCATGATCTAGAACCTTGAGGTAGTCCAACCATTCCAATTCATATGTAATTCTTACAGTTCCAACATCAATGAGCAATGGCTTATGTTGAAATGGTTTAGGATCCAATTGAATCTACTCAATGGTGTGGCCATCAATGACATAATCCACTCAATCTGAATCCGAATCCTCTTCATAGTAATCATCCTATGAGTCACTAAGCTCTTCAACTTCTATCCCTTTCTTGCGTATTAACAAGACAAAGAGACTGTTGTGGAAGTTGAATAAGACTTGATGCAGATTTGTCCATTTCCAAGTGGAGCTAGTCAATAATTCCTTAAATATTGTTAGATTTGCATTTGGGTGATCACAAAACACAGCCTCCACTAACCCATGATTTTTCTTAGCACAAGTCTACCTTCTGAAATTGGATAGCGCTAGAATGTACTAGGTGCAAAGTCAATGGCCATCATAAAAAGAGACACTAAAGGGGTTTCCAAGGATGGTTTGAGGGTGAGAATTGTGGCTTTGAGGGTGTGCTTCTAACTCATGTGCTCATAGGCTGAACAAAATTCCAGATCCTCTATGAATGGCAATTCCAATGTGGCAGGAATGTGCATCCAATCTTGCTCATCCTTAAGGGAAGGAAGGTATCTAGTCAAAGATCTAACAGTTGTGGGGTTCACAAAATCTCATTTTAGCAAGGCCAAAATGGCATCAAGGTCAACAAGGGTTGTTTTCCAAGACTCCATCTCAACATGAACTGCCTCTTTTCAATTTCCTAGGAAGACTATGCAGTTGCTCAATCTTTGGTGATTCTTGCATTACGCATCCATGGGAGACCGAACAATAAGTCATAGTCCACTCCCTTCATGATAACAAAGTTAACCTTGAACATGACTCTAGCAATTTTGAATGGCCAATGTCGTAGGACTCCCAAGGGTTGACAAACTTTAAATCCATTTGCAATAGTCAGATTGAAATGAACTCACTCTCAATGGGTGGATTACCCCAAGCTTGGAGGATGTTGTGGTTAACTATACTCACACCAGCCCCAGTATCTACTATTTCAAGACATGTGCTGTCGACAAGGGTTTTTATAGGAAATAATGCATGTCATTTAGCACCCTCCTAGAATATTTTCACCCCTAGGGCACTCAAGGTATGGTGTGCATTATGGTTAGTGTTCAAAGCATGGTGAGATTGGCTAGGATTAAGACCTTCTACCCAGGATCGACTTGCATCAAGTGCAAGAGAGACCTCTTGTTCCAAAGGGGATTGCATGCTCAATGGTTTTGTTGTGAGCTCATTAGGTTGTCATGTCTATGCTTGGATGGATGTGTTAGACATGTGAAACATGCTAGGGATGTTAATTATCTTGTCAGTTTGTGCTTCCTTCAGCTCTTCTTGGGCAATCTTTACCGATTCCTTGGCTTTGTTAACAATGGCTAACTACTGGACCGGGTCTAGATAACCATGGTCTTTTGCTAGTGTCTCTATTTTAGTAGGACGTGTGGTAGTGGCACTTTTGGTGCTAGAGACAACAATAGTAGGTGGTATCAAGGAGAGGCCTTCACTCTTTAATTTGAGTTAAGCTTTTGTTCCCTATTTCTTGGCACTTTTTACGCCAATAGTTGATCCATTTAAGGTTGTTGACCCCTTAATACTATTTCCTTTGGCTTTTCTTTGAGTAGAGTGATGGCATACACAAAAATGGAAATAGTTCCTTTTTCTTTGATCATCTCTTTCCTTTATAAGCATCATGATGACACATGTCCTAGTTGCCCACAATTCCAACATGCAATAGGATCTCTATTGGAGGGTACCCCTTGCTTGCAGCCTCATCCTAACATCATGATGGGAACCGATTAATAATCCATGAGGATTGGATGCCCTTCTTTATCATAGCAAACAAAGGGATTTGTGTATTCATCTTCTTCTGTGTGGTCCTCTATGAAGTGGACTAAGAATCATTGGGTGGATGTGTGATGACCACGGATCTAGCTATCCCTAAAGGATTGTGATATTTGCTTGTTGTGTGGCTATTCAAGGGTCTGGGTGCAACCAGCCTTCCTCCTCGCATAGGGTGGTAAATAACCTAATTAAGTATTATTTACAACAATTAACAAATTCACAAAACTGAAATGCACATTTTACCATGTAATCTTTGACATTCAACACCCTGTTGGCCCCAAAACAGGCACCCCTTTCGGTATTTATTTAACTTAATTGAAGAAGAAGTTGATGTATAATGGAATTCTCCCAATTCCTTTCTATGTTCCAACTCCCTTTGCTGTCCAAAATGACCAACAAGACTTCAATCTGCTTTGCCCCTTGATTCGGGCAATTAATTGGCATTCACCTGCTTTGATAGAGATTGAAAATGCCCCAAATTCAATTATTTGTTGGTCCCTCCACTTGAATAGGCTGAAAACAGCTTCAGCCCTATTGAATCCAAGTCTTGGAGCTTCCAATTTCTAGCGCACTTTTCGAGGTTGCTACTAAACTCTAATTTCTACTACATATTAGGGTTTATAGCAAAAAAATCTGAAATTTCTCAGCTTCTGGTGATCTCAATGTTGTAATCTTCATAGAAAGGCTATAGAAAGGTTGGGAGATGAGAGATAATATTGAGGAGAGAGAAAAGTTAGACTTTCTTTGTGAAGAACTGAAGAAAATCTGTTATTTACTGCAATTGCCTTGTCTCAACATCTTGTAGATGCAAAGAACTAAAGAACATTAGTCATTTACTACTACTGCCCTATCTCAATAGCCTGTAGATGCTGTCACTTGCTATTGATTGGTCTTCTCCTACCCATGGCTGCCTCAAAAGGTCCTCCAATGGTTGCAAATCAAACTAACATCATCTCCTCCCTCTCTCTTGTAGGTTGAATATACGAAAAATGCCTCTCTCTAGCCTCTAAAGACGTTTTTCCGTCTTGCATGGGCATTTTTGACAAGTGGTAGCCTTCCCAAATGGTTTTTTCAACATTATCCATAATTGAATATTAATCTTTAGTCTTTAAATATCAAAAATTAATCTAATACTTATTTCGATGCCCTAAAAAATAATCTGACTTGCCAATAATTAAATTGGCTAGGCAAATCCATTCCTGAGTGTGTCTGCACCATCTTTGACCATTAAATTGGCATTAGTACCATTAAACACCACTTTCCTGGTGTCATCGAGTGACACTTATAGCCAAATGAATGACCTAGGCCAACAACTAGCACCAGATACCACCAAGTACCTATGTGGCATAACTTATAGCAACTTTTGCCATTGAGATCTCGTGATTACCTAGAGTCCCAAGCTTGTAAATTTACTCTAACCCTAGTTATAGCTCACATGTGCATCATTTACTTACATATGCCCAGTACATGTTGAAAAATACCAACCACTCATAACATAACATAAGACTCCCAAAGAATCTCAAAAACATTTTTAGATTATCATGTGACATGTCTATTTCTCATGAGCTCAACTCATCTGGCAAAACCAAACCATAGCATAGCATAACCAAGCATAAACCATGGCTAAAACATCAATGGCATCACAATATATGTTGTTATCCATGGAACCAAATGTAAACCATTGAAAATCGAGCATAATTTGATCATAAATCAATCACTTACTGATCTTAGAGCTTATCACAAACTGTTGCGAATGTGACCCGGAACTGATCACAAACTCATTGCAAAAACTGACAATGCAAAATTAATCCTAAAAGTGACCATAAACTATTCTCAAGCTGATCAAAAACTAAGATAAAATTGATCACAATTTGTCTCAAAATTGAGGCAAAATTCATGCTAAATTGATCATAAGCTTATGCAAAAGTATAATTCTAGTACCCAGGTGAAACTCATGCTCACATGCATATATCTCACACTGACTAGTACACTAAGTAGTGACCTCATGGCAAACATGTTGTCAACGTAGTACCTTGGTTGCATGCTAAATACATCTGAGATCCACTAGATACGAGAACGAGCTATCCATAACTCAAGGAGTGGAAGTGCTACCTCCCTCTTGAGCATCAAGCAATACTCCGAACCCTTGCTTCGCTGAACCTGACAGAGCCCGGGGCTCTAACTAAAAGGCATCTAGGTAAAGCTACAATAAATGAGGATGGTCTGCCAAGTCATCCTCTTCCATCTATTTGGCGTCCATTGGTGAATTATTTTAAAATTTCACCAAATATATCCTAGAAACTTTACCTTTGACTTTTTTTTCCCCTTATGTGCCAAAATCTGCTCAGGTATACCAAAATCTCATCCAGCTCCTCAACCTCAGGTTGAATTTTAGTAGACATATCCTCTCACACATCACCATGAAAAGGCCTCAACAAATTGACATGAAAAGCATTGTGTATCCACCAATGTGGAGGTAATTTCAGCCAATATGCCACATCTCTGATCTTATCCAATACCTGGAAGGGCCCATAGTATCTCATACTCAACTTCAAATACAATCTTTCTCTTCCTTTCATCTTTTTCAGCCTTGCCTTTTCAAAACGCATCAATGCATAATCACCCTCTACAAATTGCAAAGCACGTCTATGGTTATCAGCTACCCTCTGTTGCTTTGCTTGCGACTTTGAGTGCATATTTTATCTTTGCATAGTCTACATCCAAGTTTTCCACATAGATCATCCTCAAGGATCTTATTCTTCATTTGCAAAATAGGTGGTACCTTCTTGCCACCCTCAACCACCTCAAATGGAGCTTTGCCCGTAGAACTATGCATTGTGTTGTTGTAAGCAAACTCAACCAAGGATGATCACTGATCCTCTTTGGAAGCTAGTCTGCCAGTTCCTCCAAGACAAGTTTTTGCCTGCCAAAACACCATCCCATTATTTGTCCAAAGAACTCTTCACAGCTTCCAAGATGGTGTTAAAAGGGGTGGCCATTGATTGGAGTACTTACCTGCTTATGAAGATGGACCAACATTTTGTCAAAGTAACCAGAGGAAATGTCACAAATGTCACTTATGGTTTCTATTTATATGCTTTCTTGACATACTCAGGCCTTAAGAAGGCTGTGAGACCACCTCCTCCATCTGATCCAATTCCTCCCCCTCCACCTTCAGAAGAGTCAGAACCTATTGACATAGAGGATCTTGATTTCCCTCCTCCATTGGTCATTCAACAGAAGAGCTTGAAGTGTGTAGCAGATAAAACTCCCTCAGTCCTTCCTTCAGTCACAATTCCTGCTACTTTTGGCAGTGACCTCCATGCCTACCTTACATGTAACAATTTATTCAGGGCACATAGAGAGGGTTCTTTGGAAATATCAGTCCCTTCACTAAATAGTTTAGTGTCAGGAGATGCTATTCCATTCCTTTGTAATGACATCCAGAGTTCGATTGAACTTTCAATGACAGCTTGTGTTCAACATCTGTATGCTTCTTTCTATGAAGAATTGAAGCAGTCCAAAGACCAGTTGCATAAGGCAACCACAGAGTTAGCCTCTGCTAAAGACACACTTGCTGATCTATTTAAGCAGATGGAGCAGCAGACCCAAATGATTGAGACCCGAAGAGAAGAAATATCTTCTTTGAAGATTCAATTAACAGAAGCTCAGTCAGAGGTCACTAGAATCTCGGAGGAGAAAGAGAATGTCCAAAGAAGCTCAAGAGTTTCAGACTCTTTTAGAGGCAAAACTGTCAGCCTTACAGACTGCTCATAATACAATGGAATCACAAGCTTCCCAGATTAAGCAGTTGCAAGACCAACTGGCACACTCACGGTCCGTTCCTCCAAGCCCCAATGTTCTTATTATTCCTTCTATCTCTAAGCTTAGATTGCAGTCTGTTCTTATTATAAAGTGGAAAGATTGCAGTCTAGGATGGATTTTTTATGGTCTACATTTGAGCATTATCTTCCTCCGGACCATTCTTTCTTTGTCCACTATCAGTTGCAAAAGTTGGCCTTCTATATGAAGCTTTCAACGATAGATCTCCTTCTTCTAGAGGATGGTTGGAGTGGGGCTTGGTCTCCTAATTTGCTGACAGAAGTGGTCCGTATGGTATTTACAGATTCTGTGATGACGGATACCATGTTGCGGTCTTACATGTATGTACGAGGTGATCTGTTAATTTCAGATGATGTAGATATGGCATGGTATGTGGGGGATATGGTTTTGCAAGTTGTTTTGTATGTTAACTATTTGGAGTTGAGGATAGAATACATGATCCAGTGTTATTCTTCAAAAGTGGCTACTTGCCCTGACAATTCATGGCATTCAATGATTGATTCTGTGGTCCTGAATCAACGTTAGAATACAACTTCTACTTATGTGCAGAGCACTAACCAACTGAGGGTGGATCACCTAGCTTATCTTTCCAAAAACCATCCATTTGATTCATCATTTTTTTATGCCTATCAGAGAAGATTTATTTTAGGTCCCTCTGTTCCTAGCCTATTATACTACCAACAAATGGCTCATCGCTATGATACTTATCTTTCCCTTTATAAATGTTAACAATCAGAGACAAAGACAAGAGTGAAGAAGCAACAGTCAGAGCAGAGTGCTCTCTCACTTTCATTATCATTCCACACACTCCTTAGTGAATGTACAACCTAAGGTCACAAAGGACTATTCACACCAAAGCAGTTAAGTCCTAAGCACTGACTTATTTAAATGTCCGCATAGTGTGGTACAACTGGATAACTTAAGTGTCGGGTATGGTCATACCAAAGATAGTAGATCGAGCTTGAAGTCTTAACACTCCCCCTCAAGCTCAAGTCATCATCTGCACACTAAGCAGCTGTCTAAAAGCACTGAACTTATCTTTGCAACCTACTCATCAGTCTTTACATGCATGAGATCAACTCGTCCTGCAAGAACCATCTCCCTAATGAAGTGGTAGTGTACCTCTATGTGTTTCGTTCTGGCATGATATACTGGATTCATGGCCAAGAGTACACTACTCAGATTATCGCATAGTAACTTCACTGGAGCATCTACCTGTATGTCCAAATCAGCCATAAGCTTGAGCAGCCATGAAATCTCGCATGCTGCCCAATGAAGCAACCCTATACTCTGCCTCAGTATACTCAACAAAGCAACCGTAGGCTGCTTCTTGCTGCTCCAGCTAATCACGCCGCTACTAAATCCAAAAGCATATCCACTCGTAGATCTATGATCATATGAGCATCCTGCCCAATCTGCATCCGTGTATCCAATGAGTTTCAAGGGCTTATCTCTGACATAAAATAGCCCATACTCTACAGTGGACTTAACATATCTCATAATGCGTCTAACTACATCCAAGTGTGGCTTTTTGGGCTTCTGCATAAACTGGCTTATGAGCCCTACAACATAGCTCAAGTCAGGCCTAGTGATGGTCAAGTAAATCAGATACATAGTCACATCCTCTACTTCAGCTCCAGTGCTCATGTCTAGCTTGACATTCTAATCAAGAGGTGTATCCAATGGTTTACATTCATCCATGCCATACTTCTTCAGCATTTCCATGGCATAGTGCTTTTGCATCAGCCATAAACCATTTTCAACTGGAACTATCTCAATGCCCAAGAAATACTTCAGTTCTCCTAGGTCCTTCATGTCAAATTCAAATTTCAGCATCTTCATTACATGATGTATCCCCAAATCATCATCACGTGTGATTATCAGGTCATCAACATAGATAACCAGCACTACCAAGCCACTGTCAATCTTCTTTGTAAATAGACTATGATCAGCCCTACCAATAGAAAATCCCAATCTCTGCAAGTAGTTACTGATCCTAGCATGCCAAGCTCTCGAAGCCTGCTTCAGCCCGTACAACGCCTTTTTCAGCCTGCATACATAATGCTGAAAATTAGGGTAAACATACCCTTCCGGCTGAACCATATAGATATCCTCTGCTAAGTCACCATTAAGAAAGGCTTTCTTCACGTCCATCTGCTGTAATTTCCAGCCTCTAGCAGCAGCCAAAGCAATCACGGTGCGTATGGTTGCCATCTTGGCAATAGGGCTGAAATTTTCCTCATAATCAAGTCCATATTGTTGGGCATACCCCTTTGCGACCAACCTGGCTTTGTATCTCTCCACATTGCCATCTGACTTGCATTTGATTTTATAGACCCATTTGTAGCCAATGGTCTTTTTCCCTTCAGGCAGTGGCACAAGATCCCATGTCTTATTTTCAGCCAAGGCATTCATTTCTTCATCCATAGCTACACACCAGTTCTCATCTTTCACTGCTTCAGCATATGTACCTGGTTCATTGATCTCCATCACTTTTGTCATGTAAGCATAATGCTTTGCAAAGTAGCCACTGTACATCAACCTGTCAACAGGTTATCTGACCCTCTGTGAGCGTCTAGGCAGTGGTGCACTGCTCGATTTCCCTCTCTCATGAGGCAGAATGTACCTGCTCTGCCTTGTGCCAGGCGTATAAAGAGTCAGAATACCAAGTTCACTGTCTAAAGTGTTAGCAGATTCATATCCAGAAGTCATTCTACCAGGTGTCATCATACCAGATCCATCCTCAGTAGCTTTCTCTTTTCCTTTGCTGTCCAAGACATCATATCTCCCCCTCACAGACATACTGATGTCAATGGATAGTGAGCTCCTCAATCTCCTTGTCCATGGGGATACTGTCTGACCACTAGGACCTGTCATAGCAGTGCTTTGCCTACAAATCAACTGTAGATACATGAGTGAAAGGCATATTCGATGGCACTGTAGCCGGTGATACATACCAAGAATCCATCTCATCAAAAATAACATCCCTGCTCACCAAGGTCTCCCTGGTAGAGGGATCATAGCATTTGTATGCCTTCTTCTCCTGCGAATATCCAATGAAAACACACTTATGCACTTTTGGATCTAGCTTCTTCCTTTTCTCATCTAGAATGTGCACATAAGCAAGACAGCCAAAGACTTTCATGTGACTTACATTTGGCTTATAGCCATACAACCTCTCAAACGGTGTCATCTTATGAATACTTGCAGTGGGAATCCGATTCAAGATATACATGGTTGTCGTGACATCCTCAGCCCAATAATAGATCGGCATCTTCTTCTCATTCATCATGGCACGAGCAGCTTCCATCAAGACAATGGCCTTTCTTTCAGCTACCCCATTCTGCTGAGGAGTGTAGCTGCAGGTAAGCTGCCTACGTATGCCATTTTCAGCTAGAAAGTTGTCAAACTCATTTGACACATACTCCCCACCGCTATCTGATCTCAAGTAAGAGATATAACAGTCAAATTCCTTTTCAACCTACTTTCTAAACTGCTGAAAAATAGCAAACACCTCATCCTTTGTCTTCAGAATGTAAACCCAAGTATAGCAATTGTAATCGTCAATGAATGTCACATAATACTTCGAGCCTCCCATAGATGCATTATGGGCTGGCCCCCAAAAATCAGAGTGCACTAACTGCAATGAACGTGTACTCTGCCTTAAATGCTTGACAAATGGCAACCTTGATTGCTTACCAAACTGGCAAGTATCGCATACATGACCAATATCTGAATATTGCAACTTGGGTAAACCTGTAACAAGCTATTTTTTCTGCGTAATTTGCAGCCTTTGCAAATTCACATGCCCCACTCTCTTGTGCCAAATTTCCAAATCTCTGATAGTGCGAGAACCATGGGCAAACATAGCTGAATTCAGCTCTGGCAAGGTAGCATCAAGAGTAAACATTCTACAATTCCTGTGACCGCGAGCTATCAACTTGCATCCATTGCCAAACTCTTCAATAAAGCAACCATGCTTATTGAATCTAACCTACAAGTTCTGCTCTGTCATCTGACCGACAGACAGTAAGTTCTTCGTAATTGAAGGAACATGCAATACATCATGTAAATTTTTTTTTCTGCCATCATAAACCACAAGAGGCACTTTGCCTTTATGCTCAATGCTATGCTGCGTATCATCACATGTACAGACATAGCCATGTTTTTCAGCCACCATATGAGTAAACCAATCACCATGAGCGGTCATGTGGTTCGATGCCCCTAAATCAATGTACCAAACTGCATTGAAGATTGAGTTTTTTCCCCTTCTCCACCATGCCCTTCTCCATCTATCCATATACCTTCTACTTTTCCTGTTTATCGATTGACACCTTTCCTAACTGATTCACGTAAATTTTCAGCCACTCCTTCTTTAGCCTATTCCTCCTTTTATGATTTTGCCTACCCATCTCTTCATCCTCTTTTAGTTATTCCACTTCCATCTCCTACCACTTCTATTTCTCAACCCCCTCAATTGGTTAATGAGTACGATGGATTTGATTAGCAGATTTCGAGAAGAAGAGGATGGAGCTCGATTGATTGTCTCACAGGACCACAGATAAACTTGCCATTAATTCCAGGGGACTGGACAACTGCTAGTCAAGCATACCAGAATTACCTTCATTTTGCTCACCAATATTCACAATCTCTATATCCTTCAGTGAGATTGACAGCTCATTTTGCTTGGTATCTAGCATACATGTATAGGCATTCCCATAACAATCAAAAGGCCATTCCAAAGCTTTGTATGAATGTCAATGTGAACATTGATTCCCAACAGTTGGATGTCCTATATTTTCATGCCCTGTGTCTACCTAGCAAATACCTTGTTTTGCTAGAAAAGATGTGATGCCTTCAGTTCTTTCAAAATCCTCCAAAGACATTTGTGGATGAGTCCTTCTCCATGGATCATTTTCAAAACCACCAAGCCTTCAAAAGGGATCACCTTCATTGATGCCTTTGCAATGTATTTTAGATTATTCTTAATGATATATATATCTCTTTTTGGAGGTGTCATTCAGATGGTTGTGTTAGTGTTTTGAGTTTGTGTTGTAATAATCTTATGTGATGAGTGCATACTGGTTGAATAATTTGTTCGAGAGCTCTTTTCAAATTATTGATGGTGGATGGTAAGCCTATGATGGAAAGCTAAAGAAGAACCTTTTATATCCTTTACAAATTTGTTATGACTTTTAATTTGTTAATCAGATGTGTTAATGAATAACGAAGTTTTCCTTTAGTAGTATTTTTTTTAGAGATACAGGTGATAAGTTGGGGTCGTGGTTTGGCGAGATTATTGAAGATCCTACGAAAGATAAAATTAAGCTCTTTAGTCAACTTATATTCTTCTTTTCCTTAGGTTGCAAGGACGCTTCCTTTCTAAGTATGGGGATATGTTGAGAGTGGAAAAAGACTGAATTTTTGACTGATTTTTGTTGTTTTTTAGGTCTGAATGATTGATTTTTTATGGATTTAGAGTGATGTACGGTTGTTAATGGAAGTGTTTGAGAGTGTTTTAGATGATATTGATTACGTTTTGTAAGTTCATGATGATTTTTAGTAGAGATATGAAGCTCTGTGATGTTTTGATAGGTTCTATTGAGGTTCTGATTGGTTCTGTATACCTTCTGTATAACTTATGTTTTATTCTGATTTTCTTCTGTATGAAGCATGGATTGATGATTGATGAATATTGGAATCTTTTGGAAGCTTATTGAATAGTTTTAGATAGTTTAGAATGGTTTTAGTATGAGTTATGAGGTTCTGAAGACCTTCTGTAACCCTCTGTAAACCTTCTGTAGAGCTTCTGTCTCTGCTTTGTCTCTGCTCTATAACTGTTCTGTATCTGCTCTGGTACTGTACTCTGTCCTGTTTTGTAGATCTTCTGTAAGTGTTCTGTAGAATGTATGTGTGACTTTGGGAAAGTTTTCTAACTTTTGGAAAGGATGAATCTAAGTTCAAAAGAGCTAAAACAAATGGGAGAAGCAGTTGTTGAAGATTGAAGAGAAGACTGGAGTGATAGTGATAGTAGTGAGCTATGAAGAGACACTGTAGTGGCTCTAGTACCTCTTCACATCAAACATACCTCTTTGGAGGTGTATCCACGACCTAAGAAGGATTATTGAGAGTTATTATGAGAGTATTTTAGTGAGGATATGATGTACTATTGAGAGAGTGAGAGAGTCAAAGATAGTCAATTCTATCAAAACAATGTAACTGTATATGAGAGATCAAGAGAGAAAACTATGAAGACATTGAAGATGAATACTATGTGATTGATTTCCATTCAAAAATGGTGTATTCTTTTATGTTCATTGTTCTATTGATGGATTCTATGAAGATGTTGAAGATTATGGTTGATTCTATCAAATCCGTGGGAGATATCTACTATGATGCTACATGAAGATTTGACGTTTTCTTTGTTTTGATGATCAAAAGAATGAAAAAAAGGCTTGTTGATGTTACAAGATAGATTTTCTTGCAGTAGAATCCCCTTTTCCTTGGTGTTCCTCTTGGGGCTGCACTCTATGAAAGGTTGATAGTGCATCCAAATTGTATATGTAGTCCCTCATTGTGAGTCAAATATAAGCACGATGTCATTTGCATCAACACCCCAGCTAAACTAGCTTCAACCCCTCCCTTTCTATCAATATAATGTGAGACCTCATCTATATAAAGCCCAGTCAAAGTTGGTAAGAGTGGGCATCCTTATTTCAACCCAATATTCTTACTAATTGAATCTAATATACCCTTGATATTGATGCATCAAAGCAAGAGAAATGGAGCTACCAACATGGAAGGAAAGGAAAGTGTAAGTCATGCCATTATTCATCATCTAGAAGAGAACATGCATCATTGAGTTATATGTGGTACTTCCTGTTTTCCTCCTTTGATTAGGTGTCTAACTGATAGTTTGAAGTTTAAGTGCTTGCGCTACCCCCAATCACCACATTGTCAACATGCAGTTGCTAAGTAAGCCACATAATTGCTAGTTGGTCATGTGTGGTTATTAACGAGGTAGCACACAATTGTAAAGATAGCATAAGATTCCTATATAGTCAGAACAAGATTGTTACATGGGCAACACGCAATTGAGTATAAGCTTGCACACATTGGAGAGGTAGTGTGCACACATACAATTCCATGAATCATGCACTAAATTGTTGCTCTTTGGTACATTGGTTACACCCATGCTCCTCTATGGAGCAACCATTTGGAGCCCAAGCCTCTATCATATGAGGAGATAACCACTAGCAATTTATGATGGACTAGGGAGGGAGGTCTACGATGGATGGGAGCATATGGAGTGACCGTTGATCATGAGATGATATTGTGTATGATACAAACAAAGAGCTCAACCCTACAGGAGATCATCAGAGTAGAGATAGGGGCAACAATTATGGTAGTTGAGGGTCTACTTCAGGTAATGGCTTCTTATTGTGGGGGCTCCCTCAAGATAGATACATGTAGCTAGCCATGTCTCGTCTAGACAATAGCAAAGGATGATAGACATTACCAGTATGCTTAGATGGATACATGGATGAGTTTGCATGGTCTACAAATTGTTATCCCCCCACACTCAAATTGTATCATGTGATTAGAGTAGACATACATTAGACCCCTTTTCCCACATGATATGAAGATGGCACACTACCATATTCATTTCGTTTTGCTCTTTGAGGATGGTTTTACCACCCGATCAACATTTTGTCATTAATTGACCTATATGGATACTCAATTGTGCCACATGGATTATATACAAGTATTGGGTGGACTCATATCTCAAGGGATCATTTAAGGATTGAGATAGACAAATTGGAGGGCGCTGAGACAAAGTACCATATGTTAACTTTGTGAAAAAGGGTTAGAGCTTGAGGAGTATTACATTTGCTATTGTATAATATATAATGATATACAAGGCAAATGCCGATGTTTAATTTGAGAGGTTTTTTGCTCTTTGCACAATATGTGATGAGATTTGAGGATCGTATGAGTTTGGGATTCTTCTTTTTGGAGCTTTAGAGGTGCACAACTACTATTCTACAAGATATGAGTCCCCCGTAGCTAGGTCCACATACATAGAGGATTATCATAGGCTTTTTCACTACCAAACAATCAAGCATGTGATTGATCACCACCACTTCTAATGCAAGCCAATAGGGCTACATTGTCAAGGAGCTTCAGTCTCAAGGGGTATCTCCTTGGATAGATCACTTACACTTAGTCAAGTAAGACAACCACAACTGCTCAAGAGGAGACCTAGTCAGTCTTATCATAGACATATTAGACCTATCATTGAGTGCCACAAAGAGATAGATGTAGAGGTATCTTAGCTACACAGAGCTCCATTTTCATCTAAAGGAGATACTTTAATGAGAAAAAGAGCTTTGCCATCTTTTTTCTTCTCTTTTTTGGTAGTATCACTTACATTTGTACAACATATATATTCTTACATAGAAAATTGCTTAATATCTAGTCTCATAAGCATGTATTTTACCTTTTTTAGATGCGAGATACCGTTCTTTGTATGTGTTGGTGTAGTCTCATAGGCCACATTGGCCTTTCAAAGATGTTAATCTCTCTCTCTCTCTCTCTCTCTATATATATATATATATATATATATATATATATATATATATATATATATATATATATATATATATATATATTCCTAAAGGAATTTGACCATTCTTAGTATGTACTCTTCAACCCTACATCTCTTGGTCTCATTGTAGGGTTTGATGGATGTGGGAGATGGGTTTATGATGATAATGGTGATGTTGCTTTTTTCAATAAATGTGAGGAGGGAGGTGTGTTCTAATGAGAGGTATGGCCAAGCCATAGTGTGATTATGTAGCAAGGTGTGATGGATGAGAGGAATAGAGGAAAAATGGAGGTTATTGATGGCAAATAGCTCATGATAGTGAGTCATGAAGATGCCAAGGGTTTGATGCAAGATGTGATGGATAATGTTGAGGGTAAGGTCTAATGGTTAGGATATTTGGGTCGATGAGGAAGAAGATGTTTCTAGGAGTGATGGCTGATGGCATTGATTCAATGTGACTTGTGATGAGACTGGTCCTTTTCCTTATTACATACACTTTGGCCTTGGTGGATACAATTTCGGTCAAATTCAATAGAGGTTACCCACAATCCTCACATTTGTTATGGGTATTCTACTACAATTATGGGAGTGAGCCTAGCTCTCACTAAATATTTACAACATTAAGAATGTCTTTCAACTATAAGTAGTAAGTTTGAAATATTACAAGAGCAACTTATTGATGAATGTTGCATGAATTAATACATTGGGTTCTTCTGAAAAGATCTTGATTTGAAAAGAAATCAAATTCTAAAAACCTTGGTTAGTCCTCTTCAATCCTCCAAATAGTCTTTATTTTTCTTTGCAAGGGTTAACAAGTATGATCAAGCATAAAGCTCCAAGAAAACCTTACAGACCCAACAAGCCCTTAACAAATAGATTGCATAGTTACACATGTTGCTAGCACAAGAATAAGCAATGGGCACTTTGCTTAGTGCTAAGCTCCAATTAACCAAGAAATTAAATGGCCAACTTAAGAAGATCCTCAAAGGGTTACAAAGGACAATGAGAGGCTCCTTACTACATAGTATAGAGACCATGGATGATGAGATAGAGAAAACATAGGAGAAGATTTAAAAAATTTCACATGCTTGTCTCAAACCTCGCACATTATGTTAGAGAGAGACATTTTAAAGGATCAGGAGACAATCACAAGCCACCCCTTATTCATTCAACGAGAGATCTATCAAAATTCCATTAACATAACTTAACAAATTTCTTTTTGGTGTGGAGCTTCTAAAGTAATTTGTGCCAATGTAATGTGTTGAGCCTATTAGAAGGAGTCAAATACCAAACCCTCTTACTCTCTTCACCAAAACTTGCAGTGTATCATGGGAACTTCTTCTCCCAACTCATTTTCAATTTCAATAGTTGTGCCCTTTCTTGCCATGGGAAGTCTTTCCTTCCTCTAATTTTATAGAGTTCAACTTTCCCTTTCACCTCCTAGTATGCTAGCATATTTTGCCTTCCCACTACACCAATCATTGGTCTTACTTATTAGTCAAATTTGTATGCAACCACTCACTCTTCTTCTTGGTCAAGTTGTGATCCTATTGAATCTTATCTTTAGGCAAGATTTAGATAGTCTCAGGGCTCCACACATCCTGGACACCAATTTTGACTTGTAGGCTTTCTAAAAACCTATGTTAATTAAGACGTGCTGCTCATTAAGACTTAATGCATGATCAATTAATATGATCATGTTGAGCATTGGCTCCTATATTCTCCTTCCATATGTAAAGTCGTGTTGTAGCAACATATAAAATAGTTTGGGTAGCAAAATTTTTATCTCAATGCAAACATTTTTGCAATTACCTTGTACTTAACATTATGAGGGGCCTTTAATTGATAAGCTTGGTTTGTGTAGCTAATCTAGGATTTACTTTGAATGTAACTTCGTTAATGTAGGGTAATAGTGCTCCCTTTTGCCTAAATTGGTTGAGAATTTTGCACAAGTCATGACCTAAGGTGTACTAAAAACCTTAGAAAATTCAACTAGTAGCCCATTAGGGCCTAGTAAATTTTGCTTCTTGAGTCTTGAGTCTATTGTGAATGGCGTGTTTAGGAGGAGGTTCTCCTCTTTAGGCACTCGAGAGTGCATGTACTATCCATGTAGATATCACAATCCACCAACAATTGCCTAGCAAGATTTTTGGGAGGGGCTTTGTCTTCCTCTTGTTTGGCTATCAATAATTGCTTCTCGGGCACACACTTTCTTTGTTTTGCCCTTTATCACTCTTATTCATTGGAGGAGGGTGGGTTACCTCATTGACTTTGTATTTCTTCTCTAGAGTTGTGACTTTGGCTTCCTTCCTAGCTTTGTTGGTTTGGGCTTCATTGTTATTTTGCAACTTAGATGCTTCCTTTTGCTTCTTGTTTGGAGCCTCCTTGGAAACTTCCACTACAAGCACCTTGCCTACCTCTTATGTGTCTTTGGCCATATCCTTCTCCTTGCATGAATAGTTCTTGATAAAATGCTTGGATGATTTGCAAATGCCACAAGCATTCAAGAAGAATGAGAACTTGACATTTGTAACCATATGTAGCCCATTTGCATCATATGACTTTCCTTCTTCAATCCCACAAGATGCAAACTTGCTTCTACTCTCAAAAGCTTATGGTTGGTACATATAAGACCTTACCTAGCACTTGTACCAGTACAAAGATTTCACCTTCCAGCCGATTAGGAAAGAGTTGAGAAGAACTACACCCAAATAGGACACTCATGGAGTAGAGTTGCTTGTAGCAAAAACCTTGTGGACTAAGGCTTTGCATAGACTAGGCTCCTAGTGAAGCCCATTGAGCTTCCTAGGACATATTCTCTCTTTGCATGAGAGATGAGGAGGGAAAAATAGAACCCCTTCTCAATGAAATGATATTGGTACAAGGTGGCTTTGAACTGGTAGGTTGCAATAGTGAACTAGTTTTCAAATTCCTTCTTTTCTTGCATCCTTCCTAGAAAATAGTAGACAATAGCATTGGAATATTCTTCGCCTTAGGGACTACACCCTTGCACCTTTTGTTGCATTCTTTAAGGCTCTTGTGCAATTTTCACTCCACTTCCATGTCGATTTGATAAGCACACACAACGAGCGATGCTTATTGGGCTGCATATAGACATCGAGTGATGTGATTGCTACATGATGTGGCCATTTTTTGTCCCCTTATTGGGGTATTATTACCTTAACTCCTCTTAAATTTCCCACATGCTTCAACTTCTGCATTTTACATTTATAGAGACTTGTTGTGATTAATCTATGCATCAATTATAGACTATACAAATGAAGGATATCGTAGATATCTAGTCAAGTTGGTCTTTAAAAAAAATTGTGTTTTTTCTTAAAATAATGAAACCGGTGCTAGAAACTTTCATTACACATTTTGACTCTAATATCTCTTTCATTTCTCATCAAGGAAACCTTGTGGACACCGATATAATTGTTTCCTCCTTTTTTTGTGTAGGATTCTATGGCATCAGAGACCACGTTTTTGAATGAATCAAGTACTATTCCTTTGGATCCCATTAATGGAGGATGGGCTGTCTTCTCAAGGCTAAGAACATCACACATTGCTATGACTCCCTCCCCACCATACCCAAATAATCAAGTTCAAGTGAGTGTTCAAGTTAAAGGGAGACATTCCCACCTATCAAAAAACCACAAGCATTTTGTCATCCAAGGATGCAATTAGCTACTCATTCTTGCATCTTTAGCCACTTTCAAACTCCTTATCAATCTCTTAGGTCCACATCGCATTGTGTTGTTCTACAAGTTTGTTTTGGAAGCTCTAAAGATCAATAATATCAATTAGCCAATATTCATCTTATTGAAAGAGAACCCAAATTCCTTCCTTTACTAATGTTGTCTTATAAAGTTATGGAAGAGTTTAGCTTTTCCTTGTCTAGATAATGTATTTTTCAAAGAAAACTTTTCGATCCACTAAAAAGCTAAAGCATAAAAGAAATAGAACCAAAAATTGGTGTTTATTTGCACTTGTATAAGCCTGCATTCTAGAAAGTTTTTTAGTTTTCAATTTAATAATTTGATTAGCATCAAATCTTGATTTCTCATCAACATAGGATTACTAGGGACTTTGGATGTCGATGTCATGTCAAAGGTGAAGAAAACATGTTTTTGAGACTTCATACAAAAACCTTCAACCTTAAAATTTGTAGGTTTTGCAAGCTTTTTTTTGTAGTTTTATCAATGTAAGGCATTCTATTAAAAAACCATAAGTTTTTTTTGTTAATAATTGCAATTTGCTTGAGCAATGTTCATGGATTTTTTTTTTTTTGGATAGTAGATACCCTTCAATCTAAAAAGTTGGATGAGTTCTTGAATTCAAACTCCATGTGTTTGCCATTTGTCAAATCAAATTTTTATACGCTAGAAAATTCTAGGCATTCTTCCTTAAATTTTGAAGTGTTTTTGGTGAAAATTTTGCAATTCATCTACACTATTTTGTGAATATTAAACATTAAATGTGGGGTTTTCCAATCATGCTTGTTCCCTTGCTTTCATCTCTTACATGTTAATTTCGGCCTAGTAGAGTACCTTTGCCTTCACCACTGGTGTTCCTTCCAATCTCGCCAAATTTTGTTGTTGCATTGGAGATTCCTTCTATGCCTACACATTTCGTTTCACACCAAGCTTAAACCATGGGGGTTAAAGGGGCTAATAAAGTGATGCCTTCTAAAAGCAAAACACACTTAACCTTAATTTAGTAAGATTTTTGCAAAACTAAGGTAGATTTTTAGCCACCTAAAGTTATGATAAATCTTTTTCATATTACGTATAAGCTTAATGCGAGATGAACAATTGAATTATGCAAATTTTTTATTATTTTGAATTTTTTAGAACATATATATATATATATATATATAGTTTAAGCATTAAATATTTATGCATCTCACTTGGAAAAAACAAACAGGCGATTTTTAGATGACACTCTATTAATCCCTTGACCTTGTATACAAGAACGTTTAATTCAAAAATTTGGAGGAGTTCTTGAATTGAAATTATATATGTTTGCCATTCATAAATCAAATTTTTATACATTATAAAGTTTAAAGCTTTCTTGCTTAGATTTTGAAGTTTTTTTTTGAAAATTTTGCAATTTATATACATTAATGTTTGAGATTTTTGTTGTGAACATTACACATTAAACTTGGGTAATCACACTTGTCTCTTGTTATCATCACTTTCGTCTCAATGTAGTGCATTTATTGTGGTCCACAAGCAAGAGATTGTGACCAATTTGAGCCTAGAGTATATTCCACCATTTTTGCACAATTGATAGCTCATTTAATTTGCTACTCCAAGGCGAAGCTCTGATTAAAAAAAATCTGCATTTCGACACTCGAAGGATCACAAACACGGACTTTCATTGTATTGGTGTTATAGTTTTTTGGGGGCTAGAGAAAGAACGTGCGGGAGTGAAAGGAAAATTTTAGAGCCAAGCCAATAAAATGGCATTTGAACTTTTGTCAAGGGTAGATTTGGGTGTGACAGGCCATTGAAAATAACCACTTCGCCAATCTCAATTTGACGTGATTGGTGATAACTTAATGACCCTCACTTGTCCTCTTGAAATATGTACCCTAGAGTGTCTTTGCATTCGACTTATTCTTTCCAATCTCCATGCATTTCAGCATGGCACTGGAAATTCCTCTTGTGCCTACAGGGTCCGCTTCACACCAGGCCTAGAACCCCGGAGGCGTGTCTTGTGGACACTCCGGGCTCCCAAAAGGACCCGCCCGCCTGTTAGTTTGTTTTGGCCCTGTAAATTCCGGAATTGCTCTTGCTCTTTATGGAGGCTGGCAGCAAGATTTCCAGACACACGGTTGCGTGAAATAATGCAAGGCATTCTCAGATGGAGAAAGCTCCTCACCCGTCCTCCAGCAAGGCCTTACTGCAGCAGCACTGCTGAAGATCTGCACCAACCAGCAGGCAAGCACGCAGCCGGCCATGGATCATCATCATCATCTTCCTCTTCTTCCATTTCAGCGCCGAGGCTTTGGGCCATGGTTCGGACCACCACGAAAAGGGGGCGGCTCGTAGCCTCTCTCAAGGCCTGGAGGGTTCCCGCCTGCATCGACAGCTCCGTAGTGGGATTGCCGACGCCTCCTGCACCTTTCGGAGGCTTCCATGTGTATGTGGACAGACTGCAGGCGCATCAGTACTTCTGGAGCCTCGGCCACCTCGTCTTCCTCTGCACCAAGTTCCAGCTAGACATCTATGACAAAGTATGGGAGTTCGACGCCAGGGCTTCTCAACTGGTCTGCAGCGTGCAAGCTTACCCTCAAGTGGTATGTGTCTGCACATTGCAATGTGTGCTTATGTCTTTGCCTGTAAAAGCTGCTGTTATTTGTCGTATTTATTCTGCTTGTATTCAGCCAATTGTCAATACAAGTTATCGGAAGGTGTGCTGACAACATCTCTTTTCAAAAGGCTGAATGATAAAAACCGGAATTAATCAGTAATGTATGAGAAAGGAGAAATATTATTCCTTAGCCTCTATAAGTTGCTATTACATGTTGTTTATTCCTTTTTTCCAATTCCTTTGTCTTGCATTAAAGTCCTCTCCTCTATGAGAGAGTTAAAACCTTTTCTCATGACATTGCCTCTTTGATTATATAACTTTTCTACCTTGACATGTTAGTATGTGCAAGCAACAAGCTCACTTTCCTTTCTTACCTAGTTCCTTTTGGAGTGTCTTTTGAATCCATGCATAGTCTGTTAGTACTACTTATATGGAAGGCCTTGAAACTAATCATTTGAAAAGATGGACTGTCATAATATATTATTAACTAAATTGTTGTTACATACCAGTAATAACTTTTGATAGGCTACTTCAAATGGAGCATGCCACATGTTGAAATGGAGCTTATGAAGTGTACTTTCAGCCCATGTAGGACGCATGTTGCTGAGATTTGGGCAAGTACAAAATTGTTCTAAAACAGTATGCAGTATGTAGGTAGGGTGTGGTCAAAAGGGGACATAACTTGCTAGTCTTTAGCCTGTTGGGCATCTTGGAGGTGAGAAAATTCATTGACAATAGTGGCTGGGCGCGAGGAGGCTTCTTCTAGGGGTGGGCCTTGCCATTTGATGAGGTAGTCCTTGATGGATTGAGATCTTAAGTGTTTATCTCGTTGCCCAATGATTGCCTCGGGGTTATACTAAATGATATCTTCTTCGTCTATGGGGGGGAAGCTCTTCCACATGGTCCATTGAGTTGCCAATGAAGGGCTTCAGTTGGTTGACATGAAACACATTGTGAATCTTAGTGATAGGGGGAAGCTCTAATTGAGAGGCCAAATCATCAACTCTCTTGAGGATCTGGTAAGGGCCATAGAAACAGTGGACCAACTTGTTATTGTTGCCTTCTTTAAGAGTGGAGTAATTGGACTTAGACACTTTCAAGAGGACTAGCTCCTCCCCTTGGAATTCCAAATGCCTTCTTTTCTTATCATCATAGAGTTTCATGTGAGTTTATGCCTTTTGAAGATTCACCCTGCATTGTTGAAGTAGGGCTTGTATGCGATTTAACTCGGCTTTGCTCCGAGGGTTGATCTTATCATTGAATAAGACTCTAGGAAGAGGAATCTTATACCCGTAGCTATCATCAACCAAGAGGTGTCATCGACTTCCACCACCATTGTGATTGCCATGGCAACACAATAGGTAAGGCACTTAATACAATCCACATGAGTATTTATGGGTGCAGGGCTTGGTATTGTGATTGAGCCTATCAGGTTGTCCCCTACCGCCTTTTCTCTACGACTCACACACCACTCAGTGGGTGGGTACTCACTAGAGTGATAAGGGCGTTAGTTTAATAGCTTGGCACACTATAGATTAATTATGGTATGCACACATAAGCTTGACTACTGATTAAATCCTTAGCATCTGCACTCCAATAATTAACATCTGCAGGGGCAAACACAGAGTGAATATATTGTGTGTTAATGCTAATAAATGTCCTGAGACGAGTAGTGTGCAGGGGCTGATTGGTGCAGTCTTGTATTCAGCCTTCATTTTTTGGTCAGTGCAGTTTCATTCCTTCATTCTCTACGTTCAGCTTGCCTCTGTCTTCCCTTCTCTCTTTGTGTTCATGATCATCTTCCATTGTGCATTTCCATGTAAAGAACCTATTGTTGCATTCTTGTCTACAGAGCTGGAGAACAGGGCTACATGTATGAGTTGCTGTGACTGAAAAGTCGCTTGCAGGGCTGCCTTCTCCAGAGCAGAGGCTGGTCAAGCTTCAACGGGAACCAGAATGACTTAACTATCGATAGGAATTCAGCATTCCATGCTTGCACCAAGCATATTGTGGATTCCTACCAATGCATGTTAAGAACTGATCAGTGACAGGGAGCTGGAACCTTTTATTGTTCCACTTTAGACAATGCGACAATTGCTTTTACAAAAGCTCTCATTTGAAAATTCCCTTTGATTGCACACACACACACACACACACATGCACACGCGTGCGTGCACACAAATTTTAAAAAAAAAATCCAACATTCTTCTTTCTGTTCTATCTTCACAGCATCCTCACTGGCAGTGCACTCATGCCCTGCTTTCCTCTTGCTCTCCTTTTCCATGCTTTTTGATAGATGGCGGGGTTCTTTTCCCATCCATTGACATTGTCTCAATCTTGAGTCTACTTGTTTGCTCTTGTTAAAGATGTAGGTTTAAAGGGATTAAGTATTCATGCTAAGACCCAACATCGTACAGTAGCATTTTCATCATCATTTAAGAGTCAGCTGCACTTGGTGTTTCAGGATTGCCTTTAAGCTTGTGTGAAAAGGGGTAGCTTGACAATTTGGAGTTATTGCTTATGATAGACTGAAAATGCAACAAATTGGGGTTATTGCTTATGATGGGTGAAAAATGCAAGTTATAGTAGATGCCATGATGCACTCATAAACTATAACAAGCATTTATTTCTCATCTACGGTTCACAAGGCCTATGTTTCCAGTACTTCAAGAATTTTTTCTCTATGGCCTCACACTTTTTTTTGGGTTACATTTTAAAAAAGCATCAAATTCTTTAAGCAGTAAAATGTTGTGTGTAAAATGAATGGGTGAGCATACTGACATTATAAGGGTTATTCCTCTAGTATGTTCAAAATTTTTGGTATGAACACATAATTTAAAGAATTAATTAATCCGTTCTACATAATATGATGCAGTGTTTGCTGTTCACATTTTGTGGAATTTATGACTAATCCTGTTGTTTACTTTGTGTGAACTCTACTGCTCTCTGTGGTTGATAGAATGCTTGTTTGCATGTTTTCTGCAGGTAAATTTAGTTGGAGGTGATGAATTTATTAACTTGACATTTGTCAATCCTCGGAGGTGGGGGAGGAGAGTCCCAATTCTTTTCACTGGAGAGGAGGAATGTATAGGTGTCCAAAAGGGTAATCTCTCTGCTCTCTAAAGTAGAGCACCACCTTGTTGGAGAAAGGTCCGCAATGCTGTTTATTTGTCCTATTGGAGTGTCATTTTCTGCTTTTCCATGAAACTCTCTGTTAACAATCATCAGCAGAGGAATTTTTCTTATTTGTTGCAACCTTCAGAATACTGGGTAGCTCTCTCATGAGGCTATTTTTAGCTGAATATTTTTGTATAGAGCTTTCAAAACATATTCTTTGGATCTATCTTGCTGTATACATGTGATATTTGGCCATCCATCCATCCCTAGTGTGCCTGAAATACAAAGCCCTAAAAACTAAGATTATTTTGTCAGAATTTCCATTCCATCAGACTCTCAGCTAACCAGCCAGTGATTGAGCTATCTCCTACCATGTTTTTGTCAGAGTGAAGCAATGCGGAAGCGAATGACCAAGACAAAGAGTGAACAGAGAGAGAGAGAGAGAGAGAGAGAGAGAGAGAGAGAGAGAGAGAGAGAATCTGCAGTGAATAATGCTGTATAAGGATGCAGAAATATACACGGGTGCAGAGAGAATGTTTGTGTATGTCTCCACCTTGAAGATCTCTGTCTCCGTCAGCCCTGAGGGCAGTCTCCACAGTCTGCAATCTGAAATCTGTGAAAACAACTATGAAAGACTGCTGCAATCAGGGCCAATAAATAGGCCAGCAGGAAATCATAAAAAAGACCAGGTTGGCTGCTCTGACAACAGTGCTGTCTGACCAGCCTATTCGACCTGCTGCAGCGTGTAACCTGCTCCTGTCAGACCTGCCACATGTCATTTGCACCGATTGCTCCTGTTGCTCTTGCTACTCTTGTCTGTCTAGGGAATGACCAGCTGTCCAGCTCTAACACCCCCTCTCAGATCCTAGACATGGCAGAAGGTTAAGGGATTTGGAGTGCTGTTAGAGTAAAGCCTGAGGAAGTGCCTTGGTAAACAAATTTGCAAGATTGTCCTTTGTCTTGCAATAGACTAGGGAAATGGTATTATCCAAAATCTTCTCCCGAATGAAATGGTACTAGATCTCAATATGCTTCATTTGAGCATGAAACACAAGATTCCTGGCTAAGGCAATGCAACTCTCATTGTCGCAACTGAAGAACAATAGGACGTGTTTGCAGGCATTCAAGCTCCTCCAAGAGCCTGCGAAGCCACACTGCCTCACATGTAGTAGAAGACGCCGCTTGATACTTCGCCTCAGCTGAAGATAGGGCAACCGTGGGTTGCGTCTTGCTGCTCCATGAAACAACACCAGCACCTGAGGTAAAGTAATAATCTGTCATAGACCTTCGATGATCCATATCACCAGCTTAATCTAAATCACTCCATCCTATAAGTACCAAGTTTGTAGCACTTGGACCAATGGGATAATAGATCCCAAGATCAAGAGTCCCCTGTAGGAACCACAAAATCCTCTGAGTAGCTTGCCAATGCACCATCTTGGGTTCACTCATGAACTCGGCCAGCACATCTACAACATAAGTCAACATGAGTATTAAGAAGCCAGATCAAGGAGCCAACCAATTGTCTATAACGGGTAGCATCCGCCAAAGGAGATTCGGAATGGGCTATAGCCTTCCAATTTGGGTCCATAGGAGTGGTAAGAGACTTGCACCTCTCCATCTTATACATAGTTAAGAGCTCTTGTACATACCGCTGTTGGGAAATAAGGATCTCGCTTGGAGTCTGATAGATCTCATGACCTAGAAAGAGACGAAGAAGTCCCATATCTATCATCTCAAACTTCTCATGAAGTGCTGCCTTCGTCTGCTCAACCATTAGAGTATGGTCATCTGTCACAATCAAGTCATCCACATAAAGGACAAACAACACACGACCTCCACCTGAAGTATATACATACAACTGGGGGTCGGCTTTGGAACGCCAATACTCAAATTTCTCCTGGAGGAACGAGTCAATCTTCTCATTTCTAGCTTGGGGGGCTTGCTTAAGGCCATAGAGAGCCTTCCTCAACCTGTACACCTTACCATCAAAAGAACCAAAGCTAGGAGGTTGCTCAACATAGATTTTCTTCTTTAACTCCACATTCAAGAATGTAGAGTTTACATCTAGCTGTGATAGATCGGCCATCGTCTATGGCTAGCCAAGGCAAGAACTATGCGAATAGTAACCATCCAAGCTATAGGGGCAAAAGTATCATGGAAATCAATGCATGGATGCTATGCAAAACCTTTAGCAACAAGGCGGGCCTTGTGCTTGTCCAATGTGCCACCACTGCCGTACTTGGTCTTGAAGACCCATTTGACTCCATTGATTTTTTAATGAGGAGGCTTCGGCACAAGATACTAAGTGCCATTCTTTGTAAAGAAATACCCTAACACAGAAACATAAATAGAAACCGTACGACAAGCACAGACTGATAAAAGAACACAATTAGGGTTAGGGTAACTCAGAGACAATGAACATAGAAAATAAATGAAGCGATATGATTGCTGAATAGACAATGCCCATGCAACAAACACACTATGCAGTGAATGAATAATGAACCTCGAACTCTTGTGTCTCAAGGATCAGGGCAGGGGCAATGAGCTGGAGTGTGTCGCACTCCGAATGGATCCCGAATTTCAGCAAGGTAGCCTTCGGATATCGAACACAAATAAATGCAGACAAGAAAGGTTGGATCTGATGTAGACGGTAGTGCATGAGAGAGAAAGACTAAAAACGCAGGTGAGGAGAAGGAGACTAAAAACACAAGTGAGGAGAGAGAAAGACTAAAAACGTAGGTTGCAGGAGAGAAAGACTAAAAACGCAAGCTGCAGGAGAGAAAACAGCAAACGTAGGTAGTGGAGAGAGAATCTGCTGCGATAAGCTGAGGTGAGAAAAACAACAGCAACAGCAGGGAGGAGAGAGAAAATTGAGCAGGCGGCAGTTAGAGAGTGATCAACAACAGTCTCTCTGTTGTAAACAACTGCAAACTGCAGGTGAAAGGTTGGAAATAGGCACCAGACTGTAGATGACAGCAAGGGAGAGCTGAGATTGCGATATCCTCCACGAGAGGGGTGTGGGCAGCAAGCTGAAAACACTTGAAACTTGTAAAAATGAGATGTGTCACTGAATCGAGGGCAACATACTTATTTATAGAAAGTTTGGACCCTCCCAAGTGGGTTTGTGCTTGTGGGACATAGACACTCTCTAGGAACGCATTTCTTTTAATTAAATAAGATTACTTCACTAATTAAGCATGTTTTGGGGCTATTTAAGTTTTTGAGGGCTTTTTTAAAAGATTTAATAGATTTAGCATTAAATGAGGGTTGCAAATCAGTTTTCGTCTTGTTGAGTATACGTGTCCCGATACAGGAGAGTGATAAGGGATGGTCAGACCCAAGACCTTCACAAAACAAGCATACTATCCCTACCATACCGGGTGTTGATGAAGTAGGAAAATGACTAAGGTGAGGGTATGGCAAATAATTAAAGCAAGCAAGACAAGCAAAGCAAGTAAGCGAGCTAGGGAAAAACCCACCTTGGAGATTGCCATGTGCAATACTATGAATATGGTGGATTCAAAGTCGACCACTCCAAAGGACCGAAAAGGGATAAATACGCATAGATGCATGTTCACAATGCAACGGTGCCACTTGGACAGTACCCTCGTAGGGGAATTGCTCACATGCCCAAGTGTCCTTTTACAATCATATCATCTTGATAGTGCGGATGAAGTTACAAATGTCCATAATACAATACAAAAGAATGAATGAATGTCTAAAAACTGGAAGCATCATCACTGTCACTATCAAGAGCTGGGGAGTAGGTGTTGAAGAACCAGCCAGTTGACCGCTTTGGTCAAGATGTCCGCAAAATTATTTGATGAAGGCATAAACTCTAGGCGGATAGTGCTTAGCTGAACCTACTCTCTGGAAATGTCGAAGTGGACTCCCACATGCCACGTCCGTGGTGTGATGAGCGGATTGCCCACAAGGGCAATGGCACTTTGGAGTAGACAACGGTGGGAAAGTCGCCAGGAAAATGAAGCATCGCCAGTAAACTCCTCAGGTAGATGGCCTCGGTGGTGCCATTGAAGAGAGCCCTATACTCAGTCTCGGCCGTGGAAGCCACCACCGTCTCTTGTTTACGGCTAGACCAAGAAATGGGAGTCGTGCCCAAGGTAAAGAGATAGCGGCCATGGGAACGTCGGGTGTTAGGATATCTTGCCCAATCAGAATCAGTGTATCCTTGCAAGCATAAACTAGAACCATATGTTAATCCATAAGAATAAGTACATTGTAAATAACGCAACATACGAAGACATACAATTCAATGTGACATCCCAGGTGCCATGAAATATTGATTGAGTATGCTAACTGAGTAAGCTAAATCTGGCCTAGTATGAATCAACCAAAGAAGTTTTCCTACAACAGACCGATATGCATATGCATCGAAGGGTTGACCTAGGGTATCCTTCGACAAGTGGATAGTGGGATTAAGAGCATAGAAACAAGGGATTGGGGACGGGAACGGGCCCTGGGTGGAGGTCGGGGGTCGGCCAAAATCAAAGAACAGGGACGGGGGGGGAACAACATATTAGAAAAATGCATTTTCACATATAAAACAGCTTTCAGCTCATCACATTGGACTCTACTGTAATGAAATATATAAACAAGCACAGTTTGAGCTTTAAAAACATCATTTTTCATTGAATTTTATCAGCATATCGCATAATGAATATGAGATGAGCAAATGACAAATACAAACCGTATGGATAAACTTTAACAATCAATGTATTACAAAAGAGTTCAAACTTCAAACTTCAAAGATAGAAACTAAAAACAAATGTTCAAGGAGAACAAATCTAAAGAAAATTATCATGATCTGCAACAAAATGAGCATCTACAAGCTGTGCCATGTGGCAATAGATTATGACATCATATAGGCAGTTGGCAACTGGATACCAAGCTATAACCATCCATAAACTTGGAACCAACATACAAAATGAACTCTAGCAAGGAATAAGGCCAAATCTAGGGGGGAATCATCATCATCTTTAGCAAAATGCTCATCTGCAGCTCTTGAAGTGCTAGCCTCATGATCATGGGTGCCATGCATAGTCTCCATAAAACAAGTATGCTCCTCCTCTTGCTCCATCTCCCACTGGGTAAATGGATCGGTCTGTGATGTAACACTTCTGCAAAGCATTCTCAAGTTGGCACTAACAAAGACCAAATCATTTGCTTTTTCTACTCCAAGGCGATTCCTCCTCTTTGAAGCAATATGACTGTAGGTGCTCCATAATTGCTCCAAGCAATGTGAGAGTGCGCAACGGAAGAGGAAATACGAACACGGAGGGAGAGAGAGAGAGAAAGCAGAAAATAAGGAAGAGAAATCTGCACTGACTGAAATGAATGCTGAATACACTGAAATGGATTGATCAGTCCCTGCACGCAGCCCAAAGCGTCAGTGAGGGCACCAGATCAGGCTGATGATGACGGCAGCACCGAAGACGGAGGAAGATGACGGAGTCGGAGTGTGCACCTGCCAAAGAAGGAGGGAAGTTGATAATACAACTGACTGCCAAGTGGAAAATGGCTATAAATAGCCAAAAAACCCACAAACTGGCCGACCTGAAATTTGAGGCCATAAATATGTCCGACCAGCATTTAATGCTGGTAAAAATGCCAGGAATGCTCAGAAAAATCCCGGAAAGGGTGGACAATGTCCGGCAGGTGAGGCAAGCTGATGAATGCAGAAACTGCCCCGGGAAATGCACATCTGAGTGCTCTAGAATGAGCTACCTCCTCCGTCAAAACATGTGATAGACAAGTCAGAGTTCCTAATGTCCTCGTCTGACTCAGACTGAGGCTCACAGGCAGGAGATGACAAGGCATGACAAACATGACTGCTAACACCCCCTCTCAGATCCTGGATGTGGCTGAAGGCCAAGGGAGAAACGGATCCTGGGGTGGTAAGAGGAATGCCAAGGTCAATGAAGTCCGTCGATGTAGACTGTTGCTGAAGGAGCTCCTCACGATCCTGGGAATCCCCCTCTAAAACACTAGGGGCCAGGGAATCCACAGCCGCATCATCGAGATCGTCCCCCTCTGAAAGGGATGGGGGGTACGAGGGAACCACCGGAGGAGAAGGTGGGGGATGGGAAGGAACCTGTGGAATAGAAGGTGCACAAGCGGGAATGGGTGGAGCAATAGACTGCCTCGGAGGACCCTGCATCAAAGAAGGGGAATGGAGCCTATAAAGCCCGCTCTCCTGCCAACCTGTAGATAAGACAGCTCCTGTAAGTGAATCCTCAATAACAACGGCATGCTCGGTGAAGATCACTCGTGTGCCAAGCCTCGTAAGGCCATAAACTGAGAGGAGGGGAAGGCCCAAATCCGGAACATGTAGGGCCTGTGAAAAGGAGCTCGAAGGTCGGTCGGTAAACAAAGGCAATGTGCCAACACCACTAATAGGCACCGATAAAATGTCACCAACAGTGACTGAACCCTGTGATGGACGGAGATCCTGTAACAAATCACCTCGGGGAGTCATATGACTCGAAGCACCACTGTCCACTAACCAAGGCTGCGCAGAAGACACTGCAGCCACGGAAGAAGGATCCTCTCCTCCGTGTTCGTGTTCTTCTTCCGTTGCGCACTCTCACATGGTGAATCATAGCCATGTCTTCAGAAGATATCGTCCGACCGAGGGATGCAAGCTCATCCCTCATATCCTGTAATCTGTTGATGTGGTCCTTCATGGAAGGACTATCATCAATAGCGAGCATCCGCAACTTCTTTTCAAGAGATATCCGGTGGGCAAACGTCTTCTGCTGATAGAGAGACGCGAGCTTTCTCCACACGTCTGCTGCAGTCTTCAACCTGTGAACATGAACAAGGACAGAATCCTGCAAACTCAGAAAGAGGAAAGATCGGGCTCTAGAATTGAGCCGATCCCATAAGGCTGCACGATCCATAGATGTCCCATCTGCGGGATCCACCATAGGCCGAGGGATAGGAACAGAAACAAGCTCCCAAAGATCGAAGGAGTCCAAGATACACTCCACTTTGCAGGACCATAGAGAAAAGTTGGAGCCATCCAACCGGTCCTCTTTGGGCAGCTGAGGAAGTACGGGTACCTGTACAGGGGGTACCAAAGGCTGCATCTTCGGCCCACTAGAAGAGGCTCGCTGAGATACATGAATAGAAGGGGGACGGGAAAGAGGAATAGACTCTGGACGACGGTCCTCGTGATAGAAATCACGCCTTCGTTCAGATGAGTGTCGAGACAAAAGCTCATCATCCGAGTCATCAAAACCTGTAAACTGATGATAAGACATCTTCCAATCTGCAAAATACCAAACACCAAAGAAAACTGTGCCGATGCCGAAGAATGACCACCAGAAGGGTCACCAACCACCAGAAGAACCACCAAACTCCAGGAAATCAGGTCGCCTATCACCAGGAGGTGAAAACGCAGCTGTGTAGGGCACAAAATCCGGAGGGAAAGTTGCCAGGCACCAAAACGCAGCCAAGAAAAGAAGCGCCAGCTGGAGATGAGCCGCCAGGAGGGAATACGACCACCTTGGATGCAAAACGCAGCCTGTAGTGGAGTCGCCCAGCTGAAAAGAAGGCCGCCCAGCTAAAAACGCAAGGAGACAGGGCTGGTTGATGATGTGGCAGCCTCTGGAAGGGGCTGATGCAGCAAACGCAAATATTCAGACCACCTGGAGGGGCTGCTTGGCTGTTGGAGAGAAGGGGGGCAGCAACAGATGATAGGTGTGGTGTCTCTCCAGTCGATGAAGACCTCCGTGCTCTCAGTCTGGCGATCATACCATGTGAGAGTGCGCAACGGAAGAGGAAATACGAACACGGAGGGAGAGAGAGAGAGAAAGCAGAAAATAAGGAAGAGAAATCTGCACTGACTGAAATGAATGCTGAATACACTGAAATGGACTGATCAGTCCCTGCACGCAGCCCAAAGCGTCAGTGAGGGCACCAGATCAGGCTGATGATGACGGCAGCACCGAAGACGGAGGAAGATGACGGAGTCGGAGTGTGCACCTGCCAAAGAAGGAGGGAAGTTGATAATACAACTGACTGCCAAGTGGGAAATGGCTATAAATAGCCAAAAAACCCACAAACTGGCCGACCTGAAATTTGAGGCCATAAATATGTCCGACTAGCATTTAATGCTGGTAAAAATGCCAGGAATGCTCAGAAAAATCCCGGAAAGGGTGGACAATGTCCGGCAGGTGAGGCAAGCTGATGAATGCAGAAACTGCCCCGGGAAATGCACATCTGAGTGCTCTAGAATGAGCTACATCCTCCGTCAATACAAGTGATAGACAAGTCAGAGCTCCTAATGTCCTCGTCTGACTCAGACTGAGGCTCACAGGCAGGAGATGACAAGGCATGACAAACATGACTGCTAACAAGCAAGAGGAGCTTATTGCTTGACTTAAGATACGAATAGCCAACTTCTGTAACTCTGGCCCATCTGATCCAAAATCCTCTCACCACAAAGGTGCCCCAACCTTGCATCGGTCATGTAGAGCATTCCACAGCCATAAGAGTTTTTTGCTCTCCTATAGAGAGCAAGCTGATCGCTAATTTTGCACCTAGTGTCAACATCAAGCACCATGCGCACAAGAATTTGCCTCCAACAGAGATTGACCTTAGCATCCTTTTTTTGATCCTTACCTTGAAACTCAGGGTCCAAAATAAATGCAGCTGAATGTAGAGGTGAGCTATAGGCATTCCACCTCTCAATACACAAATCATGTATCTTCTCATATTGCTCAGTATTAGGCACTACATGTTTTAACTTTTCAATCATCCTTTCCATTGCCTTGTATACTTTGCCAATACATGGCTGCATACCATCAATGAGTCTTAACAATTGTACAATAGGCACAATCATTGCATCAAAATTTTTTACATTATTGCAAAATTCATTGCTCTCTGCATTTTCTCTGCATGTTATGCCCATAGGAGTGAGTGCCAATGAAGAAGTACTAAACTCATCACTAACAAACAACTGTCACTGTACGCACACATTCTCTAAGGTGTCCCAATATCAAAAAGTTGTAGGCAAACTTTGTGTCTGAATACTTCAACATCTTTTTTGACATTTTTGTAAACTTATAGCGAAGGTATTGGTGATTTAAAATAAAAGTAACCATTTGATTTGCATCTTGTATCACAGGATGGACCCGTGATAACTTACCAATATCCTTCAAAAGGTTATTCAAGCAATGTGCCATGCAATAAAAAAATGTGGCATGCTTATACACTCCTTGAACAATGGCACTTGCTGTCCTATTTGTGGGCTCACCATCAGTGTCACAACTCTATAGAAACAAAATTTGTATCCTTTTTCCTTAATTTGTCTATATAATGATTTATTAAATTTGTTTCCTTTGCACTAATTAGATATAAAGAAAAGTGCATTGGAGTTGGCCACTGATGAGTGGTCACAGGTTATGGTGGACCCACGCGGTGGGTTAGAGAAAAGATAGTTGACACTTCCACCTATATGGCCTGATTGGGCGCCTGTGACCAGAACTCACGCATATCAGGGTTAGACTCGCACACAGAAAGGATTGATGCCTTGAAGTGTGGGCTAGATCTGCCAGAACAGACAGTTACAATCAATAAGATGGCATGATCATGAAATGCTTGTACAATGTGCATGTGTGGGCTGAAAGCTTGAAATGCACATTTCTTTGTATAGGAAAGTCACATGAAGGTTCTGATACCGTTTTTGCGATGTACACGGAAAAAGCTTTCATATGACACCCATACTGGGGGGGAGGGGGTCCCTAAATTTTAGGAGGTTCCTAAATTTTAGGAGCCTCGAATTAGCCTAAAAGTGCTAGTCCTAAAAAATAGGGATGTCATTCTAAAAATAGTAAATTCTGTACTTTGACTGTGCTTACTAAATTTGGTTGTTTCTATTCTTGACAGTACTCAGCCCAAAAAGGAAGGCCATAGAGAAGAGACAAGTGTCAAGACACTTGTCACACAAGTTTCCAAGTGTCCCACCACTTGTCACATCTCATGACATGTGGCTGGACACTTGTCTTGTGCTACTCCACTTTCCCCTTTTGTACTAGCTCTTCCCTCTCCTATAAATAAAAGCTCGTTTTTCTTCATTCAGGATCATTTTTCTTTGCTGTAAACTCATGTACGGCACCCACAGATAGCTAGAAACTGGCCCCATCCATCCCCATCATCATCCCCCACTTCTCCATTATCAAATTCCTCCATATATGCCCTATCCATGTACTGCTGATCAACGATGAAGAAAGGCTGATTTTCCCTCTTTTTTCTCTCATACTGTAAAGAAATCAATTCTTATCATTGCATAATAGATAATGCATGTGTGTTTGTACATCTTTGCATGATCTTGTGAGAGTGAGAATTACTTCTCCTCACTCTCAGGTTGATTGTAACTGAGCTCTTCCCTAAGGGACTTGGGTTGAGCAGAAATACATTCCTTCGGGGGAAGGGGGGGGGTTGCCCATCTTCAACCCTCAATCTTGTCTCCATTACTTTTACATTTTCATGGCTGTTTTTGTGAGTAATTTTCATTTTCAGCTTTAAGTGTTCATTCTCTTTTATATTAAATCTCGAAAACAAGCGAATATCATAATTGTTAAGCATACTACGTTGTTCGGGGCGTTTATAGTGGTATCAGAGCTTTGGCTCGGTCCTCACCCCAACACTGGTAGTGCTTACAATTATAAGTTTGTTTGTTTTCAGCCCTTGCATCGAGTGCTTGAGCATATTTTTCTTAGAGTCTCAATGGATCAGTTGAGTGCTATCCTGCAAGCCATTCAGAGTCTTAGAGAGGAGAATCAGCAAATTCGTGAGCAACTTCTCAAACTAGAAAAAGTTGAGAATCCCAAAGAATTCAAGGAAAGAAGTCCATCTGCTTCAAGGAGACAAAGCCATACCAATGAAAGGAGCCGATCAAGAAGTCCAACTACTTCTAAGAGGCAGTCCTATTCTACTTCAAGATGAAGAAAGAGATCGTGTCGAAGCTCATCCTCTTTTTCAAAGTCATCTGGCGCCTACTCTGATGGACTCTCTTCTAGTGACAAAGAGTCACACCCTTCTCGTGGAAGACCTCATCATCGTCAAAGGCGTCGACATTCTTCACCCTCGTCTCCATCTTCATCCCCATCAAGCACTTCATCATCTTCAACCTCAAGATCCGGGCATGGACGAAGGCATAAGAAGAAGAAGAAGACTAAGTCACTATCTCAACTTGAAAAGAAGCTCAAGTTCAGTATATATGATGGTTCTCGAAATCCTGATCTTCTTTTGAAGTTTATTCGTCAATTTCAAATTTTGTATAGTCGTGACAAGTATAAAGAAAAAGAAAAGATTAAGTTTGCAGCTTTACATTTGACCGACTTAGCCCATACTTGGTGGACGGGGTTGGAATATGATCATGCTGCCCCAAAATCATGGCGGTCCTTTGTTCTCATGATACAAAGCCAATTTCTTCCTATTCATTTCAAAAGAGATGTAAAAATGGAATGGGATCGGCTTTGGCAAAGGAAAAATGAGTCACTTGGTGACTATACCAAGAGATTTTGGGAGCTACTTTTGAAAGTCCAACATTTCAAGAAGATCAGTAGTTCGGAAAAGCTTAGGAAGTTTCAAGGAGGTTTGCATTTTAAACTTCGTACCGCTCTTAATCATTATCATTGTTCTAGTCTCAGGGAACTCATTGACCATGCTGAGACATGGGAAATGGAGCACAATGGCAACAAATCATTCCAAAAGAATGATAAGAAGAGAGTAGCTGATGATGAGGAGTATTCAGCCCCAAATGAAGGACAAAAATAGCAGCAAAAGCAGCCATTAAATCAAAAGAAGATGAAGCCCTATGCACCTCCTAATGCTCCTCAATTTCGCTCCAATCTATACCCACAAGCAAAGCAACTTTCCGAAGAAGAAAAGCAGCGCTTCATGAAAGAAGGGAAGTGCTTTAAATGTGGACAAACAGGCCACATAGCGAAGCAATGTCCAAACAAAGGACAAAGCAAGGTTTCTGACAACAAGCCTAAGTCGCCAGTGAAAATCAATGCTATCAGTGATGTAGTTGCAAACACAACTCACACTCCAGAGATGCGCAAATTATTAAAAGCTTGGGGACAGTTGCAAGGTAAGCAACCACTATTCTTGATAGATCTTGGGGCAAATGAAAATGTCATTTCCTTGCAATTAGCTAAAGAGCTTGGATTAAAGAATGAAGAGTTGGACACTCCGGCAGAAGTTCGCCAAGCTTTAAATGCCGATGAAGGTGACACAGTGAAGACTGTGACACCCTACATTGGCAAGCTCAAGTTTCAAATTCAAGGCTACAGCGACGAAGATACCTTCTGTATCGGAGACCTTGATGGTTGCGATGTGATTCTTGGCATGCCCCGGAATCATAGAGTAGATTCAACCATCTCCTCTTAGAAAAAGAAGGTAGAACTCACCAACAAAGGCAAAAAGTACGAGATCCAAGCTGGAGTTTCTGGAGACACCATACCTATGGTAAGCCATATGCAAGTCTCTAGAGCAATTAAGGATCGTGTTCAATGTTGTTTGCTTTATGTCACTGATGTAAAAGATAATATGAATGCTGAAAACCAAGAGCGACTTCAGCTCTTGGAAAAGTATAAAGATTGTTTTTCGGAAGATCTTCCTTATTAGCTTTTCCCAGAAAGGCCAGAAGACCATCATATTGACATTATTCCGGGCAGTTCTCCTCCTAATATAGCACCATACCGTGTGAGCCGTCCTCAACAAGAAGAAATCAGAAAGCAAGTCGAAGACCTACTCGATTGTGGGCTAATTAGGCCAATTAGCTCACCATTTTGTTCACCGGTTCTTCTTGTTCAAAAGAAAGATGGCACATTCAGGATGTGCATTGATTATCGAGTCCTCAACAAAATCACTGTGAAGAATCGGTTTCCTATTCCCAGAATTGGCGACATTTTGGATCGTCTAGGAGGCTCAAAGGTTTTCAGCCGCATTGATCTAAAGAGTGGTTATCATCAAATTAGGGTAATACCAGAAGATGTACACAAAACTGCTTTCCGCACTTCATACAGTCTTTATGAATTCTTGGTGGTTCCTTTTGAATTAACGTAAGGATGAAGAGGAGCATCATCAGCACTTGGAGATTGTTCTACAATTACTTCAAGCCTCAATGAAGTTATGTGTATCTCTTCGTAATGTTGGCCAATAAAAGTAGCGCTCAATTGCACTTAGAGTGGCTGCCCTCCCTCTATGCCCTGCATAAGGGGGTTCATGACTTTCTTTAAGCACCTTTTGTCGAACAGAAAGAGTGACACAAAGGTGATTGTTCATGAGAAGGTAACCATCTTTGATGAAATAATCTGGATGAGAACCTCCTTGCTGTAAATTTGACCAAGTTGCTGCAAAATCAGTATTTTCATCATAAGTATTCTTCATCGTTTGAAAATCTTCATGATGAGCCACTGTAATAGTTGCAATGCGAGGCACTCTAGAAAGTGCATCAGCAACTACATTTTGTTTCCCTAGAGTGTACATAATTTGAAAGTGAAACATAGACAAGAAATTTTCCCATCTTGCATGTTTCTCTTGCAAATGCTTTTGAGTCCTGAAATACTTCAAGCTCTGATGATCAGTTTTAATAAGGAATTCATTCCCTAAAAGATAATGTTTCCATATCTTCAAAGCATGAACCACTGCTAAGAGCTCCTTTTCATAAATGTCATACCTTTTCTCCACATCATTTAGATGGCGGCTTTCAAAGGCTATGGCATGGCCTTCTTGATTTAGCACTGCACCAATACAATACCGCAAGCATCTGCTTCCATCACAAATGGTTTTACCAAATCTGGAATGATAAGAACAAGTCCAGAAGTAAGAGTTGTTTTCAGCCTTGTGAAGGCTGCCTTCTCTTTTTCCTTCCATTGAAAAGAGGTCTTCTTCTTTGTAAGGTCATGAAGTGGAGAAGCCATATGTGCAAAATGCTTGATGAAGCGGCGGTAATAAGAGCATAAGCCAAGAAACGATCGCACCTCATGTACATCATGAAGATGAGGCCATTCTTGGATTATCTTGATCTTTTCAGGATCCATCTGAATCCCTTCAGAATAGATGACATGCCCAAGGTAATTTATTTTATGCATGAAAAATTTTACTCTTTTTACCATTTACCAGGCAGAAGACTCCAGGATTGTTGTAACCTCTTCGAGTGCCCAAAGATCCATGGGAATCTATCACAATGGATTTCATCTCAGGTATTCCAAGAACACCTCAAGGTCATGATATGATTTGGGTCATAATTGATCGATTCAGCAAGCAATCACATTTTATTGCATGTCATAAAACATTGAAATCCGCACAAGCTGCAAGACTTTTCATTCAACATATCTTCAGATTACATGGTATGCCTTCTGAGATCATTTCAGATAGAGACTCCAAATTCACAAGTAACTTTTGGCGTGCTTTATTTGAGAATTTGGGAACCGCTTTAAAGTTCTCCTCAGCTTTTCATCCTCAAACTGACGGCCAAACAGAGGTGATAAATCTCACTCTTTTGGATATGTTGAAAGCTTATGTTAGTGAACATAAGTCACAATGGGAGAAATATCTTCCATTATTGGAGTTTGCTTACAACAATACAGTGCACTCATCCACAGGGAAAGCTCCAAATGAAATAGTACAGGGTAGAGTGATTCCTCCTCTAATTATTCGCACTAAAGATAAGATTTTTGCTGCTGATGAGTTTGCTTCAGATTTAAAAACAGCAATGGATCAAGTTCGAGCCACTATCAAAGTTGCCCAAGAGCGACAAAAGAAGCAAGCAGATAAACGAAGAAGACCTTTGGCTTTTGAAAAAGGTCAATATGTCTTGCTAAAGTTTGATAAAAATAGGCTCAAACAAGGTTCCGGTCAAAATTCATCTTTTCCAAAGCTCTCCAATAGATACTTTGGACCCTTCAAAGTGATTGAGAAAATAAATGAAGTTTCTTATCGACTTGAGCTTCCTGCTCATTGGAAAATACACAGTGCTTTTCATGTAAGTTTGCTAAAACCATACATAGGACCAGAACCAAAGGAACCCATTATTAAAGATCCCCCAGAAGTTGAAGAAACAAAGCAACTCTTGGAACCTGAACAGATTTTGTTTCACAAGGATCGAACCACGAGAAGTGGCCTTGTGACACGAAAATTCTTATTAAAATTCAAAAATCTACCCATAACAGATGCACAGTGGGTAGATGAAAAATTCATGAAGGATTACCCAGACATTCTTCAGCTATATTAAGAAGCTTTTCAGCTGAGGACAGCTGAATAAAAGCCAGAGGGCTGTCACAACTCTATAGAAACAGAATTTGTATTCTTTTTCCTTAATTTGTCTATATAATGATTTATTAAATTTGTTTCCTTTGCACTAATTAGATATAAAAAAAAGTGCATTGGAGCTGGCCACTGATGAGTGGTCACAGGTTATGGTGGACCCACGCGGTGGGTTAGAGAAAAGATAGTTCACACTTCCACCTATATGGCCCGATTGGGCGCCTGTGACTAGAACTCACGCATATCAGGGTTAGACTCGCACATAGAAAGGATTGATGCCTTGAAGTGTGGGCTAGATCCGCCAGAACAGACAGTTACAATCAACAAGATGGCATGATCATGAAATGCTTGTACAATGTGCATGTGTGGGCTGAAAGCTTGAAATGCACATTTCTTTGTATAGGAAAGTCACATGAAAATTCTGATACCGTTTTTGCGATGTACACGGAAAAAGCTTTCATATGACGCCCATATTGAGGGGGGTCCCTAAATTTTAGGAGCCTCGAATTAGCCTAAAAGTGCTAGTCCTAAAAAATAGGGATGTCATTCTAAAAATAGTAAATTCTGTACTCTGACGGTGCTTACTAAATTTGGTTGTTTCTATTCTTAACAGTACTCAGGCTTAAAAGGAAGGCTATAGAGAAGAGACAAGTGTCAAGACACTTGTCACACAAGTTTCCAAGTGTCCCACCACTTGTCACATCTCATGACATGTGGCTGGACACTTGTCTTGTGCTACTCCACTTTCCCCTTTTGTACTAGCTCTTCCCTCTCCTATAAATAAAAGCTCGTTTTTCTTCATTCAGGATCATTTTTCTTTGCTGTAAACTCATGTACAGCACCCACAGATAGCCAGAAACTGGCCCCATCCATCCCCATCATCATCCCCCACTTCTCCATTATCAAATTCCTCCATATTCCCTCTTCTATCACTGCTGTTTTACAGGACAGCAAGCCTGTAAATTCATTACAGCACCTCCTTCTCGAGCTCTTTCTTTCATTTTAGCAACAAGAAGCAAGCCCTATCCATGTACTGCTGATCAACGATGAAGAAAGGCTGATTTCCCCTCTTTCTTCTCTCATATTGTAAAGAAATCAGTTCTTATCATTGCATAATAGATAATGCATGTGTGTTTGTACATCTTTGCATGATCTTGTGAGAGTGAGAATTACTTCTCCTCACTCTCAGGTTGATTGTAACTGAGCTCTTCCCTAAGGGACTTGGGTTGAGCAGAAATACATTCCTTCGGGGGGGGGGGGGGGGGGAGGGGTTGCCCATCTTCAACCCTCAATCTTGTCTCCATTACTTTTACATTTTCATGGCTGTAATTTTGTGAGTAATTTTCATTTTTAGCTTTAAGTGTTCATTCTCTTTTATATTAAATCTCGAAAACAAGCGAATATCATAATTGTTAAGCATACTACGTTGTTCGGGGCGTTTACAATCAGCCACAAAACCAACCACCAAATGTGGCCCAACAATCTCAATGGCAGAGATCCACTCTGTTGCAAGCTGATGTGTGGACTTCCCAATCCCTAAGCATTATGGGATGACATAAAATACATCTCCCCTTGAGAATAAGCTACAATGCCATGGATAGATCTCTTTCTCGTGCCACTCCACCCATCAACGATAAGCGTGACACCATTTTTCTCCCAATCTCTCTTTATGTTTGTTGCAACTTGCTCCACAACACGCTTTTTCTTATCGAGCAAGGTAGTGCATAAAGTCTCAGAAGAGGGGGTACATAGTTAGGCCCATATTCTCCAACCTTTTCAACATGGCTTTAAAGTACTCCGACCAAGGGACAGAAAATAATAAACACAATAATTATCATGATGACATGATTTTAGAACAAGTTATAAGTTTATATTATATAAGTTATAACCAAGTTATAAATTTAAAAATTATATTATTTAAGGGGGAAAAAATGTAAATAGTCAAGATTCAAGCATATCAATTTGTCAAGACTCAAAACTTGACTGTATGAAAGGCAATATGGTCGTGGTAGAAGAAATGAGCCACTTGTCCAGTCACACGATCTAGAAGCTCCCTTTTCTTCTTAAGCGTGACATTGGGACAAAATTTCACTTCCAATCTTGGCTCATGCAATAAATGGACCCTTACTTTATTTGTGCCACTCGTACGCCGGTATGGACATAGCTTACATGACCAAGGGCGTGATCCGCCTCCACTTGATGGGCGTTCAATATTTACCTCATCCCACCACGACCATGTGTCGGAGCGTCTGCCTCTCCCTCCAACCCGACGAGCCGGCGTGAAGAAGCCATGTTGGTTGCTCAGTTGCTTACTGCGAGACGCAGGTGTGCGATGTAGAGAGGCTAGGAGCCCAAATTGTAAGGAGCAAGAAGGAAGAGAAGATGATGATGATGATAATGAAGAAGAGGAGATCCAGGAGGAGACAAGAGAGAAAGAATAAGAAGACAAAGAAGGGCGGCGGGTTGCACGGCGGGCAATAAGGCGGGCTGCGGGGGGAGTAGGAGTTGGAAGCTGGAGCAGGTAAGGCGCTGCGAGCTGTGGGGGAAGCTGGAGCAGGTGTCAAAGGAGCATGTGTCAGAGCGGGAGATGCGCGAGTCAGGCAAGCAAGAGTTGCGCGAGAAGCGGAGAATGGTGATTGTCCGTCTTCCGACAGTCCCGTCCCTGATAGGTAAAACATCTCGGGGATGTGGGGACAGCCATCCCCTTGTGACGAATCTAAACGGGGACGTTCCCCATTTCACCTCCGTGTCCTGCAGAGGCGTCCCGTTTCAGGACGGCATTCCGGCGTCTTGGGGGACTCGGGACGGGCGTCCCTTGTTACTATGATCAAGAGGCGTGGCCATTGGCTGTGTCGGATCTGTAGTGTATTGTTCCATAAGTTGAAGTGTGTACTTATACTGTGATACAAAAATACAGCTCCTAGATCGAACTACCTCCATCCCCAGGAAATAAGACAACAAACCAAGGTCTGTTATCTCAAAGGTAGCACTAAGCTTTGCCTTAATTTTTGCAATGGTAGCAAAATTTGAGCGTGTGATGAGTAAGTCATCAACGTACAGTAGGATAGAGCTGATCCCCTCTGCAGTAGATCAAACATATAAGTTCGGGTCATAAGGGGTAGAATGATATCTGTGAGTCTGTAAGAATTCATCCATCCTATGAAACTAAGATCGCGGTGCTTGCTTCAGTCCATAAAGAGCTTTTTGCAAGCGGAATACCTTATCCCGCGGGTTCTTAGAAGGAAAGTTGGGTGGTTGCTCCACATAGACTTCCTCCTCGAGAAAACCATTCAGGAAGGCACTCTTGATATCCAATTGATGTATCAGCCAATCGTGGTGAGCGGCTACTAGTGCGAGAAGCAACCAAAAAGATATGAAGTGTGCAGTAGAGGCAAAGGTCTCTTCATAATCAATGCCATACTTCTGTCGAAACCCTTGCACAACAAGGCGAGCCTTGTACTTTTCTAAAGTCCCATCAACTTTTAGCTTGGTCCTAAAAATCCACTTTGTCTCAATGACTTTCTTGTGGCTCGGACAATCCACCAATGTCCAAGTCTCATTTCAATCAATGCTCTCTAGCTCATTCTCCATGGCCTCTCGCCATTGAGGGTGTTGAAGAGCCTCTTGCCATATATCCAGCTCAGAATGCACTATGTAATCAGTTGTAAACAAGATGCAAATGATGCCTGAGGAGCAAGCCGAGCAGATCTTCTAGGTCCCTTTGGAGTGGAATCTAGTGGTAAGATCCTTGAATCCTGCATGGTTTGTTGGTACCAGCGAGGTAATGGGTCTCGCGGAGGGGGCTTAGGAGCTGAAGAATTTGCAAGAATGTCGGGAGCGAGAAGTAGACCATGCTTAGTAGGCATGATCTCCAATGATGTGGAAGGAGGAATTGGATTGGAATCCGGTACAGAGGACTGCACGATATTTCTCTCGTAAAAAATGACGATCACCTTATTTGTTCTATGATCGAACAAATGATAGGCTTTCGCTTTAGAGGAATATCTGACAAAAATAAGGAGATCAGCTTGGGGAGTGAGCTTTCCTATCTTATCATCAGGCGTATGTGTCTAGACACGACACCCGAAGACTTTAAAGTGGAAAATAACAGGCCGAGAGCCAAAGAATGTCTCATATGGGGTCTTTTGAGAAAGAGCCACAATCAGGCACCATTTGAGGATATACACCGTAGTATTAATAGCCTCGACCCAAAGGCTTTGAGGGAGCTTTGCTATGCACAGCATAGAGCGTGCCATTTTCATGATTGTTTGGTTTCTATGATCTACGACTCCATTTTGAGAGGGGGAGTTGGTAGAGGAGATGCCATGTTGCTGTAGAAACTCAGAAAATTCGTGGGAAATAAACTCACCACCGCTATCACTCCTCATGCAACCAACACGACATCTAGTCTAGTTATGAACCAGTAACACCCAAGCAGAAAAATATGTGAAAGCATTTGACTTGTGCTTGAGGAAGTAGACCCATATGTATCTAGAATGATCATCCAGCTATCAAAAAGAAGTACAGCGTGCCGTGTAAGGCGATAGTGGATGTTGACCCACAAAGATCAACATAATTCGGGATGTGAACATAGGTATCACATCTAAAAATATTGAAATAAGAAACATCTGGCTTAGACCCAAAGTACGCCTCATATGGAGTCATACAAACAATAATGGAAGTGGGGGAAAGATTAAGGATGTGAACTGCAGTAGTCACAACCTCAATCCATAGACACTGAGGTGTCTGACGATTCTCTATCATGGTATGGCTCTCATGAGGGGTGTTTGTATTGGCAAGCTCCTGGTGAATACCTTGATCTGCACAAAAATAAGCAAGCTCATTAGAAACAAGGGGTGGTGAAGACCGTCTCAAAGCCTTGTTGGGAACAACATCATGAGTCAGCTTCCCATGGATGTAGGATATACAAGGCTACTGGCTCACCACAAAATCCGGCAAACCTCGAACAAGTTGTCCCTTGGATGCCTTTCGAAGGTAATCATAATTGAGGTGGCCAACCTGAGCATGCAAAAGCTCGAACTGAGTTTGGGAGGTAAGAAGAAGAGAAGTCAAGGTAGAAGATTACCGCAACTTGTAGACTCCATTCTCCTCATAACCCGAAGAAAGAACCTGTCTCGATCCACGATCAAGAATCCGAAAAAAATCCTTATCAAATTCGACCAAAAGACTGAGGGCATAAATCTTGTGCATCGAAAGGCGATGATACCCCAAGGCCGACACATAAAGCACCTCTTAGGTACAAGCACCACCTTGTCCATCTCAAATAAGATGCATGTCTCCCCATCCCTGTATAAGAATAGACAAACTGTCACCAATGAGAATCTGGCCATGCGAAGGCCGCAAATGAGTAACACCTGCGAAAGGAGTCATTTGCCGTGAGGCACCACTGTCAACAATCCACTCACGAGTATATGGGGCCGTCAACATAGCATCAAAAGTCATTAGAGGCAAATCCTTAACCACCTCCAAGTGGAGGAAAGCAGTTGATGAGGGAGCAGCCACCGCTCCAGAATCCTTTGAAGATTTATTCTTCTTCTCCTTGTCAGGGCAATCTTTCTTCTAGTGACTTGTTTTGCCACAGATGTGACAAGTAGATTCCTTATCTTTGTCCTTTTTAGATTTTTCCTCCTTTTTCTTTTGGTCCTTTCCCTTCTTCTAGAGGATTGACTAACCAAGATCTCAGATTTAGAAGCATTGGTTCCTTTCAATTCCTCCTCTTGGTCCAAGACCATAGGAACCAACTCTTTCCATCGAAGAGTCTTAGACCGCCTTGTAGCAATCAAGGCGGAATAAAAACCATTGAAATGGAGTGGTAACTGTGAAATAAGAGTTATCGTCATGTCTTCAAAAGTGATCACCTTCCTTGCGTTTTGAACCTGCATCTAAAGCTACCTTAGCTTGTTAATATGCTCTCGCATAGAAGATGACTTGTTAACACTCATGGTCTACATTTGCACTTTCAAAGAAACTCCCTTCATGATGGTCATTCAATTATACATCTGATCAAGCTCCAGTCATATCTCTTGGGCCACCGTCAAATGCTCAATACAAGAGAGAACAGTTTAGCATATGAGAGAAAAAACCGAGCGAATGCGAGCATTGAGTTTATCTCAATGTGCATGAGCCTTTGCCAACTCCACCTTATGACTAGAAGAGAGTTTGGACTCGTCTCGCGAGGAAGGATGATGAATAGCCTCCATAACAAGCTCCGCGAAATCATAGGACTCTAAAATGGCAAGCATCATCACACGCCAGATGCGGTAATTCTTGCCATCAAGCTTTTGATTTGAAGGAAGAGCTGATAAGATGGGCATCTTCCAATCCATGATTGCCTGAAACTCTGTCTTGGCCTCAAAAGACATCTTCACCTACAGTGCTTGCACAAAACACAAAAAGCAGCCCCCTTTGATTGTGAGAATATAGCCTACTAGGGCTCTTATCCACTCATCCTGCTCCTTCACCCGCCAGAGGCGATGAAAAGGTAAAATCTGCACTTGAAGGCCCAAAACGTAGCCTTTTCCTTCTCTAACAGCAGCCTCGACAAATCTTCTCCCTTTTGGCACACCTTCGCTCGCCTCAGCCTTGTTTTGATGGGCAACCCTCCTGCTTGCACTTGAATGCTGAAAAACACAGCCTTGTGTTCGCATTGAAATCTCCTCTTTAGATGGGTCTACCCCAGGTCAGTCCTTCAATGCTCTGATACCATGTTAGAGTGAAGCAATGCTGAAGTGAATGACCAAGACAAAGAGTGAACAAAGAGAGAAGAAAAAGAGAAAGAGACAGTGAAATGCAGAAAATTTGCATTGAATAATGTTGTATAAGGATGCAGAAATATACATGGGTGCAAAGAGAATGTTTGGGCATGTCTCCACCTCCAAGATGTCAGTCTCCGTCAGCCTCGAGGGTAGTCTCCATGGTCTACAATTTGAAATCTGTGAGAACAACTATGAAAGACTGCTGAAACCAGGGCCAATAGAAATGCAAACGATTGATAGCAGTGTTGCCCGACCAGCCTGTCCGACCTGCTACCATGTGTAACCTGCTCCTGTCCGACGTGCCACCATCTGCACCGACTGCTCTTGCTGCTCCTGCCTGTCCAGGGAATGGCCAGCTGTCCAGCTCTAACAGTTTCAAGCTTCATTGTACTTTCAGTTTAGTGCATTGGTCACCACACTGGACCTGCTTATTTTTAAGCATCAATGCATAAACTAAAGTGGAACTTTGCTTCTAGGGTACACAGAGAAGAGAAAACAGTATATATATTCTCAAACTCTGTTTAAGGGCTTGTGTCGATTAACTTCCACTCTGACATAGACTATTTCTAGCTGAGGTATCTATCATGAGGGGGAATTCGAGCTCAGGGCTGAACTATACAAAACCTTGGAGATGGTGAGCTGAACAGTAAGCACACAAGAATGTGCACAAATTGAGCATGTATAAGTGAGATCCAGGTGTGGATTCACAGTCACTATGCAGACCTGATTGCACATCTAAATAGTGCAGCTGTGATGCACTTTACTATTGATACTATCTTCATTGTTGATCATGTGACACATTTTCTGGTCTGACACATCCATTAGATGCTGCTTGTGCATGTCAAGTAAGACTTGCAGAGCCAAAAACTTGAAAATAGAAGGCTTATTAGATTAGCCACTAAACAGTCCATACACTTTGAAAGCATCCTATCTTCTCCGATAAGGTGGTAATGACCTGATCCAACACTAATTACAGCAAGCAATAAAATTCACATAAATGGAAATACAAATGTTACCAATCAATCTTGAACATTGGACACTTGGTTGGTACCAAATTTGGCGCCCCTTGCTGTATTTCTTTAACTTGTATTGCTAAAGGTTGAAGTACACTGCCGGATCTCCTTTAATCTTCAGCACATTTGGTTGTCCATAGCACGAACAAGCCTTAAGACCAATTTGCTGCTTGGTTTGCTTGGGGATTGGCCTTTAATTTGCTCCTTTGATGTCAAATTTTGCCCCAAAATTAATGTTGCCAATTGACCTCTTGAAACTCTATGAAATCTTCAAATTTCAATTACTGAATTCCAAGTACTAGCCTCCAATTTCTAAACACTCTTGCCAGGGTGCTAGTAAACGCTAATTTTTGTTGTAAATTAGGGTTTAGAAGCAAAAATTCTTCAATTGCACCCTCCTATTTGGCTGAGATTTATTGAGAGAAGTTGTGAATTGACTGAGAGAATAGAGAGGAAGTTGGAGAGAGAGAAATGATAGATTTCAATTGCTAAAATTGGCTGAAATTTATTGTTGCCTTGTTGTGAATAGCTGATTGACTGCAAACCACCATCAACAAGAGCCCTACATGTAGTCATCTTGGCTAGGTTGTAACATTTCCCCCCCTCCTTCCCGCCGTATGACCTCCCTCCCCTAAATGATTTTTTTTTTGAAAAAAGAATTAACCCCCCTGGTTACGCCACCGACTGGTGGACGGCGTGAGGGGAGGGAGCTGCCGTGGTTGATGGGCCAGGGCGGGCTGTCGTGATATCAACAGGGGAGGGTGCCGCGTGGCAAAGAAGAGGCGGGGGGGAGGGGGACTGCCGCGTGCCCTGGAGGTGGCAGGTAGGGGGGCTGCCGGATGCCTGGAAGGGGCAAGGGGACTGCCGCGTGCCCTGGAGGGGCAAGGGGAAGTGCCACGTACCGAGAGGAGGTAGGAGGGATTGCCGTGTGTCGTGGCAGGAGGGGGGGGGGAGAAACCCCATACCTTACTAAATCCCCTCCCCCCCCCCAAGACCCCATAAAAAGGGCTTAAGCGTGGGGAGATAGGAGGGACCCTTCACGTTGGAAAGAAAAAAAACTGAGAGAGAGAGAGAGGAAGGGAGGGTAAGAGGAGAGAGAGAGAGAGAGAGAGAGAGAGAGAGAGAGAGAGAGAGAGAGAGAGAGAGAGAGAGAGAGAGAGAGAGAGAGAGAAGGAAATAGTTTTTTTCACGTTGGAAAGAAAAAAAACTGAGAGAGAGAGAGAGGAAGGGAGGGTAAGAGGAGAGAGAGAGAGAGAGAGAGAGAGAGAGAGAGAGAGAGAGAGAGAGAGAGAGAGAGAGAGAGAGAGAGAGAGAGAGAGAGAGAGAAGGAAATAGTTTTTTTTCCCTCTTTGAAGAACTCCGAGCTTGCCGTCTTTCTTTCTCCCCCCCCTTGGAGAAGGTCCTCGCAGATGAGTTCCTTCCACGAGGAGCCGGTCTCTCTCGTAACCTGGGTGTGTAGCCGCGAAGCTAAAGCCAAATCATACGATGCCTCCCAAGTGAAGTAAGGTCCAATCAAACATGAATCCCGCTTCAATCGATGGAGCTGCAGGTCAAGGAACTGCGCCACTTGGTAATCAAGTGCGTCCCATAAATCCTACCTTGATGGGAGGCCTTAAGGACATAGGCCGACTTCATTGGGAAGGGAAAGGTATTTGGTGAAAGTCTATGATAACTAACCACCATTTAGTTTATATCGTTTTATCATATTGGAAATTGTGTTTACTCGCACTTTGGCATGTTTTGAACGAGTAAAATTGCACGAAAGATTTTGCATTCATGCACGCAAAAAAATCAAGGACCTTATTGATTGTGCTCGTAATGCTTTAGATGATGCACTAACATTAGCATGCTTGAAGGTACTAAAAAATGGATTGTTAAAACACTTATGCATATTCGTCAATCAAGCGGAAATCGTACATTTTTTTCTTTGCATAACGAAATTTGTAAGTGAAGTACATGAAGTTCTTGAATTGCTATGATAACGGTTAAGTATATCTAGGCCATTGCAATACTAAAACAGGTATTAGGACCCTATAAACCTTCAGAGGGAAGTGGTTCACTTTTGCCTTAGGCCTGATAACTTCATGTCCGTTTCTTCCAAGATAAAAAATTGGATTTAAAGGCTAGCAAGCTAAGATAGCTACTATCCGTGAACTATCAGATATAGATTCAATTGCATAATTGCTCGTTCCCTTCACACAGGGGGTGACGGAATGAAGGTATTTCCTATCCTTCGGAGGATATTGGTAAATTACCGCCAAGGTAAGAAGGACAAATGCTAGGGTCAAGAGAGGGACTCCACCTTAGCAGATGTCCCGAGTACTCGCCTGCACCATTGATTGTACTTGTAAGTTTAGGAACATTGCTTATAAAAGATTTTATAGTCCCAAACTCATAAAAGAAATGGGAATAATGAATCAGGCTAAACTTTTGAAGGGCGTGCCAAACCACCCCCAGCTGGCCGCCAACCCTTGCTAAGGGGGTTCTAAATAGCCGTGATGGGAACATGGACCGAACCCGTCATGAGAGGTCTCTTCGCAAATTGGTTTGAACGTAGGAGAACGCTTGGATGCCAGGGGGGGCTCTGGCTGGAAATTCCCTACCTTCGGGTCTTACTCAAACGATCAGCGTGACTTGGGATAGATTTTGGAGGGGCCCTTGTTAGTAGTGCAAGGTGGAAACTTGGTGGAAATAAAGTGCATCCTACAGATTGCGGATATTGTCCCTTTTGAACAAGATTTGTATCTCTAATAAATTGCTAATATTAGGTACTTCCAAGGAACTTGTTGAATTTGTTTTCGTGTCAGTGCCATAAGATTACGTGAATGAATCCGGTCCTTTTAAAAGGCTAATTAAAGAAGCTGTTTTTTTTACATGTCACACCTAAAAGTGATAGGGCTAATTAGACAACTAAAGTACACCAAGTGAGGGAAGTGGGAGGACAGAACCCCGGACGAGTTTGTCCTACGGCAGGGTGGTCCCAAAGAACTGGGAGGTTTCTCACAAGGTTTTACTGACGATCGATGCTTAGAAATTGTTAGGTTAGAACCCCGATTCATGTCGTTTTAGGGGATCGAAATGGGACTATGTCCTATGGGCAGAGAGGTGGAGTGCCGCATCCTTCTCATTTCCCATTCTCTTTGAATCAAGTGCGGCATGGGTCTGCTTTGGCTTGGTCATCTCTGTGTAAAGTAGGATGTCCAAAACCGACACTAGAATGCTGTCAGAAGACCTTGACCTTCAGGGACTTTAAGTTTCAGGTTGATTCTAGTGGGTTTGGCCGCAAATATTCTGTTGCGAGGTGGACTCGAAAAACCCTAGGCGACAAACCTCATGACATTCCATGGGAGTGCCGAGCGGCGTTGCTTGGACTCGTCGCTCGATGGACCGCTAAAAATGTGCTTGGACAGTCGATAGGCGGGCACGTTACAGCTAGGCCAATTCATCATCCAAACGATCGTGAGAATTTATTAGTCCCTAATTCACGTTAATTAAATTAAGTAATACCTAGTTGCTAATGTCACCACCAACCTTAATGGCTAATAAAATGATCTAGGCCAAAATTTGTTACCAAGTACGACTTAGTACTTGTTAAGGATAACTCATCACAACTTTTGCCTTTGGTACTCATATACTTCTCAGGGTCTTTCATTTGTCATTATGAAATAACTAACTTGCACATTTGATTAACAACTCAATCAAATTGCTAAGCAAAGTATGAAAATTTCATAGCCTCGTGATACACTCTTGTGATGCACATATGGAATTACACCGATGACATTAGGAATTGCTACAACTCAATGACTTTCTTTTCTCTTTTAATTCTTTTGGGTAAAATCTGTATTTGATTTTCCTTTGAAAGAGGATACATTTGAAAGAGATGAAAATAGGAATAATTATAGCATTTCCACTAAAAGTGACTTTTGATTTTCCTTTGAAAGGGGATGCATTTGGAAGAGATGAAAATAGTAATAAATAAATGAGGACATGCTGCAGTGGACCCACAATGGGCAAGAACATCAATAGTAGACATTCCACCTAATGGCTTAAATAGGCTTGTGGCCCTAACTTAAGGGCCATCTATCACATACAAAGGATTATTGGCTTGGGAGTCTGGCTGGATCGATAAAATTGCATACAAGTCTTCATTAGTGATGGAGTGTTTGATTATTGTGCACAATAAGTTTGGTGTAGACCTTTTTTAATACACACGAGTGATAGTTTTTCAAGCTCTTTCACCGTCAATGTTCAGTGCTGAGCTCAGTGTCAAGGTGCTTGGACCAAGCAGAAACATGCGCCCCACTAGTGATCAAGTATCTAATTACTGTTCCTGATAAGTTTGGCATATACATTTTTCAATATACACGAGCAATAGTTTTTCAATTTCTTTCACCCTCAACGTGCAGTACTGAGTTCAGTCCCAAGGTACGCCCCACCCCAACACACACACACACACACACACAAAAAAAAAACAAAAAAAAACCCACAAAAAATCACACCCGGAAAAAAAACACACACAAAAGGAGAAAAAGAGAAAAAGAAAAGAAAGAAAGAAAGAGAGAAAGATCTCAGTGGTACTCCCAAGAAAGAAAAATCTCTGTGGTACTCCCTATGTTTGTTTAGGTGTAGCATGGATGTAATTTATTTCAGCTTAGCTTTCGAAGGTTGCCAACTTAACTTTGCAAAATTGGTAAGACGTATTAAATGCCCTATAGTTTATGAGAATAAGCAAAATGCCCATTGTTAAGCCTATCACGTTGGATAGGTCACTTAAAGCAGTATAACAGTTTGGCTCCATCTTATACCCCTAACTTGGTATTGATATTCTTCAATCCAAGTTTGACTTATCCATTACATTGTTGCTTGAAGCATAATCTTATCCTGCAACATGGATATTCATTCTCCTCATCTTAACCTTTTTGGAGTGTAGAGTACTCTTCAGGAATAACGAATAGAAAGCCTTGCAGGTGAAAATTAGGTGATGCATTTGCAACTTGAAAATATAGAGGCAGTCAATGCTATTAGTGTGACAAACTCAGTCATTAGCAAGGTAGAGGAAGCAGGTGGTGCAAGAGGGTGTCAGATAGAGAAGCCTCTCCCTAGAAGATGGTATGAATAAATAAGGGTGAATAGGCATAATCAAAGGATGCGCTGACACTAGCACGAGTCATGATTCAAGAGATGCACAAGTATGTAGGTCACCAAGACCTTAGTGCGAAATAGCAGATGGATTTATCCAACAGCCATCGCACCTGCATCGGAGTTGTGTGTCTATACCAGCTATGCGATCTCTACCCCTCTCATGTGAAAAGTCCTAAGCATTGCCTGTGAAGTTTTCTTCTTGTTCCTGTGAGCTTTCACGTGACACCTGTTTTGCATGTGGTTATATATACCTAAGTATTTTTGAGTTCAGTTATTTCGGGACTAATGAGGCTGGGAGGGAGGTAGGTAGGGAGGAGAGGCACTCACCTTACTCGTCTATTGCAGGTGGTTTTTTGAACCGGAATTTGACTTTCCTTGCTTACATGTGTGATGATGATGTGGACATGCCAAAGATTGCTGTGGATGTGTCTTGTTTAGATATTGGGGACAGTATACTTATCAAAGACTTAAACTTAGAGTATGATTTAGCCCCAAATTTATCTCCAGACACTGAGATTTGCTCAATTTTGTCAAGGGAACCTGATGAGCATACAAGTCAGCATGAAAGCTCCATGTGGAGTGCTTCTTTTTTGGACAGCTAGTATGTATGACAGTATACCCAACCGCAGAGTTCAAAACAGAACATGGCATTTTACAGTTCTTGCCATTTAGCAGTTCTTGCACACAGCTGTTGCATGGGATGAAGTTAAAAAGTATACAGATACATCTGCAGTAATATACCACTACAGAGATCTTCACGATCATGATGGTGATGCTTGCAGGGCTACCAGTACAATGATTGACAGTAGAAGGAGACGGATCTTGCAAGGAGAGATTCTTACACAGGTAGCAGATACAAATCAGCACACCGTTGGAGGTGATGGATAATAATCCTAACTTACAATATCTGTTATGCAGTCTTTGAAAGGGCCTTGATGTGTTGCAGTTGGAAATCTCTTCTGCCGAGTAAACATGTTTCTCTTGTTCTGCAGTATCAACCTTGATAGCATGCAGATGCTTATGGATTTTTATCATTAGTTCGTTTGTGAGCCAGTCTGTTTGTTACAGACATGCACAGCGTGGTTGTTTAGAGTTGACTCTCACCTGCCCGTCTTTTCAGGGCCGATGAACCATTGACTAAACACGAGTGATAGTAATTCTAGTGATTTTGGACTTTAACCATATCAAATCGAGTAAAACTCCGACCTTGCTAGCATGTACATGCCAATCTGTATTCATCTGCTCCATTAGTAAATCGATTCTCTTCTAACTCATCAAGGGAAGATTGGCCGTTTTTCTGCTGCTCATGAAAGATAGGTCTCACGATGGATCGCAAGCTTGTAATTCTGGACTTCGTGCGAGAGCAGAAGAGATGAGGCTTCTTAGTTCTTGCAGTGGGTGGGTTGCATGCAAAATAACGCGCTCGGGTTTCGGCCTGCGTTTTTTCGTCTGAGCACCGTTGCTATTTTGCGCCGAAAAACGTCGTCGCTATGTCTCCATATCCTTGTAGTGCTTTGTGGTGGATTTTGGAAATTTAAAAGCATCATTTGGAGAGAGAGAGAGAGAGAGAGAGAGAGAGAGAGAGAGAGGAAAAATGAAAAGAGTAGAGCAGAGCCTAACGTATATGCATGTAGTAAAAAAGGAGTTGTACAAGCTCTTAAAAGCTAGGTTAATCCATGAGGTTGAGCATGCAAATTAGGCATCACTGATGATTATGGTACTCAAGAAAAATTAGAAGATCCAAGCATGTATTATGAACACAAAATTCAATGCTAGTATAAGGATAATTATCCACTCTCATACGCAGAGCACATACTTAAATGCATGGCAGAGCTAAGGAGATGTATAGCTTCCTTTGATAAATTCTTAGGCTACAATCAAGTGTAAGTCCACATGGATGATAGGCCCATTACAACTTTGTCACCATAGACTAGGGGGTATTCACTTGCAAATGTCTTTTAGCTTAGCCAATGCTTTTGCCACATTTCAAAGTCTTATGTGTATCATCTTCAAAGACATGCTAAGGAAGTTTCTCAAATTGTCGAGGAGCTTTGTGTCTCTAACTTGGAAGAGCACCTAGACAAACCGAGGCAAGTTTAGATAGATGTAGGCAACATAGTCTCTCCTTAAACCCCCTTCAAGTGCTAGTTGTGAAAAAACCATGGAAGCATTATAGGGTATGTGGTATTGAGAAATGATATCACAACTAATTTCTCAAAATTGAAGGTGATTGTTGTTAATCTTCCACCAAAAATTCAAAGGGACTTTAGTGCCTCCTAGGACATACATGATACCTTTTTTTGGACACAATGCCAAAGAGTATATGAAACTTGAAAAAATGATATAATAATAACACCTAATTTATGAGCCTTGGATGGGTTAGTTACATTCCATATTTATTAGAGCAATATTATGACAAGTTATTAAACATAACACGAACTCCATATGAGCTTTGCAAATAGATAGCTCATTGATACTGAAATGAAACACCTAATAATGGAAAGGGAAATATTGGGGATGGAAAGGGAAGTATTGGGGATGGTTTATGCTATGAAGAAGCTTTTGACACTATTTTTTGCAGTCTTTTCGCTATCTTTGTAGACTACTAAGCCTTGCTTTATCTTGTGAATAAATTGTGCACAATTAGACACATTGCTAAATGGCTACTTCTTCTACTTGAATTTGACTTTTCAATGGTTGTGCATAAAGGAAAGCAACATTACATGGTAGACCACATGTCATAAATCACAACTAAGAGCCAACAAAACAAGTTATAATGGATAATCTACTTGATGTCAACTTATTCTAGGTTCAACAAGAGACAACCTTGTTCAAGGTAGACCTAACTCCATATTGGACTAAAAATATCATGCATATTCTTTAAAATGGATCACATGGACACCCAATGAAAGAGACTAGACTCACATGCTTTCTCATCAAGGTCCAATCCTATTGGCTAATCACATGATGATTATACTGTTTAAGGTACAATGGACTCTTGATGAGATATGTATATAAGCATTAGATGCTAGATGAGGCTCCAAGGATCACACAAAAGAATAGTTAGAGGACACTTCAATGGTAATACAACATTGTGAAATTGCAAGCCCAATTATGGTGGCCCACAATAATTAAAAGCATGGATCAATTCATAAAACATTGTGTAGGATGTCAATAGACAAGAGTGCCAATATGGAAAGACAAACTGGAGTTGACACTAATCACAGGTTGTTAACCATTTGAAGAATGGGGAACAAACTTCATAAGGCATGTAAGTCCCATAACTCAACATAAGCAAAGCATATCATAGTAGCCATCAACTACTTAATGAAATGAGCTAGGGCAAGAGCTACAAGAAAGAATAATCGGTATACAACAACAAACTTCTTATGGGAGCAAGTCATCTCCCTATTTGGTTGCCTCATCGAAATCATGAGTGATAAGGTGTAAAATTTACATGTCGTAGAAAACAAAATCTAAGCAAGGAAGAGAAAGTACACAACAAATGTGAGCGAGAAGAGATAGTACACAATAAATATGAGAAGAACAAAAGCTTATTTAATTTCGAATAAATTGATACAAAGATGACTCTATCCACTTGTACGCTTTTACTTTGAATCTTAGATGGTGATTTAGATAGATGATAGGCAAAAAGCTAAAGGCTAGCTAGAAGAAGGACTCAATGAAAGATAGATTGTTAATGGCTTTGGAGGAGTCTTTCTTTTATAGCCTAGGAAGATAGTCTAGTTAGTTTATCCAACCATATTATGAACCTTTTCTAGTTGGCTAGGAAATATTCTAGGGAATATTCCTTTTATTGTTGGGTTCAAGGGCACTATCCTTAAACCCTTGTTGGGGGGGCCAACCTTGAGATCTCCTATCCAGGAGTCGCTTCTATGGCCCCTTGGACACCAAAATAGGGATCCTTGATAACTCCCACTTCTCACAAATTGATGCACTGTGCCTTGAGTTGCTACTAGCTTAAATACTCTATCTAATCTAACGGCTAAACCCACAAAGGTCACCTTGTGCCATCCAATCACTTAGGCCTCAATTGACATACAAGTCAAGATCTAGCCAATGTTTGGGCTTACACATCGCTTTTCCTCATAATGGGGGCCTTGCAACTTTGAGCACCATAGATCATTGATGGCACCTTACACAAGGGTGAGGTATTGCGCATATCTAATATAAGAAACTCGTGGTCCATGAACTATATCCTCAAAGTCTCTGAAGATGAACTCAAAGCAAATATTTTGTAAGATCTTTGGTGAAGATAATTGCTCCATTCTCCACTATTGGATAGTAGGCAAGCTCTACTATCCCATCCTTGATCAAATTACACACATAGTGATAGTGGATTTTAATGTCTTTAGTGTGTGTGCGAAATATTGGATCATCTTGCACTTCCATATGGCATAGAATACTTCTTAACCATATAGCTTTACATGCATCAAAACAAGCTGGCTTGTACTTTACTTTGGTAGAAGACAATGCCACCATTGGTTGTTTCTTACTAATCCAATAGAAGTTTCTTGAACCCAAAGAGAAACAATATCCAGAAACTAACTTCCTATAATCATTGTCACCTGCCTAGTTTAAGTCATAGTTCACCTTAAGACAATTTTTAGAATTGTATATGATACCATAGTTAAGATTTTCCTTCATGTATCTGCAATGGATAACTTCCCATTGACCTTTATAGGTGTAGTTATTTCCTTACATTGAGTCATGCGAAATGATTTCAAGATTCCCATGCATACTTCTCTTGAGAGATGAAGATTTTGCAAAATTCAATCCCTAAGAAAAAGTAAAGTATGCTCCCAACTCTATAATTTCAAACTCAAAGCTCAAAGCCTTTTGAGTTTGATGGATCATATCCTCACAGTTACCTATAATAAGAAGGTCATGCACATATAGGACAATCACTATAAACTTTTCATAATCCATATAAATATACAAGTTAGCATTTGAGTCAAACTTATTGAAGTTTAAGCCTAAAAGAACTTATCTATCCATTGGTACCATGCTCTAGGGGCTTGTTTCAGTTCATATAGCGCTTTCCTAAGCTTATAAACTTTATTCTTAGAACGAGGGGCCTCAAACCTTGGTGGCTAAACTACATACACCTCCTCCTTGAGATCACGATTCAAGTGTAAAAATTATACAATGGAGTGAACGAAGTCTAAGAAAGAAGTAGAGAATACACAATAAATATGAGAAGAACAAAAACTCTTTGATTCCAATTAAATTAATAGAAAGCTAGCTCTATCCACCTATGCACTTCCATTGTGAAGCTTAGATGGTGATCCAAACAGATGATAGTCAAAAAGTTAATAATATTTGAAAAAACTCCGATTGGGTGAAAGATAGATTTATTATGACTTTGGAGGGTCTTTCTTTTATAGCTTGGGAAGGTAGTCTAGTTAACGTACTTGACTATATTATGAACCTTCCCTAGTTAGCCAAGAAATATTCTAGATCCCTAAGAACTCCAACATTCCATAACTTGATGTAGTGGGCCTTAAGTTACTACTGTTGGGGGTAAAGGCCAATAGCCAATAGTCAAGCACGTACTCCTATTATATGTATACAATGCACATCCATATATAAATGATGAAGACGCTAAAGAATAAGGGTGATATTAAATTTTTATCCACATAACTGCCTTGTGTTCATCTCTCTCTTAACTCTCACGTACTCCATAGCTTGTACCTCGCATCTCACCATTGCTTCCCTCTCAACTAGTATCAGAGGGCATTTAGTATTAATGCGAACTTGTGCTTGGAGCAAGGAGTGCAAAGCTTTTCCATGAAGGTCAAGGATTTGAGCTTCTTCTTTGACATTGATATTTGCTGCCCACATATTGATATAGATATTATTCTCATCACTAGGATCTAAGTATGAGTTTATAGATGCTTAAGTCATTGAGGCTTGATTTGAGGTTGTAGTAGCCCATTTTGGCATGAATTTGAGAAGCCATAAGTGGTGGATAGGATTGAAGAAAAATAGCTTAACATTAGATACTCGAGAAGAGATCTTGGTACCTAGTTTTGATGTATGCAAGCACAGGGGCTGTGTAAGCATAGGCGCAACTTGTTTTTTGGAAGTAAGGGGTTTAAGCAAGAGTTCTACTTGGATCTAGAAATGGGTTTGCTTAAGGTCAAGATCTACTTGTTTTGAAGTAGAGGATCTACTTATGCCTATAATAGAGAAACAAAAAGAGAGAGAAAGAGTTGATGATGTGACATGACAGTGATGATTTGTCAAGGGGAGTGCTACTAATCCAAATGCTACAAAAGACTATTTATGGTTGGTAAAAATGACATATGTTAATGCTCTTTGGTTATCCGGGTTGATTTCTATAGTTTTCCACCTTTTTTCATTATCTAGAAGCCACAAGGCATCCATTTTATCACAAAAACCTTTCTATAAGGTTCAAACATTAGTTGACAGTGTCTAGCTCACATTGGGAAGCTCGCAGATTACTTCAGGCTTTGGATTCCATAGGGATTTTGATGTCAACTTGGAGGATTTCCCATGTTAGTTTACACTCACATTGTAGAGATTATACATGCTGAAAACAATTTGTAAAGGCAATTTGCATGTACTTGGTCTCAGTGGTTGTTTTATGCTCAAAACATTGGAGACAATTTATATGCCTTTCAGAGTGTTTAAATATCATTTTTGCATCATTTTTATGCCTATTTGATATTTAGGTAGCTATCGCTTGGCTTTGTAGGGCACTCCGTTATAGTTTGCTAGTCTGTTTTAATCTTACAGTTAGGTATATCTTACTATTTTTTTGTGCAAACATGTACTTATCATTATGGCTTCTTCATCAAGTTTAGAGAACGTATTCAATAATGAAAAACTTGATCATAAAAACTTTTCATATTGAAAAGGGCAAAAATACAATGTATTGGTCCAAAAGAAGTAGGTGAAGTCGATCAAATGTAGAGGGATTAAGCCTAAGGATATATATACAAATGTGTGGGAGGAATTGGATGAGCTATCATGCTCTCCTATCATATCGACTCTTGAGAATGAAAAGGATCAAAATTGGACTACTTGGGATAAGTGTCGATTGGAGGGTTTATTAACATTAACCTAGTACATCTCCAAATATAGAGAAATCATTCTCAAACATGATGCCTTAGATGATATTCAAAAGGTTAGGGGATTCATTGGAGGCTTGGATAATGAGCAAAACGCTAAGGTGAAAGCTTGGTATCCTTAAATACTAAAAAAATCCATCAAGAGTGCATAGATTGTTGATGATATGTTAGATAGGAAAACATCTACATATGCATCTACGTGCTCAAAAGCTACATTGACATTAGTAGGGAAGAGAAAGTTCAATGTTGCATCCAAATAGGAGAATACTAAGAAGCCCAAAGGGGTTAGAGGGCTACTCCCAAGGAAAGAGCTTGTGAGAGCATGTAAGGAGAAGTTACCCTTCAATTGCTTAGGCCCTCATAAAAAAGGAATTGTCTAAAACTCAAAGGCAACAAGCCTAATAAGAATAAGGACAAAGCAAAAGTAGTGAACATGGTGTAAATGCTTCCTTTGGAAGCTTGTTTTAAATATTTAGCTATACAAGTTAGCCATCAAACTAATGAGCATGAGTGTTGCTTGATTGTTGCACCATGGCAACTCATGTTTAGCCCCCATGACTTGGTTCGTATACATGGTATGATTAATGGATGACAAGTCTGGATAATGGGTCGACTCACAACTTCATTAACTATATGTTGGTTAAGAAGCTACTTTCGCCCCAAGTACCTAGTACTCATACTTATGTCATCTCTCTCATAAATGGGAGTGTCAAGAATGTATAGGATACAATAGTTCATGATGTTCCATTAGAAGTGTAAGGGTGTACTATTTAAATAAATTTTCAAGCTATGAACATGACTATGGCAGATGTGGTGTTGGGTCGAGAATGGTTATATGGTTTGGCTGACTTTTTAAAATGTAGTTATTAGCATAATGCTATTGCATTTGAGGACAATGGTGTGCATGTTTTGTTACATGGTGAGGAGAATGTTCCATCATCCCCTCCTATATGTACACCTAAACTTCATTATTTGTCCAAACATAATGGAATAAAATATGTCTATTTCTGCTATATATTGTATCCCTTTGTTTATTCGCACAAGTCTTTGTCTTCTATTCATGATGTTGTGGATATTTTTTCAATTGAAATCCAATAATAAATGAAGTACATGCTGTCTCTCTTCTCTATCTTTAAAAGAAAATTCCTCACTACAACATTCTTTTACAAACTCTTCTTCTCATTTTCTACCATATGTACCAACTCTATAACAAATAATAACATTGTATTTCCTCCAGATTTGCCTCTAGGTTTACTCGCTACATGTAATGTAATGCATAGTATTGATGTTTTACCAGGAAGGAATCCTATTAGTCAACCACCTTATTAACTTAGTGTGAGTGAAGCTAGCGAAGGGGAGAAGTAACTAATTGATTATTTCCAATGAGGGTTTATTCAACCTAGTTATTCTCCATGGGCTTCTCCAATATTATCAATAAAGAAAAAAATGGGTCCATGCATATGTGCATAGACTATCGTGGCCTATATGTGATCACAATTTAAAAAATATATATATTTCATCGTATGGATGAGTTGTTTCCTCAAGTTAAAGGAGCACAACACTTAATAAAGATTGACTTGAGGTCAGGATACCATCAAGTGTAAATACATACAGAGGAAGTATGTAAAACTAACTTTCGAACGCATTCGGGGCTATTATGAGTTTCTCGTTATGCCCTTTGGTCTAATTAATGCTCTTACCACATGTATGACACTTATGGATAGTGTCTTATGCCTATATCTTGAAAAAAATATTGTTATTTTCGTTGATGATGTCCCTAAGAAAAACATAGGGAACATCTTCCTTAGTCTTTGAGTTGCTTAGGAAGCACAAATTTAATGCTAAGGAAAGTAAATATGAAAATTTTAAGACAAAAGTTCACTACCTTGGCTATATCACATTTGAAGAAGGTGCTAGAATGGAACCAGAAAAGATCTAAACTATCTTACAATGGCTTCATCCTACAAATCTAGAGGAGTTGCAAATATTTCTTGGTTTTGCAAGATATTATCATAAGTTTAGTAAAGATTATGCTAAGATAGTTGTTTCTATGACAAACCAATTAAAAGCTTGAGGTTACACTTTATCTTGGGGTGAGGAATAACAATGCACTTTAGTAAAGTAGCTATTGCTGCTACTCCAATCCTAACTGTGGTGGATTTGCACAAATCCTTTATGGAGGAAACTAATGCCACAACCATTGCGGTCGTGCTACTCCAAGAAGGTAGACCTATGGCTTTTGAAAGAAAAAAGCTAGATAAGGCTCAACATAATTATTTTTCTTATAAAATTGAGTTCTATGCAATTATCTATGCTTTGAAAAAATGGCACCAATAACTGTATGGTGCTACATTTGAGATACTAAAGGCTTACTACCCAAAAGGATTTGAAAGAAAGGACTAGATGGACTGAATTTCTTCAAGAGTTTGACTACATGCTGCAATATCACAAGGGTTACTATAAGGTTGTAGATGATGCTCTAAGAAGAATGCTTGAGATTGATACTATGTCATTTATAATATTGAGAAGTGATCTATTAGAATCTATACGAGGCAAATGTGAGCACAATCGGTCTTATGAAAAGATGTGAAATGGGGTAAAAAGAAGGGACCCCTCACCAACTCGAGCACAAGATGTGAATTCCACACAAGGCTCCTCTCTTACAAGTTATGAGCTCAATTGATGGAACAACTTTACCATTGATGATGGATACTTACTTTACAAAGGTCGAATATGTGTATCTTTGGACTTAGATGAACAACACTAAATTCTTTATGAGTGTCATGACTCAATTAATGGAAGAACTTTACCATTGATGACGGAGACTTACTTTACAAAGGCCAAATATGTGTACCCTTGGACTTAGAAACACAACACTATACTCTTTATGAGTGTCATGATAGTCCTAGTGTAGGTCATCCATGAGGATATAGAGCAATATGTTATTCAATGCCAAAAGTGTCAAGTGAACAAAGCCAAGCACTTGACGGTAGGTGGGCTTTTGCATCCTTTAGAGATTCCTAATGGTAAGTGGGAAAGTCTCTTTATGGATTTTATTGTTAGACTTCCTACTACCAATATCATGATGCCATTAGGATAGTAGTGGATAGACTCACTAAGATGTGTAGATTTATTCCAACAAAGGCAATTGTTAAGACTGTCGAATTATAATGGCTATTTGTGGAGAATATGTATCAACTCTATGAATTGTCGTCGATATCATAAGCGATTGTTCAAAAGTTTAATAGCCATTTTTGGAGAGCCATACTCAAAATATTAGATACAATGCTTAATCTAAGTATCCCTGATCACCCTCAAATGGATGGGCAAGCTGAGCAGGTAAACCAAGTTCTATAAGATATGCTATGAGCATATTTAGAAAACAATCTAATTAGAAATATTATTTACCCATATTAGCGTTTGCTTACAATAGTGGTAAGAATGTGACTAAAGGGTTTAGTTCATTCATGCTTATGTATGGATCTCAACCTTGATCACCAATTGTGGTACGATTATCAAATGAGAAAATCCAACATGTCAATGACTTTCTTCAAGATCATTTTGATATGCTAAAAGTAGCATGCTTGAATGTTAAGTAAGCTCAATATTGTAATAAGAAATATGCAAATGAACATAGACCTATGGTCACTTTTGAAAAAGGTGATAAGGTCTACTTATGTGTTCCAGAACATTCAAGAAGTTTGAAGTCTAGACTAGTTCCTAAGTTATCTCCATGGCATTGTGGCCCATTTACAATCCTTAAATGTGTTGGTGAAGCTACATACAAATTAGATATATCATACTCTTGTGGAGTCCATCTAGTCTTTCACATTAGCCAATTGTGAAGGCAACTTGGTAATGATGATAGTTTGGTGGACTAACGAGCATTAGTAAAAATTATTGAACCATCAATTAAACCTCATGAACTAGAACAGATCTTGAATTTCCATGAGCATTGTACATGTCGTCATGTTCGAAAACAAGTTTTGGTCAAGTGGAAAGGTAAACTTGAAGAAGGTTCTACTTAGGAGAACATTATTGCACTCAAGAAGTGATTTGCCACTTTTGTTTTGGAGAACAACTATTCCAAAAGGGGAGAGTAATGTCAAAACAAAGGTACTAAGCAGACACAATGTGTAGGACCGTAGTGCTAATAACAGGTAATGGACCATTATGTTAAGGCATTGGTAGGGTTAAGGGGTCACGAGATAGTCTACACTATAGCATAAGGATATATGGACCAAAGGGACAAAGGATAGGAAATTGGTGTGAATGGACTTACTAAAAGTCCATCTAAAAATAGTCCATGGATATGGCTAAAGATATCTGTGTGGTGCCAAAAAAGACTATTGTCTTAAGTGGCTGGGAGGTGAACTAAGCTTTTCCTAACTTCTATGTTTGCTAAAGGCAAGGCATCTACACGTGCATTACAAAACCACTTCGAAAATTCCTTCTCGAAAGGTAGTTTTCTCATAAAAAACATGAACAAATCAAAAGCAACCATGTCATAATACCTGTTACACAATGACTCCATTACCAAACTAATCTTAGCTCTATGCACTCTTTTGGTTTCTCTCGAAGACACAACTTTCAGTCACTATTAATCTTCTGTAGATTGGTTGTCATAGCTTTGAAGATAGCATTTGAGTCATATGAAGGCCTCTCTATATGATCAACATAAGATGTCTACTCCATATTAACATCGCCACTAGTGTGAAGGACCTTCCTTCCCTCTTGGGATTCCCCCAAGGGATCTAGAGGGTGCTTCCTTTGCATGCAGTCAGGGTAACAACAAGGTCAAACAATGCACTACAAGTGTAGAGAACTCGCCAAGTGGTATGGCCAATTAATACTTCTACTTTCTCTATCATATTCACTCACACACTCTCTCATGTATGTTTCAATTATTAAGAAATTTCTTTTAAAATAGTTCACACACACACAAGTTTTGTATGTACATGTGTGTGCGTAAACCCTCTCGTTGCATGAAGCATGTCTTAGAATGTGAAGTGCCCTAATGTCAGTAACATTGGTATGAAGCATAGGGCTGGTGCCATGCTTTATGTGAGCTAAGCATGGGGCACCTAGTTTTGAAAAACAAAGCAATATAAACAACTAAGTAAAAAGAAACATCATGTTAATAAGTGGTAGCTTAGATGGTAGGGGCAGGTACATGTGTTTTGGAAGGTCTTTTGGTTCAAATCCTCTCATTTGCGCACCTTTGTGGCATTTGATCCTATGGGGTGAAAGGCTCCTATTGGGGTTTGGGTGACATCCCATTTCTGAATACACATGCCTTAAAAGGCACCACATTATTATGGAAGAAAAGAAACATCACACCACTCATTCTTTGTTTGTACACGACATTGACATGATTGGCATCATGTCTATGTATAATGATTGAGACAATACTATAGAAATGAGAAGTTTAGAAAACCCTGAACACTTTCACTGACATGATTGGCATCATGTGTATGTATAATGATTCAGACAATACTATAGAAATGAGAAGATTAGAAAACCCTAAACACTTTCGCCTTTGTGGAAAACAAGCTCTCATACAAAGCTTAAAGAAATAATCAACATCTAGGCAAAGGATAGATAGATCACAGTTCTTTTGATAATGGAGTTTCATCACGGCTGTTGGGTGAACCATTGGGAGGGGCATTATGGCCTTTTAAACTGCTAACCAACTCGCTTAACAAAATGGAACCGATCCTCTCGTCCTCACAAGAAATTTCACGTTTTTTCCCGTTGGTTACTTACCTTCATTCCCGTCCTCTTCCGCAGAAACTGCATGCATGCCCCGGGAGCAAGCTACCAGGGTAGGGAGGATGAGAGAGAGAGAGGAATGCCGGGAAACCTGCGCGCGTTTTAGGGTTTAGCCATTGAAGAAGATGCAGCATCAGGATATACAGTAAGGCTCTGTAAACGAATAAGTAAGCAGAAGAAGAAGACCGACACGGTACATTGAATCTGCTTTTGCCCTGTTGCTTGAAGTTGCTAACAGGCCTCCAGCGCCCCGTTTCAACGGCGTCGCCATCGCCATGGGTTCTGCCGAAGATCCCCCCACCCCCGCCAGTACACGGCCTGCTTCTAGCCTGGACCTTCTCCGCTGGTCGGACGCCTTGTCCTCTGAGAATGCGCCTCCTGTCCGAGTCTCGGCAACAAATGATAGCAGTGCTTTTGTGAATGCATCCATCGAGTTGCGGCCTCCTGAAATGCCTCCCCCCAGGTTCTCGGCGACAAACGATAGCAGCGCCTTCGTCAATGCATCTATCGAGTCACGGCCTCCTGAGTTGGTTCTTCCAAGGGTTTCTGCCACAAATGATAGCAGCGCTTTTGTCAATGCATCCAGAGAGACACAGCCTCCTGAGAAGTCTCCACCTAATCCCTTTACCCTTCGCACGAATCAGGTCTATACAAATCTTTGTTTCAAAAGAAATTGACTAGATACACATCAGTTGTTTTGAATTTGGTCTTTAGCACATAACATGTGATAGATACTGCTCACAGGGAACCCTTGCCCCTCATAGTTGTCCAATCAAAAGATTATACAGGGTGCCATGTAGTTGTAATATTAGCAACAGTATCTTGGAATCTTTTGCAAGTTTTGTATCATCATGGTTTCTGTTGATTGATGTAGCCTGCAGGAGGTGTCAGCAGCATAGCATTTGGTTCGAACTTGTCCCTCGAAGAAACCGAGACATCTCTACGGAGGTAAGTTCTGTCTGTCTAGTGCTGTCATTTCATCGGAAAGGCTCATTTTGAAAGGTGTCATTTTTATCAAGGGTGTCCCAGAACAACTTCTCTTAGCTAAAAAAAGTGCACACAAACAGGAATGACTCAAGCAGTCGATTATACTTAAGCAAGCTTGCTGTTTTTGAAGTCATGCTTTATTTTCCTCCATTTAGTAGAAGCTTGATAAATGCAAACCCAATATCTTTTGCAATGTAGGAGAACAGGTTCTGACCACAAGAGAAGAGAAATGACAGGAAATGGAATCTTTAATCTTCAGGCAACCTCAGAGTCACAGGATGCATTGCCTTCAAACAAATCTTTGGTCAGAAAACAGCTAGACTGATATACATTATTTAATGCTGAAACTTTGAGAACATGTTTACTCAAGATAATAATGCCATGGTCTAAAGTCAATACATGCACTATCAAGATGAGCCATCTGTAGCTGTGCAAGCTACAAAATCAAGGATTGTAATGATCATAACTTTAAGTTATTGTCTGTGACTACCCTTGTTAGTGACACTCAACAACTGTTGTACTTTGGCAAAAACCACGTAATGAACACAATGTGGGTCAAGTGCGAATAGTGAATTCAGATAGCTGATTTTTGGTATCTTATTGTTTATAAGAAGGCACAAAGCTAGTATAAGAGTTCAGCTGATTCTTATGTGGTATTGTTTATACAGAGGCATGAATCTTAGATACCTTGTTAGTGACACTCAACAACTGTTGTACTTTGACAAAAACCATGTAATGAACACAATGCGGGCCAAGTGCAAATAGTGAATTCAGATAGCTGATTTTTTATGTCTTATTGTTTATAAGAAGGCATAAAGCCAGCATAAGATTTTAGCTGACTTTTATGTAGTATTGTTTATAAGATGGCATGAATCTTATCTAAGTTTTTTATTAAATTGACAGGATGTTCAAAAATATGTCCAGTCTCTGTGTCTCTTAGAAGTCTGTTTTCTGTATATGTGTGGGGCAAGTGGACAATGGGCTAGTAATTTCTAATTTGCAATATTATAGTTACCTATTTGTTTACCCTCAAGTTGATTTAGAGGTCAATCTAATGGAATAAGTTTAGCAGCCTGCAGGTGAGACTGCTCCTGGTGTGTCCCCTAAAAAGTCCAGCTCTGCAGCCGAGGCAGCAAAGCAGCGCGGACTTTGTGGGACACGATTTGAGGCTGCAGGTGAGAATTCAGTTGTAAAGCGACCTTGCTCATCAGCAAAAAGTAAAGAGCTTGAGGGCAGTAATATCTTTGGCAAATTGCGTAATCCATTATGCTCTGGCAACAAGCATGAACTTGAAGAGAACAAAGCTCCAAGAACGAGCGTGAAGGTCTCCAATGTGAGTTTTATTAATTTGGTTGTGTCAAAATGAGCATATGCCTCTTATTTTACAAAGCCATAAATGAGACTCGGTCGTTGCAGATTGTGTGAGATAGTGTAGTTCAAAATTATTTATAGAAAATTTTCACTTTCAGATAGATCCTAAGCTTTAAAACTGTGTGACTATACTGTGATCATGTGCTCGTCACTGTGCAGCCTGCAGGTGGGCGAAGTCAGATTTCATTTGGCTGTGAGGAAGGGTCCTCAGGAGAACAGCAGCAGCTCCGGACGCTTGGGCACGATAGGAAAGTAGCAGAGCTGTCAGGCAGCAACATTTTCAAGGATGAGCTGCCCTCTTCTTGTGATAAGAATGTCAGTGCTGCGAAGCGGCGGGAGATGCTTGGCAATGACATATTTTCTGATGCCCCATTTTGCAATGTTAGAGACCGCCGTGGAGTGAGACAGCCTCCTGGTGGTGAAAGTAACCTGAAACTTTATTAAGGCCCTTCAAATTCTATACTGTGCCGAAAATTTTTCATGCCTATGATGGGTCCCTCAATGGTCATCAAGACTCTGTGGCTGTTGATATAGAAAGATGTATCAGTTTTCATACACATTTGATTTAATGTAAGTGCGAAGCTTCTGAACTTTGAAGTTAATGCTCAAGTTTTGTCAAGCCATGACGAGAGTTTCACAACTGTTTAAAAATTAGGGAGTGTTGATATGTCATCCTGAAGTGTGATATATTGTCCTGTGAATGAAGATGGGAATGAGAACCGAAAGGAAACTCCATATATTGTAGTTACTTATGTCCTATAAAGCAAATGTAGGCGTGTTGTAGGCTTAGTATCAATACAAGTTTCTAATCATTCAAACTAGGTGCTCCGCGCCTAGACTCGCCCCGGTGCTTCGCGCCGGAGTGGGCGCAATTTTCGTGGCGAGGGCAGGTGCTGGACGCGTGGCACCCGCCCCCGCGTTTCTTTGTGCGTTTCTTTGTGGGGAGGTTGGGGGCTGCCCTTAACTAATAGTAAAGATAGCTCCAAGTTCATTGGAGTTGTAGAATGCATTGAGCCCCTCAAGACCAAGGAGAATCAAAGGTCCATAAATCAAGGGAGAGAAAGGCATGTTAACAGTCGATATGTCTTTCAATTATTAGGAAAAATAATCCCAAGGTGTTGCAATTCATGACTGTTTAGGCTGAGGGAGCTGGTAGCACTTGTAGAAAGGTGGCCCAATTGGGCCAATCTTTTGTGTCATGCCAAGTTAGAGGCTATGTGTTCTTTGCAATATGCCTCTAGCAAATGAATTTTTTGGTAGATTTTGGGTAATTTTGCTCTAGGTATTTGAGATGGGTCATGCCAAGGTGTGATAAATGGTCTCTTTGAACTTTCAACAGGCTTAAGCTGAATTCAAGATGGCCTCAAAAAACGAGGACTCCTATGACTAAGTAGTTCTTATGTCTTAAGATAGTGCCATCACACAATTGCAATGCAAGTATGATGTGTATTGGTGTTCCAAAGGCTAGGTGGAATTGCAAATATGTGAATTAGGAGAGAAGGTAAACAAGAGCTTCTTGCAAAAACAATTTTAAAGGAATGTCAAAGTCTTAGAAATGAGCTACACTAGAACTATGTGTTTCTAGTTCAGATTGTCCCATGAGACCCAAGTGGAAACTATAATGGAATTCCATGTATTTGCATTTAGTCCCATGCGCCTTTGCAATGGTTAGAGGACACATCACACACTTGGTTCCAAATATAGGGGTGTGGGGTGACACATCGGTTTTGAATATTGTTATGTGATAAAAAAACCTCGACAATGTTGTTGCAATAATGTCTTCTTCCTCTAATATTAAAGGTTAAGTGTTGGTTATGATGTGTTGAATAACAATCGAGATGTGTCTTTGACACATGTAACTCATAGTTGTGTGTTAGTTCTCACTAATTCATGGTTATGGCTGGCTTGTGGGTACCATTCCCTCATAATTTTTGTTCGTTTGGATTTTGTAAATGTTTGAAGATTCGGGATTCATATCGGTTGCACTTTTATATGATTATTGGCAACATTGTAGTGAATCCTCTAGTTAGGTATACCACATTTTTTTCTAATGGAAGTTGGGCCTATATGCGTAATGCAGCATCATAGAGATTATGATAAATGTATTGTACCCAAACTTTTTGTATATATATATATAGCCACCCCTTACAACAATATCTTATGGTGAAAGTTCAAATTAATTAGTTGTACCTAAAAAAATATTTATATGATTTTGTTTGCAATTTGATCACACATGTACATGAGCGCACACATACATGCACATCGCCCGTGCACATGTACACATTACGGATGATATTTTAGAAATAGCCACAATCAATTGTCCTTATAGATTTATATAACTAATGAAGGAACGAATCACTAGTTTGTTCTTTGTGTATTTTAGAACGTATGGTATGATGAAGTAACTAACTTGTGCTATGGTGACCCCCTCACTACACCTCCAACATTTATGCAAGGATTATTCATGTGCATTAAGGACCTAGATGTCTATAGGATGAATTGACATTGACAAAAATGCCCTCAATAGAGACGGTGATTCTCAATCTTTTTGCTACTATAGCTTGATATCACTTGTTAACTCAAGTTGTATCAAACCCATGTCACTTATCTACAAGCAATCATTACAAAAGTTACTCATTAGTGCAAAATATCCACAAATATATCAAGAAAGACAACCCAGCTCGTGGTAATTAGATTGGAAGCTCCTTAAGTATGTGCTCTACATTAATAAGATTCCTTTTGCCTTTTGAAACCAAAAGGCTTGCGAAGTGTCTATAATCCTTATTTGCAAATTTACTCACATCTTAATGGCTCCCATCCCTATTGAAACATCACTACTACTTGTAGGAGAAAAAGACTAGCAAGTTATTGTCATGGAATGCTCATCAAGGCTTGCAAATGGCAGTGTCTCATCGCTTTTAGGTACAACTCACCTACATGGCCCATACTTCATGAAGACTTTGAAGGAAATGTCCATCCCCTTTTGGATTATGTGTTGCTACATAAGGAACTTGATGGAAAAAGATGCCAAGTTTTTGTATGGGTGTCTAACCCATTCATCAAATGCACATGCGATAACATATGTCAATTGTTGCATTCACTTTCTTACTCTAGTTGAGTTGTATGGGCCTAGATCACTATTAAGTGCCTTAGTATCCTCTTGTGCCTTCCTCACACCAGGTGTCTTAATAGATGGAATCCCAAACTTTTCATCCAAGTTTTTCTTAGAACCATCTAAATCCACATCAACATGAGAGAAACTTGATAATACATTAGTTATAAGAGGCGAGTCACCAACCTTCTTGCCTTTTCTCCTATGATATACTTGGTGAAGTGACATGCGATGAGAGATTTGCCGTTTTACCTCTTGTATACTTCTCTGTCATACCATGTACACTAACAGTGGGTGTCCTGTTCATAATGTGCAACAATAGTAACCACTTCAACCCAATCGTAATGAGGCAAATCTCTTTCAAACAAGCCACCTCTACAATATGCACGTTTCTTCGCTTAACAACTCCATTTTGCTACAGAGTGTATCTACATGCAAATTACCTCTGAATATCATTTTCTACAAAAAATTAGAAAACTCATTGGAGAATTACTATTTCCCCTCCATGAATAACATAAGCCCATACATTATTGAGTATAATCATCAATGAAGTAGACATAATACTTGCAACCACTCATAGTTGTAGCCTTTGGAGGACCCTACACATCAAAATATATAAACTCAAGTGGCTTCTTGCATACATGCTTTTCATGTGGAAATGCAGACCTTAGTTACTTTCCAAATTCACATAATGTATATACTTTATGCATCCCATTAACTTTGAATGGTTAGCTATCCACAATCTATTTTGACTACATATTTTTCAAATGCTGTACATTTACATTACTAATTTGCTTATGTCAGATTTCAATATCAACCACAATACTTGAGCATTGTGCAAACATAGTAGCCTCCATTTCAAATAGATCTACATCAAGCGTAAACAATCTACTAGTACACTTACATTTTGCAATCAACTTGCAATCATTTCTAGGGTCCTCTACATAACAACAGTCAGATGCGAGCTGAACTTACAATCCTTATCCCACTATATGAACAACAGAAATTAGGTTCTTAGTTATGGTTGACACATGTAGCACATCAGCTAAGTACTTTGTTTTATCAACCTACGTACTCAAAGGAACATTTTCAAGATTAGTAATGGGGTGGCTTGTATCATCCCCATCTCCACATAACCAAGAGACTTTGGATTGCCCATCTCTCTAAAACGCTCTCCATGAAAATTCATAGTTAGAGGCATCTAAGCCTACATACCATACACCATTCTTAGATGAATCATCAGCAATCATAGTATTCATAAAATGATCCATGATAAAGAGCTCACTTTTATCATCATTGTTTTTGCTACTGGAAGCATAATTACATTGATGCTTTTCCCATTTCTAATTTTAGCCTTCTTTTTGAAATAGTTGTTTAAAATGTGGCTTTTCCTAGCACAATGCCATCATTTTCTACTATCAGCAAAATTCTATTGTTAGTTAAAATTTGCAACTTGTCCTCTTTGGCTCCCCCTTCCTTGATAACATCCCCCCCTATTTTATTGTGTACCATAAATTTAACCACAACCACCACTTTGGCCCCAACCATGACCACTCTCTACTAGTCGAGTAAAACACCTATTCATACTTGCTCTTACTTTAAGAAGAAGAGAAATCCAAACCAAGGCTCTTCTCCTCAAGTGTCAGCATAAAAATTCAAGTAAAACACCTATTCATACTTGCTCTTACTTTAAGAAGAAGAGAAATCCAAACCAAGGCTCTTCTCCTCAAGTGTCAGCATAAAAATTCAAATCTACAAAAAGTCAAGGATATCACGCCTAGTATTCATAGATGAGCCGAATCTCTTGTGCTCATCAAAGTCCATCTAAACATGCTCACACAACATCATCATCATCAATTGCTACACTGATAGATCCAAGAGCTTCCATAATATTCTTGATATTTAATGCATAGTGATCGATAGATAGATTCCCTATTTTAACTTGATTTAGCTCTCTGACTCGAGCTATAGCTTTCTAGTCTTTGTGTTTATCTCAAACAACCTTGCTAGATTCTTCCAAGTAATACTAGGGATTTTAGATTCCTATAAATAGCCCATCATATTATTTATGATATTGAGAGATAGAAAATATATTAATTTTTGTTTGCTCCCAATTCTTCTTAGCCTTTATTTGTTTTGCAGGAGCAACATTTTGCAGAGGGACTTTGGATGCCAATGCCATGTCTCCTTCAATGTAATTCAAAATGCCTCTGCCCTTCAAAAATTTATCATCTTGAACTTCCACATAGACTAATTATTCTTTTATGAATTTTGTCATTGAAAATTTTGCTAAAATTGATAAATATTTTTATAAGATAAGTAATCTTGCAGAACTTTCAATTTGTACCAAGCCAATACCATCTGTACTATAACCAAAACAAGCATCCTTTTTTTTATTGACTGCACAACAATAAGTACAATATGCAAACTGTATATGGATGCTCTCTTTGTCTAAAACCTAGCAAATATGTGAAACCTTATAGATTCTAAATGTTTAACTACTACACTTATAAACAACTATTGAATTTGCAATATACCTAGGAACTACTTTATTTGACTAACTTGTAGAGCCACAACAGAGACCAAAAGACCTCAAATGACAATAATAACTATAGGAAAAGCCTGAAAGGATAATATCTACTATATATACTACTCTTCATGCTCAACAAGAGCACTATAATTGGAGTCGCAACCTTGCAAGCCTCAAGAGTCTCTTTGGCTATATTCCAAGGCAAATCAAACAAGATGGAAGAGATTCTTACCTATTACTTGTCTACTCACTTTTGTGCTATGCAACTTTTACCTTAGTCTTTGATTGAGCTCCACACAATTATGGGATAGCTCTTATACCATGTAAATGGAAAAGAGGAGGGAGAGGTGAAGCAAGGCTTTAACATAGAGAGAGAGAGAGAGAGAGAGAGAGAGAGAGAGAGAGAGAGAGAGAGAGAGAGAGAGAGAGAGAGAGAGAGAGCGCACAACAAAATGGAGACTTGAGCACATAAAGTAGGGATGAAATCCCATATTTGTCACCTAATGCACTAGTGAATAAAGTCCTACCACACCACCAAGGCATGTAGTGAGTGCTAGCTCGTGTGGAGCTTGATATCTCAACAGTGCATAGGCTGGATCCATGGATGGGTTGGAAGTATTCTTACAGTGCAATGATGTGAGTGTTATGATGCAGTCATGTACGGGTGTACTATGGGGTGCAAGCATATGTATTAAGGGCAAGAGTGTCCACAATGGGAAATCATGCATGCAGTAGGAGGGGTGCATCGAGGAGTGTGTAGTACTAGAGTTCTAGGTGGACAATGCATAGAGGTATGCAGCAGCATCTATGCACGAAGATACTATAAGGTAGGTGCACAGTGTGCACTACTAGGTGCACAAGTGCATGTATATGCCTAAAGGGGTTTGTTGGTGTGTGCTAAATATAGTGTTGTACACTAAGCTACATGCAAAGAGTTATGTATTGGGTACCTACTAGAGTGTGCACTGGTATACAATGATCTATGTTGGGGGTGCACTAGTGCACAAGTGCACTAGGGTATCATGGTGGATGTACAAAGGGATGTATACCAGTGCATGCCAGGACAACTGGTGTACTAGTGCACAAGTACACAAGTTGTGTGTGCACTAATAGGTGTATAATGGGATGAAAGGGGGTTGTGCACATGACAAGGTGCAAGGGATTGCACTTGTGCTTGCACATCGATGTACATGCTCTAAGATGTGAGGGTGTGAGCTATGATAGGGGTGAGGGTGTAAGTGCAAGGAGGATAAATATGGGCTAGTGCACAAGAGGATATGCACAAGGGTGCACTCCTTTTTACGACTGCACAATGGTGTGCAAGGTACATGTATGAAAGAATATATACTATGTCAAGTGCGAGGTGGTTGTATTGGTACAATGGGATTGTACTAGTGTATATTTGCACTAGGGTAGAACTAAGGGTTGTGATACATACTAGACTAGATGCAAAGTATGCGTGGGGTGTGCACAAGGTAGGGTGCACAAGCTAAGTGCATAAGTGCACCCAAGGTTAAGTGCATGAGTTCCAAGGTGTAGATGTCACTTTGTACACAAGGTGTGCTCAAGGAAAAGGATGCCATGCACTAGGGAGAGAGTGTTGACTCTAGTCTCAATGCGAGGGTGTGCATGTGTGGCCAAGTGCAGTAGTGTATATGCACATATGTATGCTAGTGGACAAGCACACGAGTATTGATGTAGAGTGTTCATAGGTGTAAATCTAGTGATATCTCTATTATGAGAGTGCACTAATGTGATGAGTGTCCAAGACCCTTGCACATAAGGCATACATATGCTTGTTAGTCTCTACATATGAAACTTCTGACAAAACCAACTACATGAAGGTCCAGATGCAAGGAGCTATATGTGCTATGTGATGCATGACTTCTTGTGCCTAAGTGGGGCTATAGGTGCCGATGGTGAAGTGATGTGCCAAGGATGGTGTGTAGAATCTTGTGCGTCAAGGTGTGCACACTAAGCCATGTGCAGGGTGGGTGCACTAGTGCATTTATGCAACATTGTGGTAGGTACACGAGTGCACATATGTGTACCAGGAATAATGTAAGGGATTAGTGTGCAAGAGCATGCACACAAAGGTATGTGCACTAGGTTATTGGGATCAGGTGCAGTAGTTTTGCATAAGTGCACTAGTGTGTAGTGGTGCTAGTGTACCCTAGCCTATGTGGAAGGATATTGAACTAATGTATATGTCCACTAGGGTTGAAATGAGGATTGTGATGTGCCCTAGGTGAAGTGCAAGGTGGGTGTGTGTGCGATGATGTGTACAAGATGCAATGGTGACTACATTCAACTTAGAGGTTATGTACAAGATGTGTGACTAAAACAAGGGTAATCGATGTGCACTTAGGCACACCAATGTGTAGAATGGTATACATGGGTGCACTACTGCATGCAAGCACATGTCCATAGTGGTGGGTGTAGAAATACATGCATAACTAATGCAAAAGTGCACATGTGTGCAATGCACAAGGGTGCATATGAGATGCCCTTAATAATTAATCCAGAATCAACATAAAGTGGTATATTTAAAGAAGAGAAAGACATCATTTATGGGTAATAGAGTGGTGCCTATTAAGAATATACACCCTTATCAACTGCAATAAAATTCCATTGTTTTCCCCTTAACTCCTCTTTGATCCTCCCTTGCATACAAAAAGAGTGTTAGAGGGATAAAGAGAGGAAAAAGGAGCCCATGAATCCATGTGATCCCACGATCTTAATTATCACATGTTGAACACCATAAAAGCATATATTTTCATCTATGCAACTTCCTCTCCTCCCCCTTGATATGTTCTTGGTTGGTGGCACCTCCTCTTGTTTCTCCCATATGGTAACAATGTGGTGGCATTGTGGTGGTAGTGAGGGTGGAGAAAAGGGCTTGGCATGTAGAGAGGTTTTATCTAGTACCCATGCAAGTGTAGGTGTTCATTATCCTATTGCTTCACACTAGGATTTGCACTAGAACCCAAGCAAGTGTGGGTCTTAAGGGCGCTTGTAACACAATGCCATTTAAACTCCTCTCCTCTCCTCTCTCACACACACACTCTCTAAACTGTATAGGCAACAATAAACCTTCTAAATACAACTTAATGCACGATTGAGAGAGCATGCATATCATCATAAAAAGATTCCCATGTAGCCACCTCTCTCTCTCTCTCTCTACATGTCTCTAATATTTCTCATTAATTCTCATTTTTTGTTTCAACCTTTTGAAAGTTTAATTTTAAGTAGAATGTCATGTTTGAAGATTGATGCAAAGAGACTTAATTAGTCCACACACTATATATAAGCATAAATAGTCTCTATATAAATGTAATTTAAAATAACTTCTTTACCCCTAGCAACCTCCCACTTAAAGGCAAATGTGCCTCAAGTGAGGAGTGAAAAGAAAAAAAAAAGTACAACATGTAAATACAGTACAATAGGATGAGAAATAGACATCATCTCATCCAACGCCCAACAACCTCCTAAGAAACGCTCCGCTGTGAATAGACTTTTTGTGAGCAAATCTGTAGTATTCTGGTTAGTTGAGATCTTGACAAGGTCAACAAACATGTCCTTAATGACCTCTCAAATGAAGTGTAATGCACCTGCTTCATTTCGCATGGAAGACCTGATTCTTCGCCAAGTGAATAGTGCTCATAGAATCAAAAGGCAGTGTAGGGATCACATTAGTCATGCCAAGGTCAGTCACCAGTGGGCCTAACCATAGAGCCTTCTTGCAAGCCTTAGTGGGGGCTACAACATACTCAGCCTTGGCAGTAGAGAGGGCCTTGCATTTCTGCACCTTATACATTCGAGAAATATCACCTCCAACAAAAGTGAAGACATAGCTAGAGGTGGACTTCCTATTTTCTACATGTTCTACATAATTAGAGTCAATGTATCCCACCACTCCTATATCATGGCCACCATGACATATGCACATATATGTTGTGCCCTTCAGCTATCTCATGATACCCTTCATGGTATCCCAATGTTGCTTGCCAAGTGTAGCCATATAGCATACCACAACTCCCACTACAAATGCTATGTTAGGACGAGTTGCTATCATGGCATACAAGATCTTGGCCATCTTGGCCCTTTGCTCATCAGACTGTTGAAAATGGCCCAACAAACCTTCACATAAGAAGGTACAGGACAACCAATAAGCTTACCATCCTACATATGAAACCGCTCAAGGAATTTTTGGATATACTCCTTAAGGACTATGTGACAAACAAAGGAGCCCCTTAAAGAAATCGCATGTAATATGCATCCTAAGAATATACAAGGCTTGTCCCATGTCCTTCATCTCAAAGCTCTTCTTGAGTTGAGTTTTTAAGGCATCCAACTCATCATGAGCTCTCCCAACAATAAGCATATCATCCACATAGAGTACCAATCATAAGGCTTCCATCACGAGCCTTCTTCATGTTTAAAAATGGATCTATAGCAGTGCAGCTATAGCCCTATGAATGCATAAAATCATCAAATGTGTGGTACCATTCCCTAGGTACATGCTTAAGGCCATAAAGGTTATTTTACAACTTGCACACTAGGTGTTTTCGTTCCTTTTTTCTCAAAGCCCTTAGACTACTGCATATAAATCTCATCATGTAAATCCCCACGTAGAAAATCCATTTTTACATCCATCTGATAAAGGTCTAGATCTAGCTGAGCAACCAATGCTAGTATCAAGCGTAAAGTCATCACCTTGACTACAAGAGAAAATACTTCATTGAAGTCAACAACATGTTCCTACTTGAAACCCTTAGCTACCAATCTGGCCTTATAAGTGGACTTGGCGTGTGCAAGGATACTTTTCAACTTGTATACCCACTTGCATGGCAATGCCTTCTTGCCACACTAGGCAAAGGAACCAAATCCCATATATGGTTTTTTTACAAAGAGTCAAACTCTGATTGCATAGCCTTGTCCCATGAGTGATTATCATCTCTATGCATGGCCTCATCATAAGGAGAGAGGCTCACCTGCATCTGTCACCATTACATAATCCATGGAGTGTGTGAAAAAGTGTTCAGGTTGATATCTAACTCTAGTAGAGCATCTCAAAGTAGGCTGATCTTGCACAACAGGTAACGAATCCTGAGCCACCAAAACATCAATTGTTGCAGAATGTCTAGCTAGCTATACAGGAGCAAGAGGCTCCTCCTGAAAGATCACCATGCATATCTTAACTATTTGCTCAAGCTGCTTATGCATATTTTCCTCATGGAAAACTACATCATAGTTACCGACAACCCTATCAGCATGTGGATCCCATAGGTAATAGCCCATCTCACCTACATCCCCATAACTAAGAAAGATGCATTTCACAGACTTAGATCCAACTTATTGCGCTTGTCGTTGGAAACATAGAAAAATGCTTCACAACCAAAGACACACAAATGATCATATGATCCATACCTCCTCTATAACTTGGCAACCAATAGTAGTGCAAGAGGACCTATTAATTAAGTACAGTAGTAGTAACTACCTCAACCCAAAAGTGCTATGATAGGTTTGCCTAGCTAAGCATACTATGGACTCTCTTTTGAATCATCTAGTTCATGCAATCGGCAAACATTCTGGGGAGGGGTGTAAGGGGTGGTCAATTGATGCTTAATTCCCTACTCATTGCAAAAATATTCAAAATCTTTCGAGACATACTCACCCCCATTATCTAACCTTAGCCATTTTTGCCTATACTCAGACTAGTTCTCAACAAGAGCAAGCCAATGCTGAAAGGTAGACAAGACATCAAATTTTTGCTAAATAGGGTAAGCCCAAACCTTATGAGAGTAATTAATAATGAATGTGATAAAGTACTTTGCACCACCTAGCGACGAATAGGGCATGGGACCACATACATCTAAATGAACTAGAGCTAAAGGCTCACCCATGCGCTTCATGCTAGACTTCTTATGCATACTATGTGTTTGCCTACTATACAAACAATGATCACAAGACTCAAAACACTTATAATCTAGGGGCAGAAGATATTGCAAACTAGTAAGCATTTTCATTTCTTTCAAAGACATATGCCCAAGGCGATGATGCCAAAGAGATATATGTGGAACTAGAACCATTGCCAAAACATGGTTAACTGACCCAAATACAAGCAAGGGATAGAGGGTACTAGACTTAGCACCATGTGCAATAACAAGATCCCCATGGGTAATCTTCCATGAGAAATCACCAAAATAGACAAAATAACTTGCATTATCCAAGGTGTGAGTAGATATAAGGCTCTTCGTGAGAGTTGGTATATGACGTATATCATGAAGAGTGAACATGCTGTTTGAACCAAACTATGGAGATCACCAATACCAACTATCTCTAATGCTAGATCATTACCTAAATAGATAAATCTAGTCATATTGTGATAGGAGTGAAACCACTCTCTATGAGGGATTACATGAAAGGAAGCCCCTAAATCTATCAACCATTACTAAGTATATCCTAACAAAGCATCAGTTAGTTATAAAGCATCCAAGGAAGAGGCTACCAATATGAGATCATCAGACACTTTAGGCTGCACCACATTAATCTCCTCAATCTTGATGCCATACTTTCTAGGCATAATGCTGTAGTTATAATCCTTCTCATGCACATTCTCTTTACCCTTTTCCTTGTGCGTGTCTTTGAGCATTCTATGGCACTATGGCCGAATATGACATGTTTTCCCACAATTATGACAAGTAAGACCAAACTTATGGGCACGGGACTTGTTGCAAGATTGTCCATGTGTCCTAGTCTGAGACCTGTGGGAGTCTCTACCATGGCCCTTGTTACTTTGCCAATCTCTCATAGTCAATGCATGTGATGTACGGGAAGTATTCACATTCTTTCTGTTCATCTCTTCCGTCAAGAGGGCACTCTGAACATCCTGCAATTTCAACCCATCCTTTGAAGTATTAGCACATAGAGCCAAAAGAAAAGTGTCCTGTGACTTAGGTAGTGTACCAAGTAAAAATAAAAGATGCAAAGTATCCTTGAACTCAATCTCCTATGAAGCTAGATGGCTTATGATGGAGTGAAAACTCATTGAAATGTGCAAACACAGAAGTCCCTTCCTTCATGCAAAGATCCACCAACTATTTTAGCCAATACATTTGAGACGCACGACTCTACTTGCCATAAAGATTCTTAATCTATGTTCAAAGCTTATATACAATCTAATTGACACTCACAACATTCTAGTGAGCTTTCTTAGAGAGCGATAAAATGATTGTGGACCTGCATAGCTCATCCAGTTCAACCCAATCCTTAGCATCAATGTTTTTGGGTTTAGCATCCTCATTTTTTAGTGGTCCAACCTGTAATTTTTGCACTAAAACCTACCATATCTATATCTTCCAATAGCTGTAGTTAGTCCCATCCAGTTTTTCAATATTGAAGATAGCAATGTCATGAGAACCACTAGCGACAATGAGACCAAGCAAGTGCATACAAGAGAAAAACGTGCTATGACAATTTCCTACAAATCAACCCAAAAACCATTGCCAAATTGACTTGTAAACAAGAAGGATAGCCCCAAGGTAATGAACTATCACAAACTCTAATCAAGAAACTATCAAGTACAAGTGATTTCCCTCATAAGGAAAGATAGCCAAGTAATGAACTATCACAAACTCCAATCAAGAAACTATCAAGTACAAGTGATTGCCCTCATAAAGAATGCATATTTTAGAAATGATAGGCTGATGTGCTAAACTGCAATAATATGTCAATAACCCATTCTGAGCAATCAAGATGAAAAAGTGAGAAATTGTTGGGGATAACGGCACCTGTGCCTAACCACCCGTATATTAGTTACATTGATAGTACTTGCATACCCGTACACCTGTACATTGCAAGTGGCAAGCACCCATCACTGTCACTTCATTCTTTATTCTTTCAGTGACATTTTAATAAAGGGAAGTCCCGTAACATTGTGACTGTTGGAGTTTTCACATCTTGTGTGTCTCTCTTGCTCTTGTTCCTTCCACATAGCTCTTGCTTCCGCTCCATTTTTCCACTTCAGAACTCACCTCCATTTAATTAGTATCAGAGCCATCTTTCCCAAGAGCTTGAGTCCAATTCTGTAGCTTGTGGAGAATACCTTCATCTCACTATTTTAATGACAATCATGGCTCAAATTGGAGAGGTATGAGTGGGTACATTTCTTCCTAGTAATCAAAGGCTTCTGAAGCTTTTTCCAAGCCTTCTTTTTGACACATTCAACATTGTTTTGGGGCCCTACTGTGCGCAACAAGGCAACCCCAAGACCAACAAACGAACATGATCTGAACTAGTGTGTTGGCTTGAATCCCTACTCGGCCTCCTCTAGCTCCCGTATGGTCAAATTGGACACTTGGACAATCATCCTTGACACTACTTGACACCTTTGGCATGAGTTTGGGCATCAATTGAGGCTCTTGGGTTCAACCATTAGCTCATAGTTTATGACAATTTGCTATATTACACTTCTAGATAGCCCTTCGTTCAATTGTTTAGAGGTCATCTATGCTTCCTGGGATGTTTATTTGAATATCTGGGGATGATATGCCAATGTATTGGAATGCTATGGGATTGATTTGAGCATTCTTTTGCTCAATTTTATAGAGGTTTTTTATTGATATAATAAGTAGAGCTGAAGCTCATTTTATCAATGAAACCATATGCCTATTGCTCTCAGGTGCTTACTGACTACTCGGATTGATATACCGATGCTTATGGTTCATGTTACATGCTTTATCATGCTTCTGGCTTGCTTTTAAGCTAAGATTGAAGCTTTGCATCTTGACATTAACTGTCTTCCATTGTTATGTATGGCTATTTGATGCTCCAATATTAAGAGCTTTATAGGTTACTTGGGTCAGATGCTCCCAGATATATGCTACTTGGATCTTGGATGTATGAATGCCTTCCACATTATGTTTTGAGGTTTGTTTGCTCATTTGGCATTCAACTTTTGTTCCAGTGGGAGCCGTTACTCAATATTTGGATATTACATTGAGCATTTGGTTATGCAATTGAGCTTGAGGGTCTTACAATGAGACCATGGGAATTGGTAACATATACATGCTCTTGTCATGCTTTATGTACACAGTTGATGCTTAATGGGATGTTCTAACATTACTCTTGGGCCGGCACCTATTTTTGTCACGATGTTGTTAGTGATGTATGCATCTTAGTTACTAAGCTTTCATTACATTGCTCAGTCCATTGTGCCTTTGGTTGGTCTCTTCTGTTACATATGAGACCCACTCTATGCATGATGGTTATGCCTATGGGATGATGTATCTCAATCTAACACATTTTTTCTTTGATAGTTCTTGGTGTGCTAGTCACATTTTCGCTCATTGCTAGTTGGAGTTATTCCTTGGTAGTGAAGTTTGTCTTACATCAAAGATTTCCTATCTTTGGCATTGATTTCTTACTACTATACTTCATTTTTCAGCATGCTGTAGTTGCAGTTTACTACATCATTTATGCAAGCATTCACCATTTGACACTTCTTTGCATTGAGTTTGTGGACAATTCATTACTTGGCCAATGTCCTTTGTTTTCAGCTTGATTTAGTAGTGGATTTAGGGATGTTTGCAGTAATTACAATAGCCTGCTTTGATAGTTTGTAGACTTGTTTGCCTTCATTATAGCTAGTGGCTCAAATGATAGTGTTATCTTTAATATTGACAAGATGGATGGCACCAACTACAGCTACTGGAAGGCCCAAATTTGACAAGTTTTAGTGCAGAAAATGTAAGTTAGGCCTTTAAAGCATAAAGGTGTCAAGAATGAACATATTGATGCAGAGGATTGGGCTAAATTAGACGAGCTATGTAAGTCCACTATCATATTGTCCCTCTCTAAGTAGGTGTTATGTAATATTGTCTCTGATGGGGGTAGTCCACATGGGACTTATGGGAAAATATTCACAATGTCTATGACTAGTAGAGTCTTGCTTCTCACATATGTATTAGCTAAAGCAACTCATGGACCTTTGCATGAAGGAGAGCACTTTTATATCAGTTTATTTAAATGAGTTTCATTCCATTATTAGTCATTTGTCTTTGTAGGGATTGAATTCAAAGGTACTCTACTCCCCTTATTCCTCTTAGTTACACTACATGAATCATGGGATACATTTTGTACTGCTATATGTGCCAACATGCATACCAATAGGGTACAATTGTGGGATATAGAGAGTACACTCTTGATCCAAGAGGTTAACAAAAAGAATATCGATGCTTTCTAAACCTCTCATGCTTTGACAATTAGAGGCGATAATGGTAGGAGCAGTACTGTCTGCTTTGGGAGAGACTCTTCATAGTCTCCTTCTCAATCATATGGATAGTCTCGTAGTAAAAGTCTTGTGGCCTTAGTCCTCATTGACTTGTTATTAATGCAGAAAAGCAGGATATATTCAGTTGGAGTGCCATAAATGCATGAAGACAAGTGCAAGGAAAAGGGAAAAAGTAAAGTATAGGATAATAATGTAATCGTAGCATTGTCCCTGCAGGTCAAGTGGCATTAAGATTAAAGAGATTAATATTATGCAGACTAATTCTAATGATGATTTCATACTTGCAGTTTTTTCTCTTGATACTTCATAACTGACTAATGCTTTGTTTGGGTATACTTAGTGTTGGCTAATAGATTCAGGGGCTTCCTTCCTTGTGACCCCTCATAGAGAGTGGTTTCACTCCTATCACCATATGATTGGATATGTCCCATTGAATAATGACATGGCATTATAGATAGTTAGTATTGGTGATGGCTAGTTGCAGTTTGGTTTAGGTTGCATGTTTACTCTTTATGATGTACATTATGTACCGACTCTCACCACGAAGAGTCTTATCTTTATTGGAACTTTGGATGACATAGGTTATGTAGTTTCTTTTGGTGACTCCTCATAGAAGATTGCCAGTGGGAATCTTGTCATTACATGTGATGCTAAGTCCAATACTCTCTACATCTTGCTTGTATTTGGGTCAGTTAACCATATTTTGGCAGTGGATGTAGCTCCACATGTAACTTGGCAGCATCATTGCCTTGGGCACATGTCCTTGAAAGAAATAAAAATGCTTACTCATTTGTAGTATCTTTCGTCCCTTGAATATAAGTGCTTTGAGTCTTGTGATCATTGTTTATATGGAGTTAGACACGTAATACACATAGAAAGTCTGGTATGATACGCATTGGTGAGCCATTGGCTCTTATTCATTCGGATGTATGTGGTCCCATGCCCTGCTAGTTTGTTGTTAGGTGGCACAAAATATTTTGCTATCTTCATTGATGACTATATGCATAAGGTTTGGGCATATCCTATTAAACAAAAATTGGAAGTTTTGGCTACTTTTTAATGTTGGCTTGCTTTAATTGAGAACTAGTTTGGGTATAGGCTGAAAAGCCTAAGGTTAGATAATGGGGATGAGTATACCTTTGAAGCCTCACTACAAGATACAAGCCTCATACTGGCATTTAAAGCAACGAAAATATTCAACAAAAAAATTACCCCTGTCATCACTAAACACGTCCTTATTAGCATCTCCATAGGACCGACGCTATTGGCGTCACTATTTGCATCGCTATCTACATCGTTATCGGTGTCGGGCTTTGCAATGCAAATAGCAATGTCAATAGCAATGCGTGCAATAAATTAGCGACAATTACAAAGAAAAAATAATTGTGGTCACATGTAGCACTATGTGCTGTAATTACATTTTACAAATGGGTTACATATAAAGTGTACAATGGTCGTCAAAATGAATGCAGAGTGTACTTGAATCCACTAGACTCATACATAAAATAAATACAAGATCGCTTAATGAAAGTGTTATGGAATTAAAGCAAGATACAAAGGATAATAATAACATAGTGCATAGAAAATGCCTACATAAGTCACAAGACCAAAAAAGAAGAGAATGTGCACTCCACGAATCCAAGCTTGAGCTATAGATCCTCGCCATCCAAAAGCTCATCCCGACGCAAAGGAGTATCATCGAACAGACTCAACAAAAAAAGAAACAATTACATATCAGTTCAACATACAATAATGCATTTTAATTAAAAATAGTAACTACATACAAGAAAGATGAGTGACTTACTAGGCCGCCGCATGCATACAATCTATCGATCAATGCAGCAAGACCATGTCTCTCTACATATTGAGTCTCTAGGAGGCCGATGGGATCACGGTTTGTAATGAGTGCTGCAAAGAAAATAAAATACAACTGTTAGAAATATGATTGTCAATACAAACAATATTGGTAAAAAAAAAGTGAGAAGAATAGAATAAAAACTTATAAAGTCCTCTAGATAAGTCCTATGGCCGCCACTCCCAAGATGATGAACCACTCTTGCCTCCAATTGTACCCTCGCTGCCTTGTGCTATTGTCTCCAATGTCCTGGAGAATCTATAGCCTCCTCCTTGAGTCGGCGCCAGTCATCCACATCTAGCCACTCGGGCTTTGAGGCCCCACTCTTAAGTGCCTTGTGTGCGTCTGATCGTCTGTGGGACATGTACACATGCATGCACTTCATCATCCAACCTGTGGAAAACCTATCTGCTGCAGTGGATACTAGAAACTCCTCATGCAAAGATGCTACTATGTAGTCCTTGCTCCCCTCCGATATATTCTTCCAATGATCCAAGACATTGTGTCGAACTTGTTAGCACAACTCTCTCATACGAGCCATCACCCTCCTCCCCTCATCATTCATGATGATGTCTCCTGTCCTATCATCTACAAGGTATTCATACCCCTATAGGATACATCTAAGATGTATCCTCTCCCACTTGTGACCGCACTCTTGTGCATATCTAGGAGACCCCTATACATCTGATGTATCCACAGGGGTGGTATCTCTTGGAGTAGCATCCATAGGGGTGCCACCTATGGACAACTGAGCAAAAGTTGGAGTGACTAGAGTTGATATCCCCACAGGTGTAATAAATCCCATAGGTGACGCAACTTTAGCAAAACGACAAGATGGAGATACTGCGTCGGTACCTCCACAACAAACCACTTGAGCCACCCTCTCTCAAACTTGCACGAGAGCAAGGAGTAGCACACGTATCTCAAGCCGATCGTGAGCTCACCATATCCACATCTTCACAGCATCCCCCAGAACCACTCCCTCCATCCAGCCCAAGTCTGGAGCATCAACCTCGTCTACTAAAAACTGAAGCATCAGAGCATGCCAAAGTAGATCTAACGGAACAACCTGATGGTGTTCGAGACAGCCCGTCTGAATCGAGCCATCTGATCTGGAGACATACATGTGAAGATCTCCTGCAGCTCCTTATCGCTCATCCCTTGACTCATCATGTTGTCCAAATATCCACAAAGGTCACCTCCACAGATAAAAATTGATATTAGCATAATAAATATGAAGATTCAAGCAAAGCATGGTAATATAACTCTGAAAAAAATGATATTACTTAAAATGCATACTCTAGAGTACCCTTATAGGTAATTCATCACTCAATGAATTGAGTAGGTGTGGATACTACAAGTATGACATAGCCTATGGTCCCATGTCAATCTCTTGACACAACTCCGCATACACTGGAAGGTCGATAGTAAGGTCACCACAAAAAGATGAGTCCACCTCATTCTTAAAGAATTCTTGGCCTCCTATCTTTCCATCATCGTTATCCGATTCTGCCTCCTCTACATGCTCCAAGCTTTGGGTGGCCTCCACTCCTTACAATATCGACCCCTCTCTTTGCATACTGTCCTCATCTACGTTGGGAACATTGCTTTCATTATATACTCTTGCACTTCGGGGAGCTGAAGGTACAACATACCACCATTGAGGTTGTCAGGGGATTTGGATAGAAAATTAACTGTTCAAAATCACATACAAGAGAGATTTAACATTTGTGACATATACCATGTCATAATAAAATTAAAAAAAAACATGAGTTCATGCACCTGTTCACAATGGGCCGGCAAGACAAACGTGTCACACAAATCCATTCATCCTTTTTTGAAATCTATTTCAAGAAATCTAGATGGACCTCGTCAAACAGTTGCCCCGGCTCCTTCCAGTACCACTTTGAATCACTACACATCGAATAGGATCATGGAGAAGCTATGATAATCCACTGTGATAATACTTTGCAAGTTCCAAAAATACTCCATCTCTTCTATAACGGTGTTTGGATCCATGGCTCGCCGTCAGCTCTCTTGCTCAAACTTTGCCATAACACCACAATCCATTGTGGAGCGCATTTTATTGATACGCTCCACGAGGAAATATCATTCGCGCGACTATGCTGCACTTTATATTTTGTACTATACATTGAGATGGTTAATTAGTTGTCACATATAAAATCTAGATACAACAGCTTATAAAACATGCGGTCACCTTTGGACTACATCCCCTCAAGAATTCCCACTTCTTAGTAGAGACCTCCACCCCTTTGCGAGAGGCTACGATCAAAGCTCCATGTAACCATCACATAGACATAAATCACATCATCTCCTGCATACCCTCAGGATATCAAATCGGTTGATGGCGCGCACTATGTCGAAATTCGGATTGCGCTTCTTCCTGATCTTTCCTGGCTTGCTCGTACCTAGTGAGCCATGTCTCCATGGAGGCATGGTGCAACATACAAAAACGATTTACTTTCTCCTCCATTGCAACATCCATCCTTTTTTCTACCCCATTTCTAACCACCACATCTCCGGTCTATCATTGTTCTTCAACGACCATAGCATATTGATGTTTGAATCCACCGTTGGTAGCCATTGTGAAATATGCACTAACGCCTTAGACACCAACCAACCTTCAGCCATGCTACCTTCTAGTCGAGCTCGTTGTTGCGCAAAGCCTTTCACGATTTTCATGAAACACTCCAAGAAGAACACTCATCACGTGTATGGACAAGTCCTACAATCTCCACTTCATCTACAATATACACTAGGAGGTGGGTTTGTATCGTAAGCATGCTGGTGGATAGATACTTCTCAAATAGGCAAACTGTCTCCACTGCTCCCTGCCTTGCGGATTCAATAGAGGATGTCTTGATCTCCTTCTGTGATATCCATTGCACTAAATTTGATAACACGTAAATCCCCCCGCGTATTTCTAGAGTAAGGCATCATGTGATCGCGATCGATAGTATAAACTGCCACAAATGAAGAAGCATTACGAACATCGATTAGAATCGATAGCAAAATATGCAGGCCACTTATAATCCATTCGTAGTACAAACCTGACATATCGCTAATCATGAGATTTTAGCCATGATAGTTAGTCATCTATAGAAAAAGTGAATCTGAGAGACGCATCATAGCCGTTGAAGTGCAAATAGACCTGATAATTTGCTTCACAATGCACTCTTCTTTAGTGGACAAAACTCAACGAGTGTGAGGTAGTTGCAAGCGACCATCAGCACCCGAAAGCGCCTCTATCTTGCCTACCTCCTTCAAATCCATTAGTGTCTTTGTAGAGTCTCTCTTCCGTGTGATGTGATCTCACAGTAAGCTGCCTGCACTCTTGAAAATATGCATGGGATCCAATAAGTGGTTGTTCTGTAAGTGGGTCCAATACAACAACTCGTAGAAAACTGAGAACTGTCGCACTTTGTTTGGATGCGAATCCATGTGGACCATTTTCAACTCGTACCAGATTTAGGCGTTCATTCGTGCTGGAGGTCGTCCAAGAAAACCTTCCCTCAGTTCATGACCCTTTGGCAAGAAAGCGGTGTGCCCTTGATATACCATCTTATTCATGGTTCGTGATCTTCAGGAGTCTAACTGTGACCCACACAAGGGATAAAAACTTGAACGAGCTATGATAGATATGACCAACAAGAACGAAAGCCTACTTACCTGAGCACTCCCCCCAAATCTAGGAAAGTCATTCATGGTCCACATGAGAATGGCTCATATATTAGCGGGACCGTCGACCATTGTGCTTGCTCATATCTTCCACAGCGACCCTCTCCTCCCACAAGATCTTAAGCTCATCAACTAATGGATGGATATAGGCATCCATATTCTTGACTTTGTAGCAACCAAGAACAAGCAAGCTAAGAATCACGTATCATTTCTTTGTAGAAATCCATGGTGGGATGTTGTAGTTAACAAGGACTACAAGCCACACACTGTAAGAAGTTAAGCAGAGACCGAATGGGTTCATGCCATCCATAGCAAGACCGAGCTGAAGATTCCTTGGATCTCGTGCAAAGCTTGGAAAGGTAGAGTCAATGTGGCTCCATGCGTGTGAATCTGTTGATATTCGTTGGACTCCATCTATGGATCTATTATGCGCATGCCACGTTGTCAAGCTCACCAAGCCTGACTTACGAAATATGTGATATATGCGAGGAATAAGTGGAAAGTGTCTAAGAACTTTCCGAGGGATGGTTTGCCCCTGCAAGTCCTGTCGATACATGTGAGCACCACACTTTGGACATGTCTCCATAGTCTCGTACTCTCCTCAAAATAGCACGCAATCATTGGCACATGCATAGATGCTATTGTGTCTTCAGGTGAGATACTCGGCACCCATCATATAATGGTATGGATGCTTCCTCTCTAAGTAGATCAGATGTCTCAGCATCCATGGGCATCAATGGATCGATCATTGCCTTCATCTCAGGATCCAAGATTGTAGGAAAGTCTGAAATGATGCCAATCTCCTTTGGTATTGATAGTATAGATTAGGTAGTGCCTTCCAAATGGTGGATTTGGCTCAGGCACTCCATCCATCGTACCCCCATGAACTCTTCTAATTGTTTGCAACATGTGCACTCCTTGGGATGAGACATCACCTCCCTGTATAAATTTTATGGCCATATTCAATATTTTTGTATATGATATTCAATTAGTTTGTGAATATAATGCATGATTGATACACATTAAGCCGTTTGCTCAGCGGAGTCATCAAAATTACAAAAATATTTTCAAAGTTTGAGATCGCCTGATCAATAATCTTCGATTGAAACTCGCTAAAGCGTCATGCATGTTCTATAGACAAGCAATGCTTTCATCTGATTGCCAGCTTACATTGAGAGCAAGGACATGTGACATTCTGATTAAGATATGCCTCGCGATCTTGAATATCATGACCTTCATCGTTTTCCATTTTGTCTACTTTACGACAAACAAGTTGTTTTTGTTCTCATTCTCTTTTTCTTTCTTCATTTGTTTGAGAAGGGATTTCTTCTCTTGTAACTCAACAAAATTAACGTCAACTAAAGTATTGGTTTTCTCCCCCTTTCTTTACACCTTTCTTTGCGCTCTTTGTTTTATGTTCTCTCCCCTTTCTCTTTCTTTCTTTCTCTCTCTCTCTTTCTTTGTTGCGCCTCTCTTTGTTTCTCTCCACCCCCTTATGTTTTCTCACACATTCTCCTCTCTCCCTCCCTCCCTCCCTCTCTCTCTCTCTCTCTCTCTCTCTCTCTCTCTCTCTCAATCCATTTCTTTGTTATCTTTCATGTTTATTCTCTCTCTCTCTCTCTCTCTCTCTCTCTCTCTCTCTCTCTTTGTTATCTTTCATGTTTATTCTCTCTCTCTTGTTCTCTCTTCCTTTTCCTTTCTTCTTATCCCTCTTTCATTTTCTCTCTTTCTACCTCAATGCATATCATTCTAAAAAAAACAAACAAAAAAAGGAGAAAGAACAAGAACAAAACCTCTCTTTATTTCTCTCTACCCCCTTGTGTTCTCTCTCTCTCTCTCTCTCTCTCTCTCTCTCTCTCTCTCTCTCTCTCTCTCTCTCTCTCTCTCTCTCTCTCTCTCTCTCTCTCTCTCTCTCACATAGTTCATGTTTATTCACTCTCTATCTCGTTCTTTCTTCATTTTCCTTTTTTCTTGTCCCTCTCTCATTTCCCCTCTTTCTCCCTCGATGCACCTCATTCTCAACAAAAACAAAAAAAAGAAAAGAAGAAAGAACAAGAACAAACCAAGAGGGAGCAATATACTCACCGCAAAGGTCGAAGGATGGATTTTTTGTCTCCTCTTCGTGAAGGTCTCTCTCCACCCTTCACGCACTTCATCCTCTTCTTCGCGAGTGGTAGCTGTGGTGGCGGCGACAGCGGTGGTGAGAAGCTCTCCTTCTCTCTCTTTCTCTCCCTCTCCCTCACAAAAGCACGATCTATTTCACTCTCTCTTTTGCTCTTCGTGGCAAAATGCCGCGCTCAAGTTTCAACCGATTTTTTTTACTCTAAGTATGTATCGCAACTAGCCGTTGCTATTCCCCTATATCCTTGTAGTGCCTTTGAACAGTTTTGTGATAAGAGGGGTGTTAAGTGTCAGTTGACCACCCCATGCACCCCACCCGGAATGGTATGGCTAAGTGCATGAATATGACAACTCGAAGCAAGTTCGTAGTATTCTTAGCCATATAGGCTTACACTTGACAGATCTATTCCCATGTACTAATCTTGACTATCAGATTGCAAAGGAGGTATGGCCTAGAAAATCTCCCTCATATACTCATTTTCATATCTTTGGTTGTGAGGCTTTATGTCGTGTACCTAAGGATAAGCATAGTAAGCTGGATCCCAAGTCTACAAAATACATCTTTCTTGATTACGAGGATGCAAGTGAGATAGGTTATCACCTATGGGATCCAGAGGCTCAAAAGGTTATCCATAGCCATGATGTTGTTTTCCATGAGAAGAAAACACATAAACAACCTAAGTATGCCATTGATGTATACATAGTGATATTTTAGGAGGAGCCTCCTGCTACTGTACAGCCAGCTAGACAACTTGTCACAGTTGATGCCCCCATGGCCTAGGTCCCTAATGCTCCATAGGATGTATAGGCCCCACAGCCTTAGTCTACTAGAGATAGACGACAACATTTACGGTTTGAGCTCTATATGGATTATGTTATAGTGATAGATACTATTGAGCCTCTTACCTATGATGAGGCCATGTATAGAGGTAATAATCACTCTTGAGAGAGGGCCATGTAGTCAATGAATCACTACAAAAAAATCGTGCATGGGATTTGGTTCCTTTACATAGTGGTAAGTGTGCTTTGCCATGTAAGTGGATGTACAAGTTGAAAAGTACCCCTAGCTGTCGCAAGCTAGAATACAAGGCTAGATTGATTGCTAAGGTCTTCAAGCAGGAACATGGTATGGACTTTGATGAATTCTTTTCTTTTATCATGAACATGAATACCCTAGGCTTGGTACGAGCTTTGGTTGCTCAGTTTGACTTGGATCTTTATGAAATGGATGTCAAGAGGGCTTTTCATCATGGGGACTTGCATGATGAGATTTACATGGAGTAGCCTAAGGGCTTTGCATAACCTAGTAGGGAACACTTAGCATGAAAATTACGAAAGCCTTAAGTAGGCACATAGGGAGTAGTATCACAAGTTTGATGCATTTATGCATTTATAGGGATATTCCCACATTTGTATGTATCCATGTTTATACACAAAGAAGGCTCCTGATGGCAGCCTTATGATTTTGATCCTCTATGTTGATAATATGTTGATTTGCTAGGAGTGCTCATGATGAATTGGATGCCTCAAAAGGTTAGCTCAAGAAGAGCTTTGAGATGAAGGATATGGGACAGGCTTCACATATTCTTGGGATGCACATTACATGCAATCGCTCTAAGGGGCTCCTCTACTTCTCACAAGTGTAAATCTAGAAGGTCCTTGAGCGATTTTATTTGCAATATGTTAAGCCTATTGGATGTTCTTTACCTTGTCATGTGAAGGTTAATCAGGCTGATTGTCTGTAGTATGATGAGCAAAAGGCCAAGATGGCCAAGATCTCTTATAAATCTATAGCGGGTAGTTTGATGTATGCCATGATAGCCACTCATTCTAACCTAGCATTTGCAATGGGAGTTGTGGTATGCTATATGGCTATACCTGGAAAATGGCATTGGGATGTCATCAAGGGTATCATGAGGTACCCAAGAGGCACAACAGCTATGTGCATATGTTATGGTGGCCAGGATATAGGAGTCATGGGATACATTGACTTTGATTATGTAGGGCATGCCAATAGTAGAAAGTCTACCTCTTGCTATGTTTTCACTTTTGCTAGGGGTATTGTTTCTTGGATGTCAAGGGTGTAGAAATGCATGGCCCTATCTATTATAGAGGCAGAGTATGTTGGAGCCACTGAGGCTCCAAAAATGCTCTTTGGTTAGACTATCTAGTAGGAGACGGTATTACTAATCTGGTCCCTACACTGGATTCGGATTCTATAAGTTCTATTCAATTGGCCAAGAATCCAAACTTCCATGCAAAGACAAAGCACATTGAGGTGTGTTACCACTTAATTTGAGAGGTCAATGAGAAAAAGTCCATTGAGCTTGCAAGGTCTCAACTGACCAAAATCTTGTAGATCTACTCACTAAAAGTCTCTCAGCAAAGCACTTTATCTTCCTTAGGAATTGGATGGGTGTTGGATGAGATGACATCTTTCCTCATCGTGTTGTACTTACGTACATTTGTACTTTATCACTTTTTTCTTGTCCTCTCCATACTAGGGGCACATTCGCCTTTAAGTGGGAGGTCATTGGGAGTAGAGGTGTACGTATCTAACTACCCATGTATTACTTACATTGATAGTACCTGCATACCCATGCATATATACACTATAGGTAGCGGACACCCATCACTATCACTTCATTCTTTATTTATTTTGGGACATTTGAATAAAGGGAAGGCCGGTCACATTATGAATGCTAGATTTCCCACATCTTGTGTCTCTCTTACTCTTGCTCCTTCCACCATAACTCTTACTTCCTCAATGCTTCTACTTGCAGGGCTCACCTTCCTTCAAGGATAATGGGCACTGAAGATTGTGTATAAGCATGTTTATAAATATGCATATATTTGTGTATATATGCATACATATGCATATGCATATGTATGTGCATGATTATATGTGTATATGTGTATATATTGTTCATGTCTTTTTATAGTCTATGTGCTTTTAGAGTATGTATGTTTTGCATGAACATGTTCAACCATTAAAATTATTATCCCATCCCATAATATTCAATAAAAAAATAAATTCAACAACTTTTTATAATGTATGTGCATTTGTAAATGTTTTTAAAGTATATACACATTGCACACACATGTTCAAGCATTAAAATATCATATTATTTCATATGTCTAATTAAAAAAGAAATTCATCTTTCTCTAGAGAGAGAGAGAATGTGAGGGAGTAAGTGAGAGCCATATACCATTTTTCAAAGACTCACCTTTTCTCTTCCATGATCATGTCCTATATTCAATTAAAAAAGAGAAAGAAAGAGAGAGCATGTGTATGTAAGTGTGCTCTATTAGGTAGGGGAAATGATAGAACATAAAGATAACCCCCACTCACCCTTCAATAAAAACTCATCTTTATTTCTTGAATACCAAACTCCTTCTCCCTCTGCCACACGGGCTTGGAAGCTTTCTTGTTGGTTCAGGATCCCCAAGGCAAAGCTCTAAATAATATATAGAATAGATAGATAGAATATAAAAGAAACATTTCATATGGAAAGAGGGTGAGAAAGAGAGACTAAGAGAAAACAAAACATACATATATGAGAAATAAAATAGAAGTGTAAAACGATCATCATGAGAGACAGACAGAACTATAAAACTAACATTTAACAAGTAGGATTAATAATAAAACTATCATGAGAGACAGAACTGTAAAATGATCATCGTGAGAGATAGACATAAGCATAAAACTAACATGTAATAACTAAGATTGATGATAAAACTAAAATAATATCTCTTCTCTTCTCCCCTTCCCTCCCCCTCTCTCTCTTTGCTCTGCTCTCCTCTTTTCATTTTTCCCCTTGCTCCCTCCCTCCCTCTCTGCTCTGCTCTGCTCTCCTCTTTTCATTTTTTCCCTTGCTCCCCGTCTCTCTCTCTCTCTCTCTCTCTCTCTCTCTCTCTCTCTCTCTCTATATATATATATATATATATATATATATATATACAAATGATGCTTTTAAATTTTCAAAATCCACCACAAAGAACTACAAGGATACGGAGGCATAATGACGACGCTTTCCAACGCAAAATAGCGAATCGCTATTTGCGTCGCAAATGCGACGCTAGCGACGATGCTTAGATGAAAAAACACGGGCCAAAACCCAAGCGCGATATTTTGTGCGAACGAATGAAAGAAAGAGCAAAAGGGAGAGCGAACTCCATCTTGCATTTGAGAGGGAGAGGGAGAGAAAGAGAGAAAGAAGGAGAAGGAAAGCTTCTCACCGCCACCGCCATCGTTTGCGAAGAAGAGGAGGAAGTGTACGGAGGGTGAAGAGGAGCCGCCATCGCAAAGAGGAGCAGCCAAATCCATCCTCAGGCCTTTGCGGTGAGTGCATTATTCCTTCTTGCTTTGTTTTTATTTTTTCTCCTTTTCTTTTACTTGTTTTTGTTAAAAATCATGCGTATTGAGAGAGAGAGAGGAAGAGAGAAAAGGAAAGAAGGAACGAGAGAGAGAGGGAGAAAGCATTAAACATAATAGGAAAAGAGAGAAAGAGAGGGAGAGGGAGGGAGAGGTTATTGTTGTTGTTGTTGTTGTTGTTTTATTCCTTCTTTTCTTTTTTTCTTGTTTGTTGTTGTAGCGGTAGCGGTAGCGGTAGTTGTTGTTTAATTTCTTCTTTTCTTGTTTGTTGTTGTTGTGGTAGTCGTAGTCGTAGTCATAGTTATCGTAGTCGTGATTGTAGTAGTAGTACTAGTAGTAGTAATAGTAGTTTTCTTGTTTGTTGTAGTAGTAGTAGTAGTAGTTTTTTCTTCTTTTCTTGTTTGTTGTTATTGTAGTAGTAGTAGTTGTTGTTGTTGTTGTTGTTTTTTCTTCTTTTCTTGTTTATTGTAGTGGTAGTGGTAGTGGTAGTGGTTTGTCGTAGTCGTAGTCGTAGTAGTAGTGGTGGTGGTGGTGGTGGTGGTGGTGTTCTTGTTTGTTGTTGTTGTTGTTGTTGTTATAGTAGTAGTAGTTTTTTTTCTTTTCTTGTTTATTGTTGTTTAGTTTTCTTATTTGTTGTTATTGTTGTTATAGTAGTAGTAGCTTTTTTTTCTTTTCTTGTTTATTGTTGTTTAGTTTTCTTGTTTGTTGTTGTTGTTGTAATAGTGGTAGTAGTAGTAGTTTTTTCTTCTTTTCTTGTTTGTTATTATTGTAGTAGTAGTAGTAGTAGTAGTAGTTGTTGTTGTTGTTGTTGTTGTTGTTGTTGTTGTTGGCTTTTCTTCTTTTCTTGTTTATTGTAGTGGTAGTGGTAGTGATAGAGACAGAGAGATGTTTTGTTAAAGGAAATTGGTAGTAGAGAGAGAGAGAGAGAGAGAGATGTTTTGTTAAAGGAAATTGGTAGGAGAGAGAGAGAGAGAGAGAGAGAGAGATGTTTTGTTAAAGGAAATGAAAGAGGGAGAGGAAGAGAAAAAGGAAGAAGGAACGCGAGAGAGGGAATAAACATACAACATAATAAAGAATGAGAAAAATAGAGAGAGATAGAAGGAGAGAAGAGAATGAATGGATAAAAAACAAAGAGAGAGTGGTGGCGAGGTCCGATGCAATACCACGAGACGGGAAACACTCCGACATACGTTAATTTGTGGGTGGATGGAGACTTTACATACGTTAATTTTGCTGAGTTATAAGAGAAGAAATCCCTTCTCAAACAATGTAAGAAAGAAAAAGAGAATGATAACAAAAAATATATATTTGTCGTAACGTAGACCAAATGGAAAACGATGAAGGTCGTGATGTTCAAGATCGTGAGAGGTATCTTAATTAGCATGTCCCATGTCCTTGCTCTCAATGTAAGCTGGTAATTAGATGAAAACGTCGATTGTCTATAGAACACGTACGATGCTTCGGCGAGTTTCAATCTGAGATCATTGATCAGGCGATCTCAGATTTAAGGCAATGTTGCTACTTGCAACTTTGCTTTTGGTGGTTTGATGCTCGTTGGCACAAGGCATCATCATCTTTTCTTAGAAAAGATTGATCATAGTGACAGAAACCATAGGTAAAGGAAAGTTTAGGTTGCTTTAGTGACTTGATTGCCTTCTTCGAGCAAATGTTGTCTAGATACTTTCTCTATGCTACCCATGTCCCCAACATGCATGCCTACCTGCTTGTCTCTCTTCACTATGTGGTTGACTCCTTAGCTCACTTGCTACTCCTTCCATGCCTTGTCTATCATATATCTTCAATACTCAATTAGATAGCATTTTTAGCAATCTTCTCTTGGTTAATGATTAAAGATGTAGAATTTGATCATTGTAATATTTATATTCTACACTTGTTGAATACAATTTCTTGCATGCATTGCAAAGTTTTCAATTAGAGTTACACTTGGTTGCTTTTTTCCTCTTTCTTATAATATCTATTTCTTTTATTTCAATTTTGCAAGATGTTAAGATTGCATTGTTTCTTTTGAGGTATGTTATGAGTATATCGCTAACTCACTTCTTTGTGGCCAAACTATATGAGTTAACTTGAGAATCAAGGAGGATGCTACCAAGATGTTTGCAAATGCATGGTTAGGATCGTTAACCAATAGTCTAAGAGGAGGATATTTTATTGCTCCTCTTGCAATTTTAATATACATTACTTTACGAGACACAACCTATGAGCACTCACAAATAAGAGAGAGAGAGAGAGAGAGAGAGAGAGAGAGAGAGAGAGAGAGAGAGAGAGAGAGAGAGAGAGAGAGAGAGAGAGAGAGAGAGAGAGAGAGCGCCAAGATAACAAGCTAGGAATATTGCTTGTCACCATAGGATAGAACATTATCGAGAATAAAATAAAGAGGGAACAAATAGCATGAAAGAAGAGAACACCAAGAACTTGAATGACACAAGATTATCCTTTTTGTGTTTCTTGTTTTTCCTCACTTTGCGCGACTTACTTTTGGTGCAAATGAATCAAAATACTCTCTATTCTAAAAGGTTTACAAAAATAGTAGTTTTCCTTCTCTGATAAATACATAAAAATAAATCTACTATATGTGTGCACACACAAAGTCCTTGCACTAAGCACATACAAAATATAGTACTTTCGGTGATATTTTTTCCACACTTAAGAGCACATAAATTCCATGCACAAATGGAGCTCTACCGATTGAAAAATGTGGAGCATTATTGTAAGAAAATTCAATAGTAGAACGTCCCAATTACTAGGTCAGTCAATTGTGTAAGAAGATCAAGATTATACTATTGGTTGCTTTAGTTTGTCTATTACTCTTAGGATGAAAAACTGAAGCAAAATTCATCTTAGAACCTAAATTCTTAAAGAGAGATACCCAAAAAGATTGCAAATCGATCATCTCAATCAAAATAGGATAATCTTAGGAAATTTGTGATGAGGAAATATGATATTAATGAATAAGTTAACAGCTTGTGGAGCAAACAAGATCTTTTTACATGGAATGAAATAGGCATGTTTACTAAATCTATCAATAATAGTCCAAATCAGGTCATGGTAAGAAGATGTAGTAGGAAGACTGGTGATAAAGTCCACGGGCCAAGAGAAATTAACAAAGACGTAAGTAAACCATACATTTTCCCATAGGGATACTTAATTCACTGACATACAATGCATTCAGTAACAAACTTTACAATGTCATGCTTCATAATATGCCAATAGAAATACTCTTTACATCCAACTATGATAGATTTGGTACCTCTATGTCCCATATATGCAAGTTAATGCATCTCAGTCATGTCTAAAAAGATACAATAACACACAACTTGTGTTGATAGTATAAAACTCCATTTAGATAAGAGTAATGATCAAAGACAATGGTATTAGTATTCTAAAATTTTTGCTAAATAAATGAGAAATCGAGGTTTGTAACATATGTGGAAATCATTGCATCAAAGGCTTGAATTTCTATAGTAGAGATATGATTTATGTACACACTTTTGATTTTATCAAATCCAAGCAAATGATGTGATGCAATACTTTCATATGGCATATGACTTAATGCATCTATAACAACATTGACATAACCTAGATAATGTTGAATCATAGGATGAATATTTCAAATGAAAGAGGCCCATTTAATGTACCAAATAGAAATTAAAGATTGATTTAGTAAATGTTTTGTGGCATGTTGATCAATCTTGATAAGAATGTGAGACCCCATTAAATAATATTTCCAAATATCCAAAGCATTAACTATAGCTAATAATTATTATCATAGGTACTATAGTTTTGTTCTAAAGGTTTAATTTTATGACTTTCATAAGTAATAGGATGATCATTCTACATTAAAACAATGCCTATGCTTGAACCACTAGCAATAGTGACAACTAGGAAGAAAGACTGGGAAAAGTCAAGCAATTAAAGAATCAGTGTATGGGTCAAAAAGATATTTCAAAGTGTCAAAAGATTTTTGTTGACTAGGGCCCCAATGAAAAACAATATTCTTGTGCAACAATAAAGTCAAAGGCAAATCAATTAGGAAAAAATTTCTAACAAGTTTTCTGTTAAATCCAGCCAAAGAAAGATCGATGAACTTCCCGCACACTTTGGGAATCAAGCTAATCTTTAATGGTTTGAATTTTTTTAGGATCAATGATACCCTTGTTGATAGAAACTATATGATCCAAATATTCAATTTAATGTTGAAAAAACAAACTTTTATCAAGGTGTGTATACAAATGATTTTGTGCAGTAAATCAAATACAATGTGAAGATGTTTCTTATATTCCTCTTCTAATTTACCAAAGATAAGTATATCATCAAAGAAAACAATACCAAGACCTTAATAATAAAGAAAAATATATATTCATCATTCAGGCAAACAAAGCTAGTGCATTAGTAAGACCGAAATACATAACTATAAATTCATAGTGGCTAAACTATATCCTAAATACAGTCTTAAATACATCAATTGAATCAATGCGAATTTGATGATAACCTAATTTAAGATCTATTTTTGCTAAAAAATTTAGCACCTTATTTATATTTTTCCATAGAAATTTCTAATCTTTTTAGTTCTTTTTAAGCATCATACCTAATTCCTTGAAATGTAGATTTAACCTTGTACAATAAAGGAATAGTTTCTAATTGCAACCTCTTAATAATTCTTTTTGAAATAAACTCATGAGAACTTCCATCATCATGCAAAATAGTCACATTCAAATTATGCACATAACCTTTCATCTTCAATAAAGCATGTAAAGAAATAAGAGTACCTAATTTTTCATGAGTAGTTACTTCTTATTGTAGGTTGTTATTTATCCAATCAAGAGTGTAATCACGTTTTCCTTCAGTGTTGTGCCATTGAGCAGTATTTTAGTTGTTGTTGGGGGGTAATGGAACTGTTGGGGATAAAGGCGCCTCTGCCTAGCCGCCCGTGTATTACTAAACTGACAGTCACCGCCACTGCACATTGCAGGTGGCGGGCGCCCATCGCCATCACTTTATTCTTTATTCTTTTAGTGACAGTTTGAATAAAGGAAGGCCCGGTCACACATTGTGACTGTTGGAGTTCACATTTCTTGTCTCTCTCTTTCTTACTCTTGCTCTCCCGCCATAGCTCTCAGGTGCAAGATTCGATCCTTCTCACCTTTCAACTGGTATCAGAGCTCGGCTTCCCGACTCTTGAGCTTGGTCATGGCATTCTCAACTTCCCATCGACTCCCCACTCGCATTGGGTCTCCTTCCCGGCAGCCATAGCTCATTCTCTTAAGCTCCCGTCACTCCCCAGCTTCCCGAGCTTCTTCTCGGCCTATTGAGGCACCATTAGGGCATTGATATTGAGGTATTGCTTCATTATTTCAGAGATTTATCTCAGTCCATAGGTCTAGGTAAAGAAGGTTTTCATAGGTTGTGGGCAGCCATAGCTCACACCTCTTGGAGATTCCTTTACCTGGATCTTGCTTCCAGCCTATCAAGGCTTGCTGAGGCTTGGTGTAGGTGTTAACCCTAAGCCGAAAAGAAGGAAATGCGAATGAAAAAGCAAAAAGAAGATGGAAAAGGAGCAAGGACATGCAGGCGGACTCCAAAGCTAAGCAGGGGCCAAAAGCGTAGTTTTAAATAAAATGCGCCTCAAAAACTCCAAAAAACTTTTGTAAAAGAGCGCCAGGCTCCCTCCTGTGCCACCTGTAAAAGAATAGCCGAATATAGGCCTGGGGCACTAAGCAAAAAGAGGGAATTAGAAAAAGGGACCTTGCCACAATGGCCGGTCATGTAAAAAAGGATGGGTGCCCATGGGGTTTTAGGGTTTGTATATATAAAGTTCAAAAATTGAATGGAAGCTCATTCTTTGGTGTGTGCCCAACAAGAGCTCTTCTCTTCTCCTCTTCTTCCCCTCTCCTTGCTTGTGTGAGTGCCCTTGTGAGAGTGAGGGAGGGAGTGAGAGGGAGTGAGGGATCAATGGGGTGAAGCTCTTCATCATCTTCTATTCTCTTATCTTCCCTTTCCTTCAGTTGCGCATGTGGCTATAGAGGTTGGAGCTTGGAGAAGGAGAAGGCTTGAGTATGCTTGAGCTAGCATCTAGGATCGTGGAGCTACCGGAGTGTGGAAGGGAGGAGGCAACTCGTACCGGCATCAAGGTAAGCTCACTACACTCTTAGGATTAAGGGCGCGTCGGCTATGTGAGAAGTGGCCATTAGAGCTCACTTGGAACGCTTGAAACAATAAGCGGTCCGTGGGTCTTGGCGGTTGAGCAAAAGCTCCGAAAGTAGGCCTTCTTTGGCCCCCATTTGTGCCCCCTTTGGGTCCCATTATTAACACGTGGGACAGCAAACCCCCCCAGCAAGCTCACGTTTTTTTTTTTTGCGCCTATTTCAAAATCTGGCCTAAAAAACACTCTTTTTGTCATATCTCGAGCATTCGGAACTCGATTCAGGCAAGATAAGAGTCCAAGTTGGGATTTTGGCACGCTCCGGATGCGATGGTGATGTCGGATTTGTCAAATTCTGATGACAAAATATTTTGTAAGAGATTTCAGGTCTGAGACAGCATGTGTTTGTATGCCTATGGCTTATGTGATGCTTCTACTGATGGTTATTGATACCGGATCACTTGTGGATGTTATGCCTCTTATGTGAGACGCATTTGGAGCCGATTTATCTCATCCATTGACTGTTTTGAACAATCCCAGATCTGTCCAAAATAGGGCAGCCACCTGTTACTTCAATTTTATGCTTACAAGTCTTGGTATTTGATGCCCGATTATGCCCGATTGGTACTTATACATACGAGAATGTATGCCTATGGTTTGCCTATGGATTTGAGCTTGGATTGAGCACTGATTTTCTCAATTTACAAAGGTTATATGCTACTGGAAACTTCAAGGCTGAAGCTATTTATGCTACAGTTGGGTTATGCCTATTGGTCATGGGGTGCTCTCCGCTACTCGGTATGATATCATGATGTATTTGGACTATGCCACATGTCTTGTTTGTGCTCCGGAATGCTTTTGAGCTGAGATTAGAGCTCGATTTGGGTTTGATTGTCACTTCTTCCTAGATGGCATTTCATCTATGACATGGTTTATGCCTAGGCTACCTAGTACGGGTTATGATGTCTTGGTGAATGCTTTATGCTTTAGCTGTGGATGGCAGTTGTTTGAGCTCATCTCGACATTCATTTGAGTATTCCCTTGAGCAGTTGGACATTGACTTGGATTTTTCCGTTATGACTTGGATTTTTCCATTGCAACCTTGGATGCTATTGAGGCATTGTCTTGGTTACCTATCTTTGGTACTTTGACTTGGTTTGCTTGAGCTGTTGAGCTCGTTTATCTGCCTTTTGAGTCAGTGGGAGCATATTGTATGCTTGACCGACATTGAGCAGGAGGTTTATGCTATTTGAGCATTTTTCAGATACTTGAGACTTTGGGATCTCTTACACTTACATATTGCATGGTTCATGCACTGATATCTTGGAATTGCTTTTGACCTGAGCTTGGGCTTTGCACTCTTGTGAGCATACACCTACTGGTGTCAGGTCTTGCCAATGTTATGTATACTTTGCCCTATTGTCCAAGGGGTATACCTACTCACTAACGGATGCTTTGGTGACATGTTTGGGTGTTTGCTCAGGATCTTGATGACTGTTTGGTACTGATTTATGCCTATTTATGGTTGGTCATGTCTTGGCTATCATTTCTTGACTTGGTGCACTGATTTCGTCAGCAATTGTCTTTTACAATACCCTACTGTCATTTATTGCACTAAGCATATAACTCCGGACTGACATGGATTTTTTATGCTGAAATATTCTGAAATGATGTACTTTCACTAGTACTTGGTGGGCAGTAGCAACTTTGGTTACACTTTTCTCAGCATTTTTCTCTCGATTTTGGTGATTTTTTGGTCATTTTCTGCAATAAACAGCAAGCAATTTTAAACTGTCTACAGTCTTCCAACCTGCATTATGGCGAGTTCATCCACTAATCATGCTATTTTCAACATCACTAAGCTTGATGGTACGAATTACTCTTATTGAAAGAGCCAGATTTGGCAGGTGTTGGTGTAGAAATCGCAGATCTAACCTTTGAGGTTGAGCGGGCATCCACCTGCAACTATGCCAGATGAGGAATGGCTTGAGATTGATGAGTTATGCAAGTCCACTATTGTATTATCTCTCACAGAACAGGTTCATTACAATGTACTTGAGGAAGAACTGAGTGCATGGCAGTTATGGAATAAAATCAAGAATCTCTATGACAAGAAAAGTCTAGCGAGTCAGATGTATGGCTGAAGCAGCTTATGGATCTGCGCATGAAGGAGAATGTGACTATGTCTGCTCACTTGAGCCAGTTCCATGCTATACTCAAGAACTTGACTTCGCAGGACATCACTTTTGCAGAGGATGTCACTCCTCTTTTCTTGCTTGGTACTCTTAATGAGTCATGGGATGTATTTCGCACTGCATTATGTACCTCTACTGCTACCTTGAAATTATCTGATATTGAGAGTGCTCTTCTGCAAAAAGAGGTTAACTGTAAGAATTTGGATACCTCTCGTGTGTCACATGCTATGACAGTTAGAGGCAGGAATGATGGAATATGGAAAGCATGGCAGTGCTAGTAACCTTGGACAGGATTCTCAGAAATCTCGATCCAAGTCTCATGGGAAGTCACGTAGCAAATCCCGTGGCAGGAATGCAGATGTTACTTGTCACCATTGTGGAAAAAAGGACCATATTAGGCCACAATGCCATAAACTGCACAATGAAAGGTGCAAAGATAAGGGGAAAGACAAAGTGTAGGATAAGTCTTCTAATCGCAGCATAGTGCCTGCAAAGTCTAGTGTTAAAATTGAAGAGATCAATGTTATGCAGCCTAAGGATGTTGATGATAATTATATCCTTGCAGCTTCTTCTAATGCTTCACAGATGACAGAGATATACTCTATGTATGCACAATGTTGGCTCTTGGACTCAGGTGCGTCCTTTCATGTGACACCTTGCCGAGAGTGGTTTCATTCATACCGTACTATTTCAAGTTCTGTGCGCTTGGGTGATGACAGATCTCTTGATAATGTGGGCATTGGTGATGTTAGGCTACAGTTTCCTTCTGGCAGCAGTTTTGTTATGCAAGATGTACGTCATGTACCTACTTTGACACGTAGTCTCATGTCAGCTGGACATCTTGATGACGCAGGTTATCATGTATCTTTTGGAGACTCTGCATGGAAGATCACTCGTGGGCAGACTTGTGATTGCAAGAGGTGCCAAGGCTAGCAGCCTCTATCCCTTGATTGTATTCGCTTCTTCCCTTGATCATGTTTTGTTTGTGGGTTCTATCCCACATGTATCTCTTTGGCATGCCCGTTTGGGCCATATGTCTTTGAAGGGAATGAAAATTCTTTCTGGTTTGTAGTACTTACCGCCCCTTGATTATGCATGTTTTGATTCATGTGAGCATTGTCTTTATGGCAGGTAGACCAAGTCTACGCATAAGAAGTCTGGTAGGCCACGCATGAGTGAGCTCTTGGCACTGGTACATTCGGATGTCTGTGGGTCCATGCCTTGTCAGTCTATGGGTGATGCTACGTATTTTGTTACTTTCATAGATGATTTTTCACGGAAAGTTTGGGCTTATCCCATTAAGCTGAAATCCGATGTCTTGGCTGTGTTTCAAAGATGGCTTGCATTGGTTGAGAACCAATCTGGGTATAGGCTAAAATGCCTAAGGACAGATAATGGGGGTGAGTATGTCTCACGTGCTTTTGAGCAGTTATGTGATGAGAGGGGTATTAAGCGTCAATTGACCGTCCCCTACACCCCCCCAAAATGGTTTGGCTGAGCAGATGAATAGAACCATCCAGAAGTGTGTACGTAGTATGCTTAGCCATGCAAGCCTACCATAGAGCTTTTAGGCTGAGGCAGTTATTTACTACAGCTGTGCATGTCATAAACAGAGGGAGGTTTGAATTTCCAGGTTGCAGAGGAGGTATGGACTAGGAAACCTCCCTCTTATGCGCATCTCCGTGTCTTTGGATGTGAGGCATTTTGCCATGTGCCCAGGGACAAGAGAAGTAAGCTGGATCCTAAGAGTGTCAAATGCATTTTCCTTGGTTATGGGGATGCAGGCGAGATGGGTTACCGTCTCTGGGATCCACAGGCGCGGAAAGTCATCCACAATCATGATGTAGTCTTCCATGAAGACAAGATGCATCGGCAGCCTGAGAGAGTTGTTGAGATCTGCAGGGTCATATTTCAGGAGGAGCCGAGAGCTCCCGCATAGCCAGTTGAACAACCTACAGCTGTAGCAGATGCTCATGGTCAGGGTGTGGGACAGGCAGCTAGGCAGGCAGCAGAGCCTGTCGTGAGATGGTCTACTAGAGATAGACGTCCACTTGATAGATTTTAGCCCTCGATGCATTATGTCTTGGTTATAGGTTCACTTATGATGAGGCTATGCGCAGGGGTGATAGTCACTCTTGGGAGAGGGCTATGCAGTCTAAGATAGACTCCTTTCATAAGAATGACACTTGGGATCTGATTTTCTTGCCTACGGGCAAGAAGGCTTTGCCATGCAAGTGGGTGTACAAGCTGAAAAGTACCCCTGGACACCCCAAGTCGGCATACAAGGCTAGATTGGTAGCAAAGGGTTTTAAGCAGGAGCATGGTGTGGACTTTGATGAGGTCTTTTCTCCTGTGGTTAAGATGACCACCCTGCGCTTAGTCTTGGCTTTGGTTGCTCAACTTGACTTGGATTTATGCCAGATGGATGTCAAGACGGCTTTCTTACATGGGGACTTGCATGATGAGATTTATATGGAGCAGCCTATGGGCTTTGCAGAACGTGGTAGGGAGCACCTAGTGTGCAAATTGAAGAAAAGTCTTTATGGCTTGAAGCAGACACCTAGGGAGTGGCATTATAAGTTTGATGCCTTTATGCAGTCACAGGGCTACAGTAGGAGTGCTATGGATCCATGTCTTTACACGAAGAAAGCCCGTGATGGTTCTTTATTGATTTTGGTACTCTATGTGGATGATATGCTGATAGCAAGGAAAGCTCATGATGAGCTAGATGCTCTTAAGGCTCAGCTCAAGAAGATCTTTGAGATGAAAGATTTGGGACAGGCCACTCACATACTTGGTATGTGCATTAGACGCGACAGGCATCAGGGACTCCTCTACTTGTCACAGAGGGAGTACATTCATAAAGTCCTTGAGCACTTCCGCATGCAGGACCTAAAGCCTATTGGCTGTCCATTGCCTTCTTATGTGAAGGTATCACACGCTGATTGTCCGCAGACAAATGAGTAGATGGCCGAGATGGCCAAGACTCCCTATGCATCCACAGTGGGCAGTCTTATGTATGCCATGATCGCCACTCATCCAGATATTGCCTTTGCAGTTGGTGTTGTGGCACGCTATATGACTACACCTGGCAAGAAGCATTGGGATGCCATGAAGGGTATCATGAGGTACCTGAAGGGCACTGCAGATATGTGCATATGCTATGGCAGCCAGGATATAGGAGTCGTGGGATACACTGACTCTGATTATGCAGGACATGCAGATAGTAGGAAGTCCACTTCCGGCTATGTATTCACCTATACTAGAGGTGCTATTTCTTGGATGTCCAAGGTGTAGAAATGCACAGCCCTTTCTACTACAGAGGCCGAGTATGTTGCAGCCACTGAGGCTTGCAAGGAGGCCATTTGGTTGGGTCGTTTGGTTGCTGACCTTGGTATTGATGCTATCCCTACACTGCATTCGGATTCTATGATTGCTATTTAGTTAGCCAAGAATCGGATCTTCCATGCGAAGACGAAACACATTGAGGTGATGTATCACTTCATATGTGGGGTCGTTGTTTGAGGACAAGTCTGTTGATCTTGTCAAGATTCGACTGACCAGAATCCTACAAATTTGCTCACGAAAAGCCTCTCTACAGAGCGCTTTGCCTTCCTCAGGAGGTTGATGGGCGTGGGATGAGATGACATCTTTCCTCATCCTGTTGTACATGTGTACATGTTGTATTGTCTTTTTCTTTTTCTTTTCACTCCTCACTACAGCGGATTCGCCTTTAAGTGGGAGGTTGTTGGGGGTAAAGGTGCCTCCGCCTAGCCGCCTGTGTATTACTACACTGCTAGTCACCGCCACTGCACACTGCAGGCGGCGAACGCCCGCCACCATCACTTTATTATTTATTCTTTTAGTGACAGTTTGAATAAAGGAAGGCCCGATCACCCATTGTGACTGTTGGAGTTCCCATTTCTTGTCTCTCTCTTTCTTGCTCTTGCTCTCCCGCCATAGCTCTCGGGTGCAAGCTTCAATCCTTCTCACCTTTCAGGAACTCCACAATTTGATTGAAAGCATCTAAATTTTCCATAATGATGACAAACAAATTTGACCCTTTTATTTTAATCATTAATATTTGCAGTTTGGAGCTTTACCTTGTTATTTGAATTGTTAATGTTGAGATACCTTTACACATTGCCATTTCGTGGTTGGAAATAAGAAGACCTGCTAGTAGATGGAAAAGAATTAGGATGGTAAGGAACAAAAGGTCTTTTCAGGTTGTAGTTGTTGTTGAAGGATTGAGGTGGATGAGATTGTTGAGTACAAAGCACTCGGCAATAGATTCAAATTCTTTCTGAGCACCATAAGCATAAGAGATAGCTTCATAAATAGAAGTCGGTTTAAGAGAAGTTAGTTTAGCTTGAATGCTAGATTGAAGTCCACCTTCATATTTGCATTGCAATGCGCTCTCAATAACTTCCTTAAGCATACATAACAACAAAAATCTTTGCCAAAATCTTTTGATATAGATAGAGATAATATCACCTTCTTACCAAGACAAATTTGACCAATTACACCCTGCTAGAAGATGAAACTAAGATGGAAGAACTTTTTTTTTAACCTTTTACTTGAAAAGCAGTCCATGTTCTCAAATGGTCAGTGCTATGGTATAGGAAATTCCACCAAAGTGAAGCTCTATCCATCAAATACTTAGTTGCACACTTGATTTTATCCTTATTGGGAAAAGCTTATTCATGAAAATAATATTCAAACTGACTCAAGCAAAAACAAAATTTCCATTCTTTTTCTAATCAAATTTGAAAAATTAGAAATACTTACACCTTCTTTTTTTGTCCTTTTTTATTTGTTGAGTGCCAAAAATTACATTTCAAGCTGCTCTGAGCGATTCAATCATCTTCATCTTGAGTTGTAGGATTTGGTTGATATTCGTGTTCTTGAAGTGCCCACATGACCACATTTAAATTATGTTGAAGAAGATTGATTTGTTATTGCAAGGTGATTTTTGATAATGAAAATATCATATTTTTCATGTTTACTCTATTGGTGTTGGAAGGACCTAACATGATGGAAATACTTTATGTGCAAGAAATAACTTCAAAGAAGAATCCTCTATATATGAACATGTCTTCAAAGATCCTATGGGATAAATAAGATATGTTGTGTGTGAATAACCCCTTGTAGAATCCCACAAAATAAAGCATGTGAAAAGCTTCTTCTATATATCCTGCAAAATTAACACCTTATGTATATGCAATGAATTAATCAAGTAAGCTTCCACACAGAGACAGGGGCTTACAATATTGGTAACCAGACTGTGGCAAGTGAAGATGACCTGAGACCTTGACACGAAGCTATAAGAGAAAATCATGCTGAGGTAGGATTGGGATACTGCCTCTAGATCTGAAGAAGCCAAAGAGTGAGCCGAACCATACTTGAAGCAGATGCGGGCTGAAAGAGTCCAAAAGCTAAAGAACGTAGCGAAGCCAACCAAAGAGCCAAGAGAGGCAGAAATAGGTGAAAAAAGAAGAAGAAATATGGTCAGACGAAGATGAAGATGAAGACAAGGGGGAGGATGAGCTAGACACTGATCCTGGAACACCTCGCCCCCAAGAAGAAGCTGATGGCTACTACCTCGACCAAAAGACTACTACCCTAAAGGCTACCATAAATATCAATACTTCGACCACGAATAGCCTCTTGAAGGAGATGGATACTACTACCTTGAAGATGTTCCCATCGACTACCACCTAGAAGGAGAATACCTCTACACCAACTACCCCTATCCCAAAGAATGCCAACCCAAAGAAGTTCTAGAAGAGGAAGAAATAATGGAATATTATGTGAAGGGAGAATGATGGAAAATAGATGTGAGTTCAAAGGTAGAAAATATCATGATGGAGTTAGAATACAGAAAAGAAGAGGAAGTAAGGTGGACATGGCAAAGGGATGAACCACTGTACCAACTAGTTGCAGCCCAATTGGTTGAAGAACGAGTGTTAGAAAAAGAGAAGGGGGAGGATGAGCTCGATACTGATCTTGGAACACCTCTACCCATTGAGATTGAGGGTGAGGCTAGGTTGGTGCCCTCTTGTGAGGCATGGGATGCCTCTGATGAAGAATAAGATGAACAAGTAGATGAAGAGATAGAGTTAGAAGATGAGAACAGAAGGGCAAAAGCACCTAGGGTAGGGCATCTACTACATGGAACCAACACTTCTACATTAGATGATGATATAGTTGAAGGAAAAGAAAAGAGAGAGGAGTAAGAAGAGAAGAAAGAAGAAGAGGGGGAGAATGGGCTTAGCCCAAATCTTGGAACACCTCAACCCCAACAACAAGAACCAACCAAACCCTCACATTTTGATGATGATAGGCTAGGAAAAGAGTTGAAGGAGAGAATCATGAAAATATGGGATGAGATAGAAGAAGATGATAGGAAAGAAGAAGAAAAAGATTTGTTAGATGGAGCCATAGAGAAAATCAAGGAAAAGATGAGACAAGAAACTAGAAAAAAAAGAGATAGAAGAATAAGTAGAGTTAGCTAGGAAGAAGGTAGAAGAAGAAGAGGAGCTAGACCATGATAGGAGAAAACAAGTAGAAGAAAAAAGTTAGAAAAAAGATTGAGCAAGAAAGAAAAGACAAAGAGAGCAAAGTGAAAGAATAAGTATGGAGAGCTAGGAAGCCAAAGGAAGAAGTTAGGCTAGAGCGAGAAGAGCAAGAAAAGATAGATCAAGGTAGGAAGGCCAAAGAAGAAAAGATAGAAAACCAGAAAGAGGAAGAGGAGCAAAAGATAGAGAAGGAAAAGAAAGAGAATGAGATGAAGAAGAAGGCGAAATCAAATGCCAAGAAATGGAGGCAAGCCAACAGAGTCAGGATGAGAGATGAGAATGAAGATGCCTCCAAACTCGTGGCTAAGGACGAAGCAACCCCAAGTTTTGATCCAAGGCCACATCCCATCCAAACCAAATTGGATCAAAGTAGGAACCAAGTGCACTTCAACAATGGAGTCATTGGCTATGCCTTTGAGCCCAAAGAGGCAAACCCTTATGAGCTTGAAAGGAAGGAGATGGAGGACAAAGCCTCAAAGAAGGGAGAGCATGAGGGAGTGCTCGCAATATGGTCCAACAAAGGTAACTTAGTGCCATGGAAGGGAACCTTGATAGTTGAGCCTTGGATAACTCTCCAACTCACTCTTGAGGTGAATGTCTTTGGTCTATGGAGCCTGTTGGGACCATACACAATGCTAACAAAGATCTCAGCACTCAGGCCGCAGCCAATGCAACGAGTTGTCATCCCGATCCTATGGATCCGTGACACACCAAGCACCACACAGATGGGTGTCACCCCAAGAACTTCAAGGATACCTCTACTTCCACAAACCCAAATCCGGTCTAAGTGTGACGACTTAGTCCATTCCCCGCCAAGAACCTCAACGTCAAATGAGGGTAAGAAGAGCCAAAGAGGAGCCATGCACCAAGATCGCACCTACAAAGCTTGGCATGCAAAGCCATAAGCACCAAGCCACCTCAAGTTAGGACCATGAAGCCTCCACTCTTCAAATGTAATTGAGTCAAGGGTGGATTAGAATGCAAAAAAAATAAAAGAACTAAGTCTAGATGGGCAGCAGACCCTAGCTAGCTTGATAGCATAAGCTGAGTTAAAACCCCCAAGTTGTAGTGCGGCAGACACTGACCAACTTGCTAGAAAAGGTTGCGTTTAGACCTTGCTAAGGAGTCAGACGTCCTAGACCGACAGACACTAACCAGCTTGATAGTATAAGCTGTGTTAAGACCCCAGAATGAGTCAAGAAACCACCCTTAATTGCTAAGGATAGCAATTCATTAAGTGAGGGTGAGTGCAAGGGTATGGGCTTTGTAGCTATACCATGGTGTAGGAGCCAGAAACACCTATATGAGTAGTTGTGACTCTGAGCTCAGCTTGGTTTCCACTCTACGTGTGATTCCCTATACTCAGTGGTGAACCCTCATATGTGCGATGTCACGAGGGTGTAGTCTTGAGATGTGCCTCAATGTTGTATCTTTCGATATCATTAATACAAAGGTTCCTTATTGATATATCTTGTGTGCCATTCCGCTTTGCCTTTTTGTGCCTCATGATAGGTTTTAGCATGAAGTCCCGTGAAGGTCCATAACATCCTCCCCAACCTTTAAAAATAATGACGAGTGCTACCTAAGATAATAAGTTATGAATTAAAGTATTAATATTTAGCTTACTTAAGCTTAAAGCTTAAGCTTTGAAATGAAATGGACAAGGTGGCACAAGGAAAAGGCAGGTTGTTTGTTAGGTGGGGGAGGAAGAAAGGTAGTTTTAAATAGTTGATTTATCTCTCTTAGTTTCAGGAAAAACCGCTAATATAGGAAAAATAATTAATGAATGTGGCTTTTGAGCAAATGATTCTGGCATTTCAATAGATAAAAGAAAAAGGGAAACCTTTAATAAAGTGTTTACCATTCTTTTTTAAACCTTAGCTTCTAGATGTCAGCATGACCCTTGGAAACCTTCAGCTTCAAGGAAATAACCACTATGTAAAGCCTACAACCAATGGTTACTAAGGTGTGCCTTGATGATGACTCCCAAACATGGATGGATGGCTACTCTCTTGATGTTGATGCATCCTCCAATCCCCTTCCTTTGATACCAATGTTGTTTACCTTCACCATAGGATAAAACATAATTGAGAATAAAATAAAGAGAGAAAAAATTACATGAGAGAAAAGAACACCAAGAGCTTGCATGACACAAGATTGGGTACAATCTCCCTCCATACATAAAATATTTAAGAAAGCTTTTTGCATGACTTTCTTTTGATGCAAATAAATCAAAACACACTTTATTCTAAAAGGTTTATAGAAATATTATTTTACCTTATTTAATAAATACATAAAAATAAATCTATTGTGTATGTGTGCATGCAAAGTCATTGTGCTAATAAGCACAAACAAAATATAATTCTTTCGATAATATTTTTTCCACATTAAAGAGTGTATAAATTCCATGTAAAGAGTTATGCACTCCAAAAATAATAATTCCACTTACTCCATCTAATTATCTACTCATCACAATACAACACACATTAGTATCATCATCTACTTGTTAGGAATAATGCGACCAATACTATACATGCATGTTCGCATGTTCGCATGATACGTCACGGATTATGTGGTAAATTAAAAAAATCCATAATATTTTTTAAAATATTGTGATAATTCCATAATTTTGATAAAATAGCATGATAAACATAAATTCATAATTCTAGAAAAACACCTGATAAACATAATTCCACAATAAGGAAAAGGCAAAGAGAGCAAGACAAACAGGAAAGAAAAAGTCAAATGTCTAGTAGGGAACAGAGTAGCCAATGAGGAAAGTAGAGAAGTAGAGGAGAAAGCAAAGAATGTTCATCTACCTTGGGTTCTGATGAAGGAGACAACACCCTAAAGGAACAACGGTGCTATAAAAGGAAAGAGTAAGAAGGAGGAAAAAATGATAGATGCCAAGATGAAGGAACACAATAAGAATATTTAAAAGACCATTCTACAATCATTTGTAGTAAAAAAAAAAATAGAAAATGAGCAACATGCTTGTCCATCAAATTCAAGCAATCATGATAAAGAAAGAAAAAGGTATCTTTAGCATGGAAAAAGAAAAAAATGTTGAAAGCTCACAAAATCTTGACCAAGGAAATTCTTTAGTAGCCAGATGTTAGTGCAAATAGAACACAAATCATAAGTCTAGAGAAGACAAAACAAATCGCACCCACTTCACAGGGTGATAAATAGCATAATGCAAAGCCCACATTGGGCTCACAAGAATGTAGCCTGGCATTTAGTGTAGTAGGGAATATGGATGCCCTAAAGCTACTATGTGTTGAATTTCAAAAAGATAAAATGGAAGCATTTCAAAGTAAACAAGTTATCCAAGACATATTAGGAGAGACCCAAGAAGCTTACAAGAGGTTCATAATCCAAGCCAATCATCAATGGTAGAACCTCCTAGCATGCCTCCAAGCATGACTAATGGAAAAATACTTTGCAATAGAAACAAAAGATAAGGAACTAGAGGAGCAAAATAGGAAATAGGAGGAAGTGCAAACTCAAGTGGTAGACCTAAGAGTACAATTAGAGTAGGAGAAGGCTAAGATGGTTCTATGCAAAAGAGAGACTTGGGAGAATCAATATGCCCAAGAACAACAGAAGGTAGCTTATGTTGGTTTGAAATAGACCATTGACACAAGTCTAACAAAAGCAGTCACTAGAACTAAGAATAAAGTAAAGAAAAACTTAGGGAAAGCATTGAGTAGGTTAATTAATGAACTAGAAAAATCATTGAGCCAAGAAAGTTAGCTTAATGCATAAGCAAATGTATATAAGTTTGTATTATCATAGCAATAGGGGGCTCTATAGAAAATCTATCCATATAGTTTCCACCTCTAGCACTAATGATATAGTTGCATTGAAGGCACAATTGAGCTTAGCTAATGCATCATTGAATAATTTGGATTTTATCCAATACAAAACCTTATTGCTTGCTCGCCTAGAAGCCATAAACTCCTTGAATCCATCCAACAACCAAAGCAGCATTACATATTCTCTTAAAAAGTGAAAATGTGAATCGTGATAGATAAATTAAGACATTAATAAGTACACATGACATGTCATAATTTGGAATAAGATTTTTTTTAAGTCTATAAACTTACTAAAAAAGTTTCTTCCAATAATCAAATACGGCTCCATCAGACTTACATGTGTAATTGACAAAGATGAAACTCAAATAGGGCTCCACCTTTATCTCACACACACACACACACACACACACACAATTTCTCTCATGTAACTACTACTACCAAAATCTAGCACTATTTCCATTTTTGTACTACAAATCTTTATCACATTTGTGAGCTATGAAGCCCCTCTATTCATGAGATTTGCACTCTAGCATATTTATTGTGAAAAGGTACACTTTCAAGATGCCTTTATGATCTCCAAAGCACACAAAGATAGCCTTATATCCTTGGTACATGAGCTATGACAACTGGCTTTGAAAGAGGATTCCCCCAATATTCCTTTCTGGTCTCCAAAAGCATAAGAAAATTTCCAAATTGTACTAGTATGGGGGCTAAGTCACCTAGATATACTTGGCACCAAAACATACACTCTACTCTCCTCTTATGCTCCCTATTCTCCTCTCGTGCTAGATATAAGTGTACAATCCATCCATAATGGGTAGATGCTACCATTCTTGAAATTTTAGATGGTTTGAGGAGTTAACAAATAGTGCATATGCCCGCTACTCCAATTGCCTCGGGATTAACCACATTTTCCATCTATATAGGATGCGCTTACATCTTTAGGTCTGACTATTTCAACAAATGATCTTATTGTTGCTTGTGATGCCACTTACATGGCCAACATTTGCACCTTCGGGTCTAACCATCAATTTATCTAGTCACAGCTCTGCAAAATGCCACTTATATGGCATCACTTGTGCCTCAAATATTGGCTAATTATCATCATATTATCTGGTTGTTGGTATTATGTATAATGCTTGTTGTGCCAATCATGTTGGAGATTAAGTCAACCTTCTCAAGACTCTGCCCCTTGCCGATATAAATTATATGCCTATTTTGATATCAAAAACCACATTATTGCATGCATTTACCATGTTGTATACTTGAACCTACTTGGACCATTCAAATTGTTTAACTAATGCATAGCCTTAGTTCTTGGCCCCAAAAATTTGGATGGGTGTATCATCATCATTTTGTATTATTGTAAATCCCCTTCTTTTCCATATTAATGTTGTCCTTGGTTTGCATATTGGTACAAAGAAATTGGTGTTTGACTATTTTTTTATTTTGGAGATCAACGATTCCCATATATCCCCAAGTACCCACCTACAAATATAGCATAAGGTAGTAGACCTTACTATGCATCACTATCAAGTACTCACACCTTTGTGCTAGCATATCTTATTTAGAATTATATTCTATCTTTCCTAGATGAGGGAGTGTCAAGAAGAGGGCTAAGAGGTGAAAGAAGGGAGAGCAAAAGAGAGAGAAAACAAGAGAGAGAAAAGAGGAGAGAGAATGTGTGATGAAGAGAGAGAAAGACTAAAAAGATAGGAAAGAAAAGAGAGAAGCCATGGAAGTTATGAGCAAGGAGGTAAGATGAGAGATAGTAATTGTATTATTTTCAAAAAGCTATCAAAAATTACACGTCTCACACCTTTTATACCTATGTTAGTTTTGACCAAGTCATAATCTTTGATAGGATCCACAAGCTTCTCCAACCGGCTGGGGAATGGGGCTATACCCATTTTCATCTTTCCTTTTTCTTCTAATAATTGCTGCGTCGGCACTTTTTCTGTTTCTAGAAGTGCTTCTGTATCATCTATCTCCTGGGCCTTTGGTCTTGTCTCTGGGACTGTCTCTGTAGCCTTCTGTGGCACTGTAGTGCTCTGTACTGTACTGTTCTGTTCTCTACTGCTCTGTCCCTCTGTAGGTAGGTTGAACTTCACAGTCTTGGCAGGAGAGTCATTTCCATTCTGAACCACTGGTTCCTTCTTCTTAGTGCACGTAACAGCGGCAACTTCCAACTCGACCAAATTGAAAGCAGGTTCTTGTACCTTCTGTTGGCTATCAGTGGCATTGGCCTTTACAGGGGCTGGACTGGGACAGTCCTTTGCAATGCGGCCTTCACCTTTACATTGGCTGCATAAGGGCTTGTAATCCACAGATCATCTAGGGTTTGGACAATTTATGTAATGAATAAACATCTTGCTGTAAGAACAAGCCTTGTTGAATAAAATTTGCCATAACTTCTAATAGAAGTATCCAAATGAAGTTTGATGGATAAATTGGCACTCTAGAGCTTCCACTTGATGCATGATTGCTGCCAGAAACATTACCAACCTACCCCGATTTAAAAACAATCCTTAGTTGTCCAAAAGTCGGCTGAAATGTATATTCTCTTCTATAGTTTCTTCCATATTTTTCCACCAGCTCAATGTCCTTGAAGAGGGTAGTGGACTTTTTGCACCGTAAAATTAGCTGATAATGAAGGTTCTGGACTATACATATACTTGTGGAGTTTGGCTTTATCACTTATACGCTCTATATACATAGTGAGGTTGAGAAATTGGTTTGTATACTTCTGCACACTTAGGCCTCTTTGCTCCAATCCATACCATATTTGTGCTAATTTCTCTTTTTTAAGAGGGAAAACAAAGATCTCAACTATAAGTGTCTTAAATGCATCCCAATTCTCCACTAGTATGTTCTCTTTCTTAATGTACCTCTATCAAGTATGCACAAACCCTTTCAAATGTAACAAAGCAAAGTGGATCTTTATGTCATCGATCCTAGGAAATATGTCAAAATAGGACTCCAACTTTGAAATCCATTTCTCTAGGTTAGATGGTGAAGATGATTGCCCATTGTACTTTGTTGAAACTATTTTATCTTCAACTCCCTCTCATGAAAAGGTTGTTGTCCCAAAATAGCCTAATCATGATTGGTACACATTGGACTTCCAAAATGTAACTTTCATAATGTAGCTAAGAATTAGTTTGGAACCTACCTGGTGGTAAAGGTTGCTGTCCCAAAATAGCCTAATCATGATTGGTACGCATTGGACTTTCATAATGTAGCTAAGAATTAGTTTGGAACCTACCTGGTGGTAAAGGACCCCTAGAAACTTGAGAATTTGGCCCATGAACCTGTGGATTACCACCATTCACACTGCCCAAATAATCATCATTCCTTTATGAAGCTTCTCTCACTTCATATTGACTATTTAGAATGCCCCACCATTGAAGCCTTCAGTTGGGTTGCGGAATCCACCGTCTTTTCAATAGAAGACTTCATTTAATGGTTAGACAAGTCCATTTCCTCAATTCTTAATAAAAACTCTACATGCCTATGAGTATGTCTATTTTCATGTTCACACATGGTATGATTAGAAGCACTAAGTTCTTCTTGCAATTGAGACTCTTTAGGGCTCTCTTGGGGTATGTTTTTCAGTAAGTAATCTCTAACGTATTGGGCATATTCATCTTGGACCTTATTCTTTCCTTTGTGACTTGCCATGATAGTGCAGTCCTACACGATTCCTTGTTAGTAAATTGGCTATAACTTGAGCTAGGAAACTTCGATTGCCAAACTTCTTAGTTCAAATTAAAGCCAACAATACCATCTTTGAGATGCACAATAGCATATTAAAATAAATTTAAAACAAAAAAATCCGTAATCCAATCTTTGTGAGTGAATTGTCTAGTCCTACACCCTGTCTCAATCTTTAAGTGCCCTATTTTCACACGTGGAACCAAAGTTGGTGTATCTAAGGGCTATCAAACCCTGTGTAGAGCTGGGTAGGACATGTGGGTACTCTAAAGTACTTACACCTATATCCCAATGATGAGGATGGTACGTGTGACAACTTGTTTATACCCTGTAGTATCTTGTAATAGCCATGTTTTATCCTGCTTTGATCTTCAAGAGGCTTGGATCTTTGTGAGTACTTGAATCTTCAATCTTTCAATTGTTGTACTTATACAAGAGATAAAATGGTATGTTAGGCTCCCTACACATGCTCTAAATCACTAGGAGGTGGGTAAAGTTCCCCTCGGGTTTGGTTGGTTGCACCCCTTTGAGATCTTAATAGTGGGAGAGGGTTACCACTCTATTGTCTGACTATCTTCCCTGGCATCCACCTTTTTCCTCAATGGGATTCTCAATATGGAAGAGACATGCTATTCTAATCAATCAATATCATATACATCACTCGAACTATCCATTCAGCTCATTCTATGTGATGTCATAGAATAGATTTTTAATTGACAAAATGAGTAGAGAGAGGGTCTTACCATGCAATGACTCACTGAATAATAAGAATGTCAATACAATACCCTAATGCTAAACTAAGCTTCTAATTCTCTGTTTTGATTCAAGTGAGCAATATAATTAGTGAAGGGGTTGATTTGATCATTGAGCTTTCACAGTTGTCCATGGACTGCACTATTAGGGTTTTAAGAGAGTAGAAGACGAGGAAGAGAGCACCAATCTTTGTGATTTCTAAGTGAATCAACTTATTGATGACTAGAGCAATCACTTTGGAGAAGCTTTGTACTATGACTGAGTAGAATAATGTAGCAATCAAGCCAAAAAATGCACCATATTTTTTAGGCCATGGCTAAGCTTGAATGCTTCATATTGGTTGTCTTCTTATTGACAATGAACTTAGGAAGCTTGATGAAGTATTCTCATCAAGAGGAGCTAGGGATTGAGAGATAGAAGGAGATATTGGTTGGAAACGCCATGAAACATATAGGGAAGCTTGAGAAAAGAGGAAAGAGAACCCTCTCTTTGAAAAGTAACCAAGACTTAGGAAAGAGAACCCTCTCTTTGAAAAATAACCAAGACTTACTACTCCTCTAACCCCAATTAGCCATAATTTTCCAATATATTCTTCAAAAAAGGTAAAAATTGGTGAACAATTTGCTAATTTAGTCACAGCTTAGCTAAATCTCTCAAGATTTTTATCGAAGTCTTAAGATTAGCCTCTACTCCAAGCAGAATACCTATAAGTACCTATCATGTGGCTCCTATATACACTATCCAAGATTTCATGGCGAATAAATATAAAAAATATGCCAAAAATGAGAAAATCAAATGGATCAAAATCCTAAGCTTTAATACCACTTGTTAAGAGGAGGGTTGAGAAGTGAGAGAGAGAAGAGTAGAAGAGAGAGAAAAGAGGAGAGAGAATGAGCGATGAGAAGAGAGAAAGATTAGAAAGATAGGAAAGAAGAGAGAGAAACCATGGAAGTTGTGAGCAAGGAGGTGAGATGAGAGATAGTAATTGTATTATTGTTAAAAAGGTATAAGGAATTACATGTCTCATACCTTATTTATCGATGTTAGTGTGACAAGGTATCAACAATCTCTCACAAAAATATATACCTTCCTAGCTTTTTACAAGAAGTTCACCCATGCCTTTCACTAATTATATTACTTATATTGCTATTTATATAGCTTTGGAACCTATTCTAGCTTAACTCCCTTGCTTAGTAATATGGAATTCCCTCTTCTATACCACAAATGATATAAAAAAGTGTATGATTGGGTCAACTTAAGTTACTATACATGCAACTTGAACAAGATATCTAATTAGATATGGTAAAGGGGATGACAATCGATTTGTGCCTCTGATACCTGTAATATGCATTAGCTGCAAGGTTCTAATCTTCTTCTTTTGTATAGATGTAGGTACAAAGGGCAATCTCTTCATATCGTTTTAATTACTAAGTTTCTTCTGTTGCTATGGTAATGTAGTCATGGTATCTCATGGATCTTGCTTCAAGGCCCCTCTTGTAAACTTATCATAAGCCTTAACATTATGGAATGAAATACTCCAAGCTTAGACTGCTTGGCAAAGTGTCTTATCTTGAGTTCCAAATTGAAAACCATTTTTCAAATTGAAGACCTAAAACTAGTTCATGTGATCCATGCTAGTTTCATGTTTTTACACATGCAATATAAGACTAGATTTTTCAAAATCCTTTTTTCTTCATGCACTCCCTCGCTCCCCCCTTCCCCCCCTTTTTTGTTCGAAAAAATACTTTTTTTGCGATGTTTTGTTTTTATTAAACTTTAATAAAAGGCTAAAAGCTTTATTTTTTGTTTAGTTTGCTTTAATAAAAGCTTTTAGTTTAGTACGCTTTTATTATGTTGCTTGCTCTCAATCCGCCATCTTCTGTTTGGTTGCTGCTATGTTGCTTGATGATCTAATGATGATGGTTCTACAAGGTACATGCTTGCTAATGTGCTACTTGATAATCTAATGATGACGACAATGCTATGAGATACATGTTGCATATCGATAATAGTATTATCAATTTTACTATAGTATAGTATTGTGAGGTATGCATTGTATATCGATTACATTATCGATTATAGTATATTATACTTATTGATTATTGATTAGATTTTAGTATAACATTATTTATAATATCAATAATTTGATTATGATTGAATTAGAATTCTAGAATTGTAGATCAAATTAGAATTATTAACTCATTCCAGAATTCAATTAATTTGATTCGAATCGATTGAATTCATCCCATCAAATCAATTGATTGATTACATTGACCAATCAAATGATTGAATTGATACAATTAGTTAATAGAAGTACTAATTGAGTCTAATCGATTTTAGTTCACCAATTCACAATATATACTAATTGAGTTTAGTTAATTGTATTCATTTGATTATTATTCAGTAGTTTAATAGTTAGTTAAATGTTTTAATTTGATTAATTCAAATAGTGATCTAGCATTCTAGATAGAATATTAGTTTAATTATTATAGCACTAGTTAGAGAGAGAGAGAGAGAGAGAGAGAGAGAGAGAGAGAGAGAGAGAGAGAGAGAGAGAGAGAGAGAGAGAGAGAGAGAGAGAGAGAGAGAGAGAGAGAGAGAGAGAGAACTAGAGAGCTTAGAATAAATATATTTTTCTCAATTTGTTCTATCTCATCATTGTAGGCTTGACTTTAGCAAAGGCAACTCCAATCTTCGTATGTATAACCTTTCACAAGGATAGAATTTATTCTTTTTCATTTTTCTCACATGAATATCAAAAGAAAGTAAAAAAAGCAAAGGAAAGTGTATTTTAAAAGACGAGAGCAACACATTTTTCCATAATGATAAAACAATGAAGAGACTTGTGCCAACTCTTTGACATGCTGCTAATATAGCATGGTTATGTACATTTTTTTGTGTTATTATTTTGCTACGCTTTTACAAAGCTATAACCCTAATCCTTAACCAAAAAGAAAAAGAAATGTGAAAGGCATCACATCTTTGACTTTGACCTAACAACTTTCTAGTTTTTAGTTTTATGTTTTGCAAGGTACTATTTATCAACAAGACGTCTTAGGCTATACAAAAAGTTTCTAGCCAAATTTGATTAGCTTAAAAAACTTGTAAGTGTTGTTCATCTAATGTATAAATGTTTTTTCTTTAAAAAACAAGGACTTGGGCCAAAAACATTCCTAAACCTAACTCCACGAGCTAACCTAGTTTGTGAAGGCGGCGAGAATCGAAAACCAAAAACACCCTAATGTGAATAGCTGCTTAAAGTTAGTCTTGGGATCATCTCTCTAGAGGGCCATTGTGGATCGTGGTGCTTTGCAATCGACCTAGGATGTTGCGTCGTTAAAGATGCTGATGATATAACTAGGCGCTCTGCGCCTAGACTCGCCCCGGTGCGAAGCGTCAGGGTGTGCACGATTTTTGCGGGGTGGGAGCAGGTGCTGGACGCGTGGCACCCGCCCGTGCGTTCTCTTTTTTTTTTGTGGGGGAGGTGGGGGCTGCCACGTGGCACCCGCCCCCCCACCTCTCCTTAACTAATAGTATAGATATGTATATCCACATGAAGTAAATAGAGTATCGGGCCGTTGACATTAGATCGTTGGCCCACTCGACGCGGTATAGTCCATCACCCCGCGCACGTTAAGGATGCCAGCATTTGTCTTACTCTATGCCAGTTGTCTAATAACCTTTGTTATTACCCTATGAGTTTGATTCTTGTTTTCTACCGCGCCAAGGTCTCTTCTGTTGTTTTCTTCCGAACAGGAAAGAAAACTGCTGAGATAGTGAGAGGAGGAGCTTACACGGCCTGCCATATGTCGCCTCCATTCAACTGATCTCTTTCACCATCCCTTCTTCACCGCGGGCTTGGACGTGCGCAATACAAGATTGCTTATCCTCCTCCTCGTGGATGACCACACCAGCAGCTTGAAGAAGATGACGAAAAGAACAAGGCAGGAAAAAGATGTGATTTATCAAAAGAAATGCCAGCGTTCCTTAGAGTCACAAATGCATGGTAGATGCTTAGAAGAGGTGGCTGCACTCTCCATCTTACAATGGCCATGACAGCAGCCAGAAAAAGGGAAAAGGAATACCCCAAAATACGTAATAAATGTCAGCGTTCTTTGGAGTCATAAATGCATGAGAAAAGAGGTGGTTCCAAGAAAGTTTATTCTAGGGCTCCTTCAGGAGAGCAGCAGCCAGAAGAAGGAACAATGCCGAAGACTGGAAAGACAACGTCGGCGTTCTTTAGATTCAGATGCATGATAAATGCATAGAAAGACGTGGTTCCTTAAAACTTTCCATCGTCTCCACAAACTTACTGGACAACCTTGCGTGAACAGAAACGCTTTGATTTGATGCAAATTGAGCGTTTGGCGCCTTGCAAGTATGGCATTTTGTATGACTGATGTTGGCAGACCATACTTCGGTTTTGAGGAGAGGAAGATCATAGCATTGGCCATCATCAGGACTGGAAATACATACATTTCCGAAAACATGCAAGATTTTAATGGATAATCCAGCTTACCAACAGCAATGGCACAGGAAAACACATGGCGTTTCAAAGTGCCTGGGGAGATGATTGCACGGCTTGTTTTATGCTGTGCTTTGCCAATGTTTCTTTTAACAACCGTGGTCATAGCAGAAACTGATCAGAATGATGGTACGCTGCTTGATTACTGTGGTTGTTAGGCATGCTTGGTTTTTACTGCATAGAATGGCTTAAAGCTTGTCTCTTCTTGAAGCCTATAGCATTCAGGCCATTTTGTGCACCTTGCAGTGGCTTCCTTGAAGGCCTTCTTACAGCATACACAGGACCCCGTGGGCTTTCTGACAAGGAACTGGACAGGCAATGATCCTTGTGGAGATCAGTGGTATGGTGTCTACTGCAATCAAACACGAGTGCGTGAATTGTAAGTTTCTAAGCCCAGGTCATTTGTTCCTCCCTCTATGGTTGCTTAATGACAAAAGGAAATTGCACAAAAAGCTGTAAAACAGGTTCCAAAAGCTTGAAGCTTGAGTTGGCTACTAGTACTTGTTAGAAGATATTAGTGAAGCCATGTCTCAAATTTCCTTTTCTTATGCATGAGACTCCAACACTATGAGGCCCGACGAGTAGTTCAATGATTCAGTTGGCCTATCTGTAACACTAGGGACAATCTGTTTGCACAATTGATGGGTGTCTTTGAGGTACAACGGGTTACTAACTGGTTTTAGTGCTGCTTATTACCTGTCTCTTAAGAGTCTGGGGCATCTTATCATACAGTCATTTATTATCAATGTTCTAAAAGAGCTTGCTATGCATATGGTCCATTCCCGTGTCTAAGAATAGCATGGTTAATAAGCTCTTTGAGATTGGAACAACTATAATGGTGAAAAGCTGTACAAATCTTGAAGGAGCCTTCTCATCCTTTTGTTATGAAAATGGTCAACTTCCAAATCTGTGGATGTATACACCAAGATTATGTACTTCCAAATACATTTTTGAGAATAATACAAAAACACCAATACCAAATGACTATAGTTTTTCTCCAAGGATTGCAATGGGGAAAAAAAAAGGGGGACTCATATTCATTGTTTAAAATCTATTTCCTAAAATTTAGAGGCTTTTTATTGGTTTAAAAAACTCCTCTCCAAAACCTTAGAGGTTTTATTTCAAATATTGTTGCAATCACCTTTATGCTGAACCTCAGCTTTTCATGAATACTGCTCATGCATCTCCACCCAAAAATGGTTTTGTCCTATCTTTACTTCTTTTTGGAATAGAAGTAGACAGCATGACATAGGACTGCACCATCATCTCCCATTCCCAAGTTTGCTTGAGAAACTACTTGACAGTTGCCTTTTTCTTGTAGTTCATTCCATTGTGTTGATAGCTTGGAATTGGTATGTAAAATTGCAAAAAAGATGATATTTTCTTCAACAACATGAGAAGGGCTTGAACCTTTCCAACTACCGAAGATCCATGAAGAAAAGGGTGAGCTGTCGAAGAGGTGATGATGAACCCTTGAAGTCTATTTGGAAGATAGTCATTCATTCCTAAAGCCCATGGCCTGCACTGTATGCATATAACTATGTGCCAAGCTCACAGATTGGCAGACATGATAGGCCTCAATGTCAACCTAGTGGCTACTCTAGAAGTCTCCACAAACTGAGGTACCCACCGGGAGGGGTATAGATAGCAGTGGGCGTGAGGAGGGCTGATGGGCACCAGCTGAATAATGATGATGGGATGAGGGATGCACCCACTAGGCTCCTATTTACAGAGTATTGGGGGTGTATTTGACATAATGCCAAAAATAAGCCATTTAGATAGGCCTATGGCTCACTAGTGGTCACCCTTTTTTGACTCAAAGTACTCTTTGTGTCTCATTGTATGGACTCTTTGATTGCTCATCGATCAGTGTTTTGGAGTCTGCCTTTCTAAGTTCATAGTTCACTTGTAAAATATTGCAAGATATATCAATACACCCATTTATTTCAGCAGTTGATTAGACAGAGTATTATTTACATGTAATGGCATTATAGCATCAAGATGTGTGCTGAAGGGTGTTAGCCAATTTGAACCTTGTTGTGCAATGATTTCCAATGTCTCTTGAGCTAGGGAGAGCTAGAGCTAAAGTACATTGGAAGCCCTTGTTCATGAATCCTTGTGAGGCTCTCCTCCTACATTGCCATGCTCATGCTCCTCTTTCATGCTTGTTTTTGAGTCAAGTCTAAGATCACATTATTGGATTTGTCACATTTTGAGGCAAGCCAAGGTGGCATTGTTTGATTGTTTTTGCTCATGTCTTTGTTTTCAGCATGTTCACTAGTTCAGTTTCCTCAACTAGCCTCTATGTTTTGTATTTGTGGATGGTGCTTTCTTATAGGCTGTGTGTTGATCCAGGCAGCATGATCAACATGTCTTTCGACTAGGACACATTATTGGACTTTTCACATTTGATCAAGTCTAAGGTGGCGTTGTTTGATCGTTTTCGCTCATTCCTTGTTTTCAGCATGTTCACCAGTTCCGCTTCAACTAGCCTCTTATAAGTTTTCTATTTGTGGATGGCAGTTTCTTATAGGCTGTGTTGATCCAGGCAGCATGCTCAACATATCTTTCAGCCTCTCTTTCTAGGCTTTTGTGTGCCTTATGCATTTTGGATTGGATTCTCTATGTGGCTTATGGTGATTGTTTAAGATCTGAGCTACTAAAACTTACGGGTGGTCCATTTATCATGAATTGAGTATCAATGAGGCCTTAGCAACCTCTTGAGTACCTTTGGCAGTTTTTCATTATAGACCAACCTTCGTCTTAAGAATATGGAATATTTTTATAGCATTCATAATATTATTGTGACCTTATCACCTCTATGATTGGGTATGCCAAATTTAAGTTATAGAATTGATTCAATGTCCTATCTGCACTATCACTGGATAATTTGCGATCTTTCATGCCATTTGGCACAGGGAATTTTGCAGGTCAAAAATCTTTTATCATTGAACGCTTGATGCATCGTGACGGCTCGTTAGGAGCTAACAGTGTATGTAAATAGATTTGAAATTTAAATATTGAAAATATGCATGCATCATCCTCATGGCCATCTATGTCAGCTTTGATTATAGGTGAGATCTCGGTAACAACTTTTTGAGTACCCATGCCAACTTTGAACTTTAGACTGGACCCAATGTCCTATTTGAGATGTAATTATTTTGATCATTCTTGTTCATAAAATCTATTTCAGGCACCTCTTAAACTTAAACTTGACTGGAACATTGCCTCGGCGGGTTGGAAATCTCAGCTCTCTTACTATTCTGTGAGTATATTGTCTTTTGACAACTGCCTCAACTTTCTGCATTTTATTGATTCTTATCTCTTGTACTATCTAAAGTCCCACGTAGATCACTCTAATTGTAAGGCTTCTTTCCAGGGATCTCATGTGGAACAATATCTCAGGAAGCATCCCAGAGGAGTTAGGGAAGCTGAAGAATCTAACTCATTTGTAAGGCAGTACTGCTTTGAAATGGCACAATGATCAATGATAACCTACATTTCTAAGAAGGATACAACTGAACATGCTAAGAAAGAATAGAATGATATCAACAGTCATATGTGCTTGATGCTTTTAGACAATTCCATTATTAAGAAACTGAACCCTATCTCTGTCTAATTGCATTTGCAAACGAATCTATCTGTCAATCATATGGTGCAAACCTAACTGTTGGAAACAATATGTTGGTAATCCTGACAAGATAGCTGACATAAATTGCCCCATGTCTAAAAGAGCATGCAAGTCCATAGGCAAGTTATATCCTATGTTTCAAGACCAATGAGAATGTAACCAAAGGGATACTTCTGAAGGAAGTGAAAGCTGAATGCTTAGACAAGGGGCAGTTGTATCTCCTCTATGGATGAAACTGAATGTTGGAACAGAGCAGCTCTGGGATTCAACCATGCTTGAGAAATCCCATGAGGTATTGCTTCAAGTAGTAAGATGGAGAGCTTTGAGAGGAGCAAACAATAATTGCAGTATGTCAACGAGTCCCAAGGTCTACCCCAGGACGGAGCACATCTAAAGTATGGATCAGAAATGTCTTCCACGGTCTACCACAGGACGGAGCACAATCTAAAGTATGGATCAGCAATGTCTTCCAAGGCTCTCCTCTTGGCACATGAGCACTAGCTTTGCCAGCAAGGCCTCACTTGGAAATTTGGATCAATCATGAGAAGCCTCCCTAAGAATGAGGCCAGATGATGATGTCTAAGGCCACCTGATGTTGGATACAACTGCCATGTCGCCTGTACCGCATAAAATTCTGTATAAGGTGGTTGACTTGACTGATACATGAGTGGGAACAACAAGCACCAAATAATTTACCACACAGTATTCTACTAAGTCCTGATTTGTGATAAGTGTTCGACCTACATGCAAGCCAATAGAGAAGTTTCCCAACCAACCCTGTGAAATAGACAAGATGGAACTCAAATGACTCTTGTAATATCTGTTTTGCAGATTATATTAATAAATTTCTAGTTGACTATCATAAATAATCAAATCATGGAAATGGGAGGTAAAGCATAAAAAAGCACTGATGCATCATGTCTAAAATACTTTCCCTTTCCTTGTTATAACTCATCAGTTTCTAGAGCTAATTAAAAAGAAATACCACAAGGGAGGCTGAGGTTTTGGGGTCAATCAATGTCGGCTCATCTTTTTCCATGAGGTCACTCCAGCCCAAAGTTGGTAAAATGCTGAATTTCATTTATTTATTTATTAAAACTGGTTGCTGCAATTACCAGAAGTTAGGGTTTCACCACCCTTTTCCAAAAAGGAAGGCCTGGAGATTTTTTTCATCAGTATCTATCTTCTGGAGTTGGCATCCATCATCTGTAGCTGCCCTGCATCTTAGATTGCACCTGCTTTTTATTTGATGCAGCTCTCATCTTTGCCATCAACTTATCTGCCTGAAGGACTGCATTTCGCTTCCTTCACAGTGCAGACTCCTTCATAGGTGCTGCCGCCTGGTCATGTGAGTGCAGTCATCTTCGAGCCTTGTTCAATGTCATTGACTTGTCTTTGTTCACCTCAGTACAGGTCTATGAGACACAGAACCCTGATCCTTCATTGTATTGTCACTGGCTGCCTACTGGAGATCTTTTTCATTAGTATCTATCTTCTGGAGTTGGCATTTATCATCTGCAGCTACCCTGCCTCTTTAGATTGCAGCTGCTCTTTATTTGATGCAGCTCTTATCTTTGTCATTGACTTATCTGCCTGAAGGACTGCATTTTGCTCCCTTCACAGTGCAAACTTCTTCATAGGTGCTGCTACCTGGGTAGCCATGTCAGCACAGTTCACATCAATATTGGTCTATGAGACACGGAACCTTGCGGCTTCATTGAATTATCATTGTACATGATTCATTATTTTTATTCATCTAAGTTTCCAAGTTTTTTTGTCTCTATGTTTGCAGTATAAACATTGTGTTCCTCCCTGCCAACTGTACCGTTTTTCCATAGGTCCATCTTTTATTGATTGCTAGATTCTACCCAAGTGAGAATGCGTTTGCCACTCTGCCCCTTCAGAGAAAGATAGAAATTAGTCAAATCCTCAAAGAGGGGCTGTAAATGGAAACCAAAAATAGGAACGAAGTAATGTACTAAATGACTTGGTTTCTGAACACTCCCTCTCAGGCCCAAAAAGGGGCAAGAAAGAGGACTGAGAGAGAGAAGATCAACCCTGAAATTCCAATATTCCACTTGTAAGGTGACCTGTAGTGAAGAATAGTAGACATGATGGGCTGATAATACCCGAAACTCAACCGCGAGAGAGAAGCCACAAACTCCCTTATTCCATGTTGAAAGGTATATGAAGGCCTAGCCACCAAGCCATGGCTAAAACATCCAAAGCGCTGAACTAGGACAAATCTGTAGATCTTGGGAATGGGAATCAATGGGTCATGGAGATGTCAACCACCCCAAGAAGGTAAAGCGTGTGTAAAGAACTATAGGATGAGTAGGGACCGGGACCCCATTTGAAGCTAAAGGAATGGGATCCCCCTCGGAAGTAGAAGAAAGATAAGCCTCCCTTGAATCCCCCCCGGTGTGAGATAGGGAATCAAGAAACTCATGGATCACGGCCTTCAAAAAGTTTGATGACAAAGGAAGTGCCACTGTGGCATTGCCCAAGAAGGTATGCAGGCTCCAATGGAACAGAATCTAGGTAGCTCCTAGAGATGGCCTCTTGAACCTGAGTAGAGGAGGGAGTGGAGGGAGGGGTAACACAAAATTTCCTCGATGCCTACATCGGAGGTGGTGCCTATGGAGCAAGACAAGGGAGGTGAGGGAATAGATAGCTCTTGAGGAGCCATAGGTAGGCAACAACCACTATCTCTTAGTGAAGTAGACTGAGAAGCTCAAGGAGAGGAAGGAGTCCAACAACCATTTTCTCTCGACGGCGACTGATGAGATGGCACCCAAAAGTCACTGTCTCTCAGTGGAGTGGACTGTAGAACTAGTGGCTGAAAAAGCCACTGCACTTGAAAATGGGTGGGGGAAACCTTTGTAGTGCATTGTGACAATCTCAAGGAGCTGGTAGTGCTTGATGAGATCTTAGATTGTCCTTTTGCTCATAGGGACTTAGTGCACATCAGATGCATCTTATTGCCTTGAGCATAAAAATTTGATAGCTAGTGTAGAGTAATCTTTGTGGCCTAGAAAGGTGAGTTGGCACAAGGAGTACTGGGGGGAAGATGCATATACTCGGGGGGGGGGGGGGGGGGGGTAGGGAACAAAGGTCGATACCAAAAATCTTTAGTGGTACACCGTTCTTATTGCAGGGGGTGCACCCAGTGGTTGGTCCTTCAATTTGTGTAGAGGCCATAGTACCGGTGTGTCAAACTTATAAAGGGAGGGTGGGAGGGAGAAGAAGATAAGGCTATCTCCCAATGATGCAATGGAATATAAGGGGAAAAAGATAGAGGTGATACCAAATTTGCAACCTTTGTTTGCCTTCTCCAATGAAGAGGATCTTTAGCTCACTGAGCACCTTGCTTTGATACCATGTCAAAATAGTATGATGGAGTGCTTTGATACCATGCCAAAATACTAGCAGAGCAGTACGTACTCATACCATATCAAAGAAATAGTAGGGTTTGTAGGGAGAAGTACAGGAGTGTATAACAAACACTGAGAAAAGAAGAAACTCAAAGAAAACACAGAAGAAGATGATGATGAATCACTGAATCATGCTAAGTGAACCAAGCTGATACAACGGAGCTGGAGTTCTAAAGATGAGTGCACTATCTTGTTTAATTAGGCGGCAATACCTGTGGGAAATCTTCCCTGTAGAGGGAGCAAAACATAGTCTTCTTGGCAAGAGGGTATCGAAGTAATGCTGAATAGTGAAGGAAAGGATAGCCAGCTATAGAGGGATTGAAACGTAGTCGTCAAGAGCTCTTGGAGATGAAAGATATGCTGAAGTCTCTCCAAGATGATGGTTGCTATCAAGGTGATTGCTGGGCAGCCAATTAAAGAAGAAAACACAAGAATATCTGATGAAGATTTGTCTATCTAAGTGGCTGTAGACAGGCGATATGTGGGAAGCCCTTTAGGAGTGAAGAAAACACAAAAATGCAAGTATCTGATGTAGGGATGATAAAGAGGGTGTAACTTGCTGTAGATGGCTTGAAAGTGCTGCAAATGCAAGCTTGAGGATGATTCAGGTGAGGAGCGTTGATGCCAAATGATTTAGGCTGCAAAATGTCAAGTGGAGACAGATGTAGAAGCCATGAACTGTAATGTCCTCCTCGCAAGGTGTGAATGGTAGTGGAGAGGATGGAGAAAGGAGAGAAGAATATGGAAGAGAGTGCTAGTGTTAGAAGGAATTAATGTGTGGGATCCAAATGGGTGGAGTCAATGTTGTATTTATAGGCATAGATTGTCTGGAGTGGTGCCCCAACTCTCGAGTGGTGCCCACCGAAGTCTCTTGGGTGGTGCCCGGGCTCTATTGGGTGGTGCCTAGAGACACTAACTTATGATCCAAATAGAGCCTTTTTGGGGCTGTAAATGGAAACCGAAAATAGGAATGAAGTAGAGGAAATGTATTGAATGACTTGGTTTCTCAACATCCCATAGCCTTTTGTCATGTCCATTGTATCATGGGCACAACATATTCATGGGCACTATTTGGGAACCTTAAGCTTTTTGACAAGAGCATAGTTCATATAATTGTGAGTCGTAGAATTATGTATCATGCTTTTGACCCTTTGTCCTTTGACAAATTCGTACATTGTGAATAAGTCATTTGAACTGAAGGAAAAATTCCACAGATGATGACAAGGTACATTTGTACTATCCATATGCAAAAATCTCTACCATCTTATATCTTCATTTTTTGCTAAAGGTGGGGTTTGTACTACATGGATTTGTTTGTCCTTCATTTCCTCGTGAAATGTTTTAGGTTTTGATTATCGTCTTCCCCTTTCTTAGATTTTTTCAGATAGTTTCATTAAGAATGGTTGGGTGACAAACATGAGAAACATAGATGTTTGTTGTGGCTCTTTCAAAGTCTTATTTGTGAGAGCAGAGGATCGAGGTACAGCTGGGATTCAGTAGACAGTGTGAGAGTGAGAGACAGAGTTGAAGCACCATACCCAAGAGAATAAACTGAATGAGTGTAACCTGAAAGTACAAAGTACAACCCTTAAACCTTAGGGTTGTAGGGGGTGTTCACACCCGACACACACTAAGTGCCCAAATGTGTGTAACATAAGCACATAAGTACATACGACAATAAGACCATAAGTCACCTGAAAGTACAAAGTACAACCCTTAAACCTTAGGGTTGTAGGGGGTGTTCACACCCGACACACACTAAGTGCCCAAATGTGTGTAACATAAGCACATAAGTACATACGACAATAAGACCATAAGTCTGGGGGAAAAAACCTCTGCTACCGAGAGTAAAAAGTGCCCCAGTGTCCTACTGATCACCGACACTCCCATATGAGCATAGGCGTAAGTAAGGCGTGAGTCAAATACCCAACAAACCCCCTTGGAGTGAAGAGTGATCAAGAGTACAAGGATCATCCGCCACTCAAATTTAAAGCATCTCAAAATGCTTCAAATTTGTCACGAGGAAGAGCTTTGGTGAAGATGTCTGCCACATTACTGGTGGTAGGACAATAGACAAGGCTGATATCACCTACATGTAGCCTCTCTCTGACAAAGTGATAGTGAATCTCAATGTGTTTCGTGCGAGCATGAAACATTGGGTTCCGTGCCACTGCAATGGCACTCTGACTGTCAGTGAACAATGGAGTAGGCTCAGTAATAGATACATCCAAATCAGCTAGCAAGCGTCTAAGCCATACGCATTCAACTGTGGTAGTGAAAGCTGCCTTGTATTCAGCTTCACATGACGATGTGGCAACAGTGGATTGTTTCTTGCTAAGCCAAGAAATGCAAGAAGAGCCAAGAAAGAAACAATTGCCACTAGTGGAGTGACGTGTATCATAATCACCAGCCCAATCAGAATCACTGTAAGCATGTAACTGCAGTGGTTCCCCCTTGGCATAAAGCAACCCAAGAGAACGAGTACCCTGCTAGTAGCGAAAAACACGCTTGACAGCTTGCCAATGTGACATACGTGGCTGATGCATATACCTGCTCAAAGCTGAAACTGCAAACTGTATGTCTGGCCTAGTATTGCATAGATAGATAAGACATCCAACTGCAGGAGCATATGTATGTATATCAAACAAATCACTGTCATCATGTAATGACAGTTTCAGTCCAGGTTCCATGGGAGTACAAACTGGCTTGCAATCCTGTAAGCCAAACTTCTCAAGAAGCTGCCCAATATATCTTGATTGTGATAACCCAATACCTCGAGCATTATGTATGAACTGGATGCCCAAGTAGTAATGCAAAACTCCCAAGTCAGACATGTCAAAAGTTTGCTGCAAATTTTGTTTGAATGCTGAAATCTGATCAGCATGTGTTCCAGTGAGCAAAAGGTCATCAACATAAAGACATAAAATCAGCATAGATCCCCCTTCTTTACATATGTAAAAGGTAGACTCAGATGAGCTGTTTAGAAACCCCTGACCAAGCAAGAAAGCATCTATCTTTTCATACCAAGCTCTAGGAGCTTGTTTCAAACCATATAGTGCCTTTTTGAGCTTGCATACCAAATGTTCTGAGCCTTCAACTGCAAAACCAATGGGCTGCTGTACATAAACTTCCTCCTGAAGTTCCCCATGTAAAAATGCAGTCTTGATATCTAGCTGATGTACTGTCCAACCATAATGTGCAGCCAAAGCAATCATAGACCTGATGGTCGTCATACGGGAAGTAGGAGCAAATGTCTCCTCATCAATGCACTTAACAGCCTTGTTGTCGAATTTTCTTCTAAGTACCTGTGGAATATGGGCATAGGCTAGACACCCAAAGGTACGAAAGTGACCAACAGAAGGTTTACGGCTGTTCCAAGCCTCAAATGGTGTGATGGTCTTCAAGGCTTTGGTAGGGCATCTGTTCAAAATATGGCAAGCACACATGACTGCTTCCATCCAAAAACTATGAGGCAAGCTCTTTGCCTTCAGCATACATCTGGCCATCTCCATGAGTGACCGATTTTTCCTCTCTGCTATCCCATTCTGCTGTGGAGTATAAGCTGTAGTATACTGATGGACTATGCCCTTCTACTGCAAAAAAGAATTCAGTATAGAGGACATGTATTCCCCCCCTCGGTCCGAACGGAGAGTCTTAATTTTGCATCCAGATTGGTTTTCAACAAGTGCATTGAAAGCCAAAAATGCATCATACACTTCTGACTTCTTTTTCAAACAGTAGACCCAGCAAAAACGTGTGAAGTCATCAATGAATGTCACAAAATAATAACCACCACCCAATGACATGGTCTGCATAGGCCCACAAACATCTGAATGCACCAACTGCAATCTGGTTGTTGCTCTGAAAGCAACATCATGAGGAAATGAGAACCGATGCATTTTCCCCAAAATGCATCCCTCGCATAAGTGATCAGGAGGTCTCTCCAAGAGAGGTAAGCCATCCAGCATCTGAGTACGCTGCAAAAGCATCAAGCTGCCAAAGTTTACATGCCCCAAACGAGCATGCCATAACTCCACCTGTATCATAGCAGGAGTAAGAGTGGATGTCAAGTATGCTGACTGATCTACTGAAAGAGCATCCAACTCATATAAACCATGACACAAAGATCCTGTCAAGACCAAAGTCATGCATTCTTTTTCTCTTACCATGCAACGGTCATCATCAAAGGTGACCTGCATACCACAACGTGCCAAAGAAGAAATAGAAAGCAAATTTTTCTTTATTCCAGGAACAAACAATGCATCCTGCAGGCGGAGAATAGAGCCATCAATGGCGGTGAGCTGAATCTCCCCAATACCACGAGCAGGGTATGATGCATTATTGGCACACTGTACCGATTTTCCAACGGGAGGTGCACTAACTGAAGCAAACAAATCTCTGTGAGATGTAATATGTCTAGAAGCACCACTGTCAAAGAACGAAGTGTCAGCATCCTCTGTAGAGCTAAGTGCTCTATCGGCCCAAGAGATGTCATAATTGCAAGTGTAAAAACAATAGTCCCTATCCACAACAAAGGACGCGGACTCACTAGCAGTGGAAGGAGTAGTAGAAATATACATTCCTGACTCCTTCTTCTTCTCTTTGGCAATGCGCTTTCTGCACTCAATGATATAGTGGCCGGGCTTCTTACAATAATGACATTTTCCTTTCTTTTCTTGCGTCCCCCCTTGTGACTGATTCTGCGATGTGCCCGAAGTGCCAGAACTCTGTGAAGCATTTTTCACCTTGCTGTTCTTGCCTTTCTTTCTTGCCACAAAAGCCCGCTCAGAGACTATAGCATCCAGACCACTATTTTTCCGTGTTTGCTCCTCCTCTAGAAGCAAACTAACCAGCTGAATGAAAGTGAGTGGGTGCTCAGCAATCCTCATGGTGAGGTTTAATGCAGTATGAAAAGACAAGTACGAAGGAGGTAAGGAATTCAAGGTGGTGGATATCAACTGTGCATCCGAAAAATACTCATCTACATTCATGAGCTGCTCCCTCAAGTCCTGAATCTTATTTAAGTGATCCTGCATAGAATCACCTTCATGCATCTTTAGAGTTTCCAACTCTTTCTTCAAGAAAGAGATCCGAGTCTCATTCTTTCCTGCAAACATATGCTCCAAAGTCAACCATGCATCTCATGAAGAAGATGCCGAACGGATATGAGGTATGATGGACCGCTGAACTGCCAGAGCAATCAGCAACAAGGCCTGTGCATCACGGGTATCCCAAGCTTTTTGAGCTGCAATTCTTGGAGGAAGTGGCTGAGGTGGAGCGGGCTGAGGTCCCCGCTGTCCACGTGCGCCATGGGGAGGAGGAGTAACGGGAACTACAACTCCCGGTCGAGTTTCCTCTCCACTAACATAATCCCATAAATTCTTGGCCACTAATACATTCTTCATCATGAATGACCAAAGGGAATAGTTGTTTCCGTCCAGTCTGTCTTCCTTGGATACATACGTAAAGACATCACCTCCCTGATTTGCCATGATGACAAATTTCCAAAGACAAAATGAGCAATGTCAAAGCAGTATGAACTGGAAACCTGCAAATTTCCAGAAATTGCAGCAAACACGTTTCTGCAATTAATGTGCAAGGGCGTACTCTGTCAGAAAACTGTCTTTTAATGCATGCTTCCCAAGGTGCAAACAGTGCACTGCAACACTATTATCTCAAAATCCCCAAAATTTTTTGCCAAAATTTCTGTCAAAACAGTCTTTCTGTGACTGTACCAGCAGTTCAAATGCAACTGCCCACAAAATAAACAAAAGCCCCAAAATTTCTGATGATCCAGTCCAGAAATTTGCATGAAATTTATCCCCCACTTGTTCTGTGCTTGCCGCGTGTGAACCTCCTCTTCCAGAACTGTGTTCTGGGCTGAAATTTAAAAAAAAAAATTGTTTAAAATTGTACCTGATGCAGAGCAGGCTGGCGAGCAGACGCAGGTTGCTGATGTGGACATGTCAACTGCGGGAGAACAGTCGCGAGCTGCTGACGTGGAGGTTTCAAAACGGCGGGCAGGACGGGCTGACGTCTGACCTGCGGGCTGCGCGTGGTGTGTGTTAGGTCGTCGGACGAGCAGGCTGCACAGTGGCAGGTCGTTTGGTGGGCGTCGTTTGACGTAGTGCTGCTGATGTGGATGACAGGCGACGCAGGACAGTTGAGTCGTCTGGCGGGCAGACTGTCTGAGGAGGAGCTGACCAACGTATGACGGGCGGACGACAGGCAGACAGTCAAACGAAGGCTGCGCACAGAGGAACAGCACGCCTCAGTGCTGACGAAACTGACTGCTGGCGAGACTGACGACAGGCAGACTGACTGCTGACGTGGGCTGGAGCTGGCGTCGCCCTTCAGACTGGTGGCGACGACTGGTGAACGTGCTGGAGGCAGTCGTGCTGGAGCGGAACTGGCGTGGACTGCAGACAGCAGACTGCAGGCTGAAGCTGAGTTCAGAGCTGAGCTCTGATACCAAATGTGAGAGCAGAGGATCGAGGTACAGCTGGGATTCAGCAGACAATGTGAGAGTGAGAGACAGAGTTGAAGCACGACACCCAAGAGAATAGACTGAATGAGTGTAACCTGAAAGTACAAAGTACAATCCTTAAACCTTAGGGTTGTAGGGGGTGTTCACACCCGACACACACTAAGTGCCCAAATGTGTGTAACATAAGCACATAAGTACATACGACAATAAGACCATAAGTCTGGGGGAAAAAACCTCTCTTACCGAGAGTAAAAAGTGCCCCAGTGTCCTACTGATCACTGACACTCCCATATGAGCGTAGGCGTAAGTAAGGCGTGAGTCAAATACCCAACATTATTGACTTAGGCTAGGTCTTTGGACATGTTTAGTTTATGATTTTAATTGAATGACTGTTTTTGCTTAAATTTTGTTGATGTTGTAAAGAAGCTCTTTTTCTTTGGATCATAGCAACATTGAAGCATGTGTGGTCTAAAGTGCATATGGACTTAATAGATCTAGGCACATTTATTGGCTTCCTCAAGTGTCTTCAGAGCATTGTGCTGAACTTCTCTTTTAAGAGGTTTATCTAACACTTACATGAATCGCTTGGTTTTTGAAAGTCATGTATCCCTTGTGATTTGAGGAGCATCTTAGGATACTCTGCATTATATGTTGGCAAATGCTTTCTCTTCTTCATGGCCTTATCCCAATTCTCCAAATTCCTTTCTAATTCACTTTTTGATAGGAATTCCAGAAATATAAATTCAAAATGAGCCCAATCTTCAAGGATCTTACAAGTTTCTTTCAAGCTCATCCTTTTTGCAAGCGTATTTATATTGCATAATTATTTCTATCTCTCTTCTCTTCTAAATTGGGGTGGTTTAAGGTCATTTACTACCGATTGTCTCGAACTCTGAGTAGAGTCTCTTTTTTTTTTTGGAAGAGGGTTGAATTAATGAATTGAAATATTTACAAAGGGTCTAGCCAATGAAGCACACTCGAAGACAAGTAGAAAACAACACATGGAGCCAAAATGCCACAAAAAACATAAGGCTACAAGATTAGAAGGGGATCACAAAGCGGGCACAAGCGGGCACAACTAGGCTGGTGTGGATGATATCCATCCATGGAGTAGCCACCTCTTTGAAGATCACAACACTGAGACCATGGATGTAGTTTTCCATAGTAATAATCCTCGAATGTAGCCCACATGACCAGCGATACTTGAGGTCGAATAAAAAATAAAAGCATTGCATGTCTGCTAGATGTGCCAAATGCCAGTCTAATGCAGAAAATAAAAAAGACAGGGAGACTCTCTAGACATCGTGTTTTGTGAATGCAACTGTAGCTCTTTACTCATCATTTCAACATACATAGATGTTCAAGGCATATTTACATGAATGGATCCAGCTGATAGAACCACCTTTGTTTAACTTTCCCAAACGTCAGCCAACCAACTTAATTGTCTTCATTTGGTGTGTGAAATTCTCTCTAAGAGGGGGCCAGGGGGATATTGTCAAATCCCTTGTGGTAATGTACTTGTTAATCTCCGCATAGAATTGCTATATGGAAAATTTTGATTCAACTTGCAACAATCATATATTTTCAACATAACTGCTTGTAGGACTGATGCCTTGGATATGAGCCGAAAAACAAAACTCACATTCATCCATAGATTGGATAGTAGATTCATATTTCATGGTAATTGGCTTCAATTGCATCTGGAGTTAACAAGAAACACTGTCTATCTAAATATGCACTAAGTTGAGTTGGCTTAAACTGGTGATATGGTCTCATAGTTTTAACTTATGAGTTCCTTTCATTGCTTGATTTCTTACAGCATAGCTGTGACATGATGCAGGCTTCTAAATGGGAATCAATTCTCAGGGTCATTGCCAGAATCCCTAGGCTATCTTCCAAATCTAATCAGGCTGCAGGTAGATGAAAATAAGATTTCGGGCTCTATACCTCAGAGCTTTCAGTATCTGAAGACAGCCAGGCATTTGTATGTACCTTCTGTCTTCAATGTTCAAGTTGTAAATGACATAGATTACAAGCTGTGATATATTCCTTAAATTACTACACCATGCTTCTTGAATATGGTTAAAGGAGAAAACAGCAAAAGTTAATAAACTGTGGGAAACTGGAGCTTGTGAGAGGAGATAATGAGCAATTTTCTGGAAAATCAGCGACAAGCTAAAGTTGAGTTGGAAGAAAAAACGTTTTCTAAAAATGATCATCGTGTGGCCATATGCAGTCATATGAATAACAATTCAATCAGTGGGAGCATTCCTCCAGAGCTTGGTGAGCTTGATAGCCTCATACACTTGTGAGTTGCTTGTGAATGCCCATTTTGTGTTTTTAAGCTTGGCCTTTGTATGGAAGCTTAACCATGTGACAAAGTCATTCATTTTACAGATTATTAGATAACAATGAGCTAACTGGTTCACTGCCTCCTGAATTGTCCAAAATGCCAAACCTAATACATTTGTAAGTCCTATATTTTTGGAATTTGGAACTTATCCCTTTATTGTTTGTTTGCAGTACTTACTTCTTATGCTCATTGTTCTGCCACAGACAGTTAGACAACAACAAGCTCAGTGGATCGATACCCTCAAGCTATTATAAGATGTCCCAACTTGTGAGAATGTGAGAATGAATTCCTTAGACAGTGCTAAACCAATCTGCTATTTGTTACTTCCTTCTTTCTCTGCATTTAATCAATCAGTTGAAGTCTAGGTTTTGCATCTCAACTGCTGTTATGAAATACTCTTGAATAGTTTGCTAACTGAGGCACTGCTTTTGCTCGTCATTATTTTAAATAAGCCTATCCTTGCTTTAAGGAGCATATGTCTTGTAGATCAATGAATCACATAATTTACATCATTTTTCCGCAAAGATATTCATTTCTTTTTCCATTTACAAATCCTCGACAGCATGTGCAATACACTTGTGGGCATGGACTATAGTTGGATTCGGACACATATGATTCAGCATACCAGACGTCTGTAAATGTCTGGTATGCAGACATATGAAAGCCATTTCATGCCTATCCATTTTTTGGGTTTTAAAAAAATTGCTCCCAACTTGTCAAAACTGCTGCTTTTTGTTTGGTGACATTTTTTGCCGCAGCCTCAATATTTTCCCCTATAGATTACCTGCATGTGCAGCCTACGTGCCTCAGCTTGTTCCTGTGCAACCAGCAAGATCAATCATTAACCTGTGCACTGTGCAGAACCAGGGCAGCATTTGCAGAAATTCAGATTTAGGGCAGTGTGCTCAGCATGTGCAAAAATAGGGTAGCATGTGCTCAACCCATGCATATTGCAGTGTGCTCATTGTTGAGTGCTCATCCTCATCCTCTCTCTCTCTCTCTCTCTCTCTCTCTCTCTCTCTCTCGTGCTGTAGTTCTGAGTGCTCTATAGCCTACACTCTCTCAAAATTCATACAGTTCACTTGTCGAATTTCGTTGTCTTTTATGCTTGTTTTTTAGAGTGTAAGCTTTGTCGAAATGTTTAAAATTCCTACCAAGGTTCAACTTATCATTCTTACATATTTCTAGTTTTGAAAGCAGAAAATGAGGGCAACATATGATTCAGCCAGCCCAGGGGTCTGAACCATACTTTCATACCTGTGCACGTCTTTCATACCCATGCACGTATGGAAGTATGAAACGTAGGTTATCAACTATGGCATGGACTATGTTAAATATATAGATCATGATTTATTAATTCTACAATGTTGGACTATTATTCAGATGATAAAAGCTTTAGGATTGATCATTTTGGGGGGATTGGTTAGGCAAAGTTGTGTTTTTGGTAGTTTGTTATAGTCACACATCTCTTCCCATCTACATTGACAATTTAACTGTGAAGGAGTGGATGCAAGGGTCAGGCTTCCTGATGATAGTTGACGGTTCCTTTTTCATGAGACACCGCAGGGATCACTCACAAAGATTAAAGGATTCATTGCACCCTTTAATAGGGTTTGAATTGATTTATTTAAGTTTCCTCTGTTTAGACTTTGTGGTCCAGCTCTATGCTTTCTTGTGTGGACATATTTTGTCATCAGGCTATTCCTTAGGCTGGAATTTTACTTCTACAAACTGCTTACTTATAGCTTTTGTTTGTATGGTCTATCTTGGTAGTTTTTATTTATTATCATTGCTAGTTTGTACATACAAGGCAATTTTGTAATGTTTTTGATCATGGAGGTCTCGTGGAGACATCAATTAGACAAGCATATGACCTTCTTAGAGATAGATGCTACATTTGTTGAAGATGCATGCTAGATGTTTTAAATGTGGTGTCCTGTTTGGCTCGTTTGCTCATTACTGAAATGGAGTGAAAACAGCACTGAGTACCCATTATTCAATGACATTTTAGGATTGATGATTTGAAATTCTGCTTGCAACCTTTAATTGATGCTCATGTGCAGTTTTAGGTTTTTAAAAGGTATCGTCACTATATATGTTTGTTTTCGATTTGTATAGGAGCTTAAGAAACTGCAATCTGAGTGGCACCATTCAAAACATCACAGACCTAATACGTTTACAGTTTCTGTGAGTAAATTTGTGGTTACTTGATGGCATGTTTAATTTCTCATGTCCTTTTTTATTAATGCTATCTAGTTTCTTCTTTTCAGAGACCTTAGCCAGAATTATTTCCATGGTGAACTTCCTCCCAAATTTCCAGCAAACTTGAATTCATTGTATGTTCTTACATCGCCCCTCATAGTATACTATAATTCTCATAACTTTCCCCCTTTATAGTTGTCATGATGACAGAGAGTTCAGGTACCTCAGACGCACCTTGAACATCTCACCAGTTAAGCCATATGAAAGGTCTAATTTAAAATGAGTGTTTTTTAAAGTGAGATCAATAGCATTTGAAACTTGAAAAGCGAAAAATCATTTCAATATGGGTTAACCTTTTATTCTGTGTTGTTTATTGGGCAGGATTTTGTCGTACAATAGCATCAATGGAACACTGCCTCAAAGTATAGCCGAACTGGAGAATCTACAGTTTCTGTAAGTTACTCTTTGAAACTCTTACATAGGAATAGTGGCAAAAACCCAGCATTTTATTTAACTTTATTGAGCTGCTATAGAACTAGTATGTACACTCTCCCAGGATTCTGTATACACATAAACTGACAATGGCCCTTGTCAAAAGAAAAAGGAAGCTCTAGTCATAGAAGCTGTAAATGTTATCATGAACTGGTGTAAGTGCTTGTGGCAAAAACCCAGCATTTTATTTAACTTTATTGAGCTGCTATAGAACTAGTATGTACACTCTCCCAGGATTCTGTATACACATAAACTGACAATGGCCCTTGTCAAAAGAAAAAGGAAGCTCTAGTCATAGAAGCTGTAAATGTTATCATGAACTGGTGTAAGTGCTTCATTTTCATATAAACTGTAAAGAAGAGTTAGTCGACAATGGCAGCTGTATGCTTGAGCTCCTTAAAAAAATTGAATTTTGATTGCAGAGAGCTGAGAAATAACAACTTAAGTGGAGTGATCCCTTCAAATCTCACCGCTAGTGTTAATTACACTAGGCCATCAGCCAAACTGTTTTTGTAAGTAGCCTATTTTGTCAGTTGACAAATCATGACAATGGTCTAGAAAATTGTGAACATTTTGAGAAACACTGTGTTGTCTTTTTGTAGAGATCTTCGAGAGAATAACTTTGAAACAAATGATTATATAGATTACCCATCAAATGTGACATTCTGGTAAGTGATAATGTGGTTAAAATACACACTTCAAATGAAATAATCAATTATCAGTCTAATTGATCTTTTGATGTGGGTAGAAGTAGTTTGGAATGCACACTTGGTAACCATCATCCATCACGAAGTATATAAAATTCCATTTCTCAGTCCATTCTTTTGACCAGGCTGAATGGAAATCCAGCATGTGGGGACAGACTATCAGCCAAAGAATGTGACAAATCAAATCTAAATGCTGACATTAAGAACATCAGCAATGAGATTCCTGCTCCTTCTTTACCTGTTGCATGTAGCGACAATACCTGTGACTCGTCTCTAAACCAGGAAGTGGCATATGGCGTTTTGGAACAGTTCAGGATTTGTCTCTGTGCTGCCCCACTGTTGGTGGGGTACGGCTTGAAGAGTCCTGGATTCAGCTACTTCCCACCTTTTGAGGATGACTTTGTTAAATATTTGTCTGACGGATTGAAAGTGTTTCCATATCAGCTAAACATATCAGAAGTTCACCTTGAGGGCACAAGAATACGAATGACTATCAAGTTATTCCCAAGCACTCCCTTGCATCGCTTCAACGACTCTGAGGTGATTCGCCTTTATAATACCTTTACAGATTGGCTAATTGCAGACAGCCCATTTTTTGGTCCAGCAGAGCTATTACAATTTCATATAACATATCCTTACAATGGTAAAATTACACATATGTGATTTATGTAATCAAATACCTGTTCCTTTGGAAAGACACATGCTTTCAAAATTTTCTATATTGCCTGTAAATGTGTCATGCTATCAGAAACTTTTGTGGAGGCAAGCCGTCAGGGAGTTAAAGGAGGTGTAGTTGCTGGTATTGTGATTGGATGTTCTTTATTTACTGCGGTACTAGTAGCAGGTGGCATGTTTTTACTGCTTGCACGTCGAGGCCATCATAAGAGCAAGGCTTCCAATAAAACAGGTAGCCACAAATCTAGACACCTTCTTGGTTTGCATCAATCTGCTTTCACTGTAAGCTGGATTTGTATCTGTTGTTAGTTTTGCAGTACAGCTTTTACAAGAGTGCAGCATTGCGAAACATTGCTATTAATATTTCTGTTATTACATTCAAATAATGAAAAGTGCATACTTAGGACTGCCCTTGGCTTGTACGCCATTATTCAAAGGCTGGCCTTGAAGATTTGACCCTCTGTTGCTTAGCTCCAAAAAAGGGTATGCTATCTCTAGGCTTCACCAGTGTGCTGACTTCCAAAATTACTGACTAAGGAGATGGCCTACCAAAGATACATGGAAATAAAAAGAGTGGTAAATATTTTAACTCAAAGAATGTCAAGATTCTACAACGACTCAATAGAATGGCCGGAGCGAAAAGGGGTTGCTCAACAGCAGAGTTGGACCTGTAATGTCAATATAGGCCTCTCAGGGTGGAGAAATGGGTCACGAGCATGTGTCTAAGCAGTGGTACTGGGATCCATGTGTGTAGCAGCATATAACTTCATGGAGCTGGTTCATCCACGTGGCTCTTACGATGACCATGGCACCATAGGTGTCGGTACACTAGACACTCAGCTAGCAATCCAAAAAGCTCAACATGCCACAATAGATAATCTTCAGTCAATCAGGGAAGCTTAACGAGATGGGGAAGCTCTTTTGGAGAGTCACAGAGGCTGCCATTGAGTGCCCTGAAAAATGAACTCAGAAAACAAATGCCCATGCCTAAGGGAAAAGAGAGAAACAGAGGAATCGTTATAAGAACTAGTATGTGATTGAGTGCCAGAATTCATTTATAATAAATACACATGAGAATACAATGGAGATGGAGAAAGGGCAGGTACAAGGGGCGCAGTGAAAGGGGCAAACGGCAAGAAGGAAGATGGCTGAGATGAGTACAGGATCGAATGGAAAAATCTGATGGCAATAACAAATAGGGCAAGCTATTAAAGTCTGGCAGAATCACCAAAAAAGGGAATAGGGGAAGGAGAACCAATCAAGTTGGTATGCAGCCAAGCCATTGTTGTCAACTCTTAATGTACTCTGATGGCAACTGATGCTTTGATGACTTGATGCAGCTGATCATGGAATAGGCTAAAATGACCATTTTAGTGCGGCCATACTCGGAACACTCTCAGAGGATTTTGGTCAATTGTGCCCATACATTGAGATGTACCGTCTTGTACTTTTTCCTCTCATCAAGTTCATGTCCCACTATTGCTCACATAGGTTCTTCACTGGTGCTTGGGTTCTTGCTGCTTTCTATCTCTGTTTTACCGCTCGTGTGCATTGCCATGCAGCCTGCCAGATTCGAGCCCCAAATCATTGGTGAAACTAGGAGCACTCATCAATCTGAGATGGTTAAAAAGGTTAGCATATTGTGAGTAATTCATATTATCTGAAGACTGCAATAGCTTATCCAATGAAAGAAATGCATTTGCATGTCTGCCAAATATCCAAAAGTTCCTATGAGTCCAAATATAAAAAAATCCCCTCATGTTGCAGCATAGAAAGCTGATAACTTGCCTTAGCAATGGAGTAAATATATCTGGCGGTCTAGAAAACCTCATAGACCTACATAAAACTGGCTCAACAAGAGCCTCTGGCTGTCCCACATGTATCTCCTATAAGGCATGGGGCTGTCCACCATCCCGTGGCACTCCCACCTCAGCATTTTCTGGCTATCCAAGCCTTGCATAATGTGGAATAGGCTGTAAATTATGCTCATGTGCTACCTGCCCATCTCTTGAGACAAACTCTATGAATCTCAACCATTTTAGTGGGATGTAGATGTCATGACAGTTGCAATGTCATAGTAAATGTTTTGCTTTGCAGCATGGGCACCATGCAGTTACTTTTTGCTAGAGGTTCCCTAACAAAGAGGACCTTGTGAGGATTGGTAGCTTCAAAGCATGTCGGTCATACAAAAGTTTTGCAATTGTGGAAACCATATTCACATGTTGTGGAAACCAAGGCTTGTTGATAATTGATCTAGAAACTTTAGCTATTGGGAATGTTGACAAAGGAAACCTCCATAAATGGCACGATCTTTCCTTCTCAGAGTGAAGTCTTCACATCTCTTCCATGGTTAGGATCGTGTAAAATCATTTCAAAGGACTGCAATTGCAGTTGCCAAGCTGACTTGTAATGCGTATGTAAGTCTTTGTTGTAATCTTTTGTTCAGTAGTTGAAGAAGAGAGTTACATTGGTCACATCCCACTTGCATCGTAAGACCTTTTGTTCTAAATCATAGCATACTAAATTTCTATGTAAGCATTGTTGTCATTGACTTGATGTCTTGAAAAAGCTATATTATGTTTCATATAAAAGCCTATATCATAAAGTGTTCAAGTCTATTAGCCATCATTTCAATGATCACTTCATAGATAATTAGCATGACTAATGGGCCGCCATTGAGTTTGACTAAGCATTATTGCCAAGAAAATTGCAAAACAACTTGAATCCATGGTTGATTTGTCATCATCAATGACATAGGTCCTTTATGACCACTGGATAATAGCATACAGTGTGGCCAGTAACATTTGACTGACCCAAGGGGGGAGGGGGAATCCCTTGGGGTTACATTGGGTTACCTTTCCTCTCTATTTTCTGCAGCATAGATGGAGAAGAAGAAGACCTTTGCTGCAATAGTTAGTCTCTATACATATCCAATCCTGCCACCAATAGTGACACCTTTGTCATGGGAGTCATACTTGTGACGTGTTAGAAAAAGTTCATGAGTCATGAGAGCTTAGGGTTTAGTCTTTTTCATATTTACTTGTTACCTTTATATACCCACATGGCACTGGTGCCTTGAAGTGGATTGTAATGAATTATTTGATTTGTCCTATAGGTCAATTTTGGCCTCCAAAGGATATAAATAGATCTTTCTTTCTCTCTCACTTTTTTTCTTTTTTCGGTTATTATAATATATCAAATCATACAAGGAACACAAAAGTCACGATGTCGTGCCGCTATGCGGACACAGTGTGAAAAACTCTAGAGTGCATCGTCATTCGGCTTTTTTATTTATCTAGAGAGTCAATGCCATATTAGTCATTAGTGTTAGTGTCCGTAGTGTGGATAGTTCAAAAATACTAGATTTTTGGACAAGTTTAGCCTATTTTTTTATATTTTAGATATAATTTCTTGTAAATATCCAAAAGCTATAGACAACTTCTAGAACAAGATGACATGTAAAAAAAAGCAAGTAGCTTTCAGTCATTTTTTTGGGGGATTTTATGTAAAAAGAAAGATTGGCAAAATCACATGATGTGCGATCGCAGTTTATAGGCAGCAAATAGCACTCCGAACTGGGAGGAGAAGGAGTGATCTGGGAGAATTCTGATCAGGTGGCTTGCTATTTTAGCCCCCTTTCGGAACCAACGGAAGCATCAGATTGACGATCTGAGCATCAGAGATGAAGCTATTGTTTTTATGTACGTTTTTGGTCTACAAGAGATTTATCTTCTCAGGATGCAGAAATAAATTGACAGACTTCAACTCTATGAGTATTCTTCTACATCTTTTATTTCTTTAAACCCTTTCTCTTCCGTCTATTCCTCTCCTTAAATCTCCCTTCACCCCATTGTTTCTTACCTCCGTGGTAGACTTTCGACGCCAAACGCTCCAACAATGGTGAACCCGACGTGAAAGTCGGCAGCAGCAGGTGTGTAAAGATGGGGGATTCTGCAAGTTCAAGTGGTGGTGATGCTTTACAACAAATGATTGATTTGTTGCAGCAACAATAAGAGTAGCAGTTGTTGTCACAACAAGAGATGTAAACTTGGTAGGAAGCAAAAAGAGTTGATTTCTTAGCCATGAATGCATTGCAGGCAGTGGGACAAAAATTGAAGCAGTTTAAGGATCAAAATGTTTTGGCCTTTTGGTCCTTCCTCTTCAGGCCCATCTAAACACATAACACAGAGTAAAATGGAGTAGCAGAAAGAGGTTGAAAAAGCCATACCTGAGTATGTTATGGAGGATGCGTCTTAAGAGAAGAAACAAGAAGGGAAGAAAAGAGACAAGTAGTTGAGTTACAAGAGAAGAAATCCCTTCTCAAACAAATTAAGAAAGAAAAATAGAATGAGAACAGAAACAAATTGTTTGTCGTAAGGTAGACAAAATGGAAAACGATGAAGGTCGTGATGTTCAAGATCGCGAGGCGTATCTTAATCAGCGTGTCCCGTGTCCTTGCTCTCAATGCAAGCTAGAAATCAAATGAAAGTGTCGCTTGTCTATAGAATACATATGACGCTTCAACGAGTTTCAATTGGAGATCATTGATTAGGTGATCTCAAACTTTGAGCAAATGGTAGGCTTAGTGTGTATCAATGATCCATTATATTTACAAACTAATTGAATATCATATACAAAAACATTGGATGTGGCCAGGTTATAGGTTATAATCGGATCTTGAGACTGTCACGAACCTTAAAAAGGTCTTGGAAGATCGCATACTTGTTGGTAGTAGAGTGGAATTCATACTTGGCGAAGTTCTTGGAATCGCGAAGCATAAATTTCATGATGCAATCATTGATATGCTGAAACGAAAAAGACAGTTTGATGGTGAAGTTTTGCAAACATTGATGTAGGTTGACAAAGACATAGAGAAACAACTTCAGAGAGAATATGATGATGCATGTAATGCTGATTTGGAGCAGGCTGATGTTGAAAATGGGTTAAATGAGAGTGTAGACAACAAGCCTGTGGTTGAAATTGGTCTTATGGTGTAGCCTTATATTTTTGAATCAAGGGTGGAAACAAAAGCCTTGGATGATGGTTCTTCATATGCTTGGGTTCGGAGTAAAGACAATACAAAGGCAGTACAGTTTCTCACTGTTTGTGTGGATCATCCCAGCAATTGGGATAGGTTGCGGGATAATCCTATACCACCTCGTGCACGAGAGTTTAAGGGTTTTTAGACAGCAGTGTTATAAGTGGAGGCTATGTCAGTGCCTCTAGGAAGATAATTATGCCTCCAAGAAAGGGGGAAATTGTGTTTGTGTTTGGATTGCAGGAATGGACAGCATGTAGTCTTGGTAGTTTTAAGAATATTTCAGCCATGTGCAAGGCTGAAAAGAAATGTAGGATGGGCTGAAAAAGAGCTGAAGACATATGGTTTGATGGCTGCAAATGAAAGTATTTCAGGGCTGGTTGATGTTAATATAGTGGTTGAAATTTCTGTAACAGTTAATGTTGAAAACCGGGTAGAAACAGAGGTTATTTATGTTGACACTTTAGAGATGTACGAAGTCATTTAAGAGTTTGCTGAGCATGAATGTTATGGGTTGCAAAACAAGGCTGAAGCAAGGGTGGATACAAAGTACAAAATAGTTTCTATGTCTGCGTCTCTACTAGAATCTACACGCGCTGTCAAACGCGCTAAGTCGGCTGCTCTCAATCCGACAACCACCATCCATGATTTATTTCTGATATAAAAACTTCAATCATAGATCCTAATACAGAGAGAGAGAGAGAGAGAGAGAGAGAGAGAGAGAGAGAGAGAGAGAGAGGACTCACCTTGGGTCTTTGGTGTGGACGGGTGGTGGCGCTGCTTCCTTCCCCTTCTTCCTCTCCTTGGTGAGTTGTTCTCCCTTGATGCTTGTTGCTTGTTGTCTCCTCTCTTTGCTTCTTGTTCCTCTTGGGTTAAGCTTGTGGCTTTGCCTTTACCACACGAAAGTGATGGGTTGGCTGAAAAAGTGTCTCAGAAGCCTAGTTTACGGGATCCATATGGAGTAGGACATAAATTTACAGTTGAAACTTTACAGATGCTGAAAATTGGTAATACAAGCTTTCTTTTGCCTTTAGAAAGAGCTTGTTTCTTGCAGATGTTGATCCAACCATAGTTGTACCTATGGTGATCTTTACAGTACCTCATGTGCCATGGAATTTAAAGCCTATTTCAGTACCTCCGGCATATTTGCCTAAGAAGCTAGAGCTTTTGAACAAGAAGATCAAGATGTGGATTTTGGATCCCTCTTCAGCTCCATATTCGAATCTATGGTTTACTGTTCTAAAGAAGAATGGTTTTTTGAGGTTTATACAGGATTTACAACAAGTTAATCAGGTCACCATAAGGAATGTTGGATGAGGCTTGATAGTGGACGAATTTGCAAAAGCATTTGCAGGCAAGGCAATTTACTCTATGGAAAATTTATATTCAGGATATGATCAGTTTCAGCTTGCATTAGAATGCTGGGATATCACTACCATGAAGACACCACTTGGATTGGTTAGGATGTGTACGCTTCCATAGGGAGCAACTAATTCAGTGGCGCATACGATGAATGTTATGCATAAAGTCTTGAGGGAGTATATCCCTCAGTTGACCTTACCCTTTTTTAATGATATGTCGATAAAAGGGTGTGATACCCATGAGAAGAATGAAGAGCTGAATGAGCAAGAATGTAGAAGGTTTGTGGTTGATCATATTGTTGATTGTGTCAGGATTTTGAGCCGTCTTGAAGAATTGCATTTGACTCTATTAGGAGAAAAGTCGGTTTTTGGAGTGGAGGAAGTATTAGTTGTTGGGCACATGTGTGGTTCATATGGAAGAAAGCCCTCACCAGTAAAGATTGATGCCATAAGCAGGATGCGGGAGACATGTTCGAATGTATCCGAGGTAATAAGATTTTTGGGTGCATGTGTCTTTTACTTGATACGGATTCCGCATTTTGCTCATGTGGCTGGAAGTTTATATCAGCTCTTGAGAAAAGGGCAAAAATTTTGGTGGGGTAAACAACATACGAAGGCAGTTCAGAAGTTAACGAGCTTATTGATTTCAGCCCCAACACTAAAGAGAGTAAATTATGAGAATGGGCAGCTTATTATTCTCACGGTGGATACAAGTCCAATTGATATTGGTTGGGCAGTGGGTCAGGATGATGCTGATGGGAATAGGTATGCCATTCAGTTTGGAGTAAAGGTCCTCAATGAACGACAACGGCGGTATTCTCAAGTCAAAAGAGAGCTTTGGAGTGTAGTGACAACTCTTAAGTGTTATAGGGAGTATTTTATGGGAGCTTATGTAGTGGTAGAGACTGATTGTCTACCTCTATTGGGCATGATAGTAAATTACTCAACTCTCGATATTGCCTTGTTATGGTGGATTGTATATATAAAGTCACTTAACCCTGATTTTCAGCATATTGTAGGTAGAGAAAACCCCGTGGCTGACATGCTTTCACAAGCAAGGTTTGAAGATGAAGAGGAGTTGATGAAAGATGAAGAGGACAATGTGATAGGTGCTGAAAAGGACTTTATGACAGTAGGGAATGAGTATGCAGTTGCTGTTACTACAGATACAACTATTGTAATAGGGATTTTAGCAGTAAGAAAAGAGCTTACAGACATGGAGAAGAGATGGGTAGTAGAGAGAAAGCATCATCAGTGTTATGCTTCAATGAGAACACAATTTTTGGAAGAGTTGTATGAGGATGATTGGCTAAAAATAGGCCAATATCTCAACCTCATGATAAAGAAGCTTGAGTGGTTTGAAGTTGAATTCAAAAGGATTAAAAGAAAAGCTTATGGGTTTTTCTTGAAAGACGGATATTTATAGAAGCATGCAAAGAAAAAGAGAAGAGCTCCAATATGCGTATTGGGAGATAGGGCTTCTCAACAACAGGTGATGCAGGAGTTTCATGAAAGTTTATGGGCTAGACATAGAGGAGTTTGGGGCACATTTGCCAAGATCAAAGAGAAGTATTGGTGGCAGAACATGTATAAAGATGTGGAGCATTATGTGGAATCATGCAGTGACTGTCAGATGTATTCCATGGTAAAGCATAGAGATGGGTTACAACCGACCAATCCATTGTCTATGCATTACAAATGGGTAGTTGATTTGGTTACTATGCCTACAAGTTTATGGAATATGAGATATCTTGTGCTTGTACGAGAAGACTTTACAAATCAAGTGAAAGGTCGAGCTTTTAGTACAAAGACTACTCAAGTAGTTTGCAAGTTTTTATTGGAAAAAGTCTTTTGCGGGTATAGTTGTGTTGATAAAGTGGTTGCAGATAAAGGAGAATTGGATGTGGATGAGGCTCATGACTTCTTTTCATGATTGGGTATCAAGCTAGCTTTAACTTCATGCTACAATCATGAAGCAAATGGCAAAAGTGAAAGAGATCATCAGCCTATCATTAAGGCATTAGCAAAGTCATGCAAGGGCAGTATAAAAGAGTGGCCAAGAATGTTACTCTTTGCTTTGTGGGTTGATAGGACCACTCATAGTGCAATTACATGGTATATGCTTGCTGAATTAATGTATGGACAACAACCAATTATGCCTATTGAGAAGACTATTGCTACTTGGAGTGTTTTACCATGGGAAGAGGATTTGACTAGAGAAGAGTTGCTGGTCCTATGTATTAGACAGTTATAAAGAAGGCCTGAAGACATTGAGACAGCCATGAAAAAGCTGAAGACCGCAAGGATCAAGAGCAAAAAGAGGTTTGACAAGCAACATAGACTTCGACCACGAGCTATACAAGAAGGGGACTGGGTGCTGGTTTATGACAGCAGCTTGGAAAATCAGCATAGTGCTTGTCAAAAGATGACAAAGTGGTGGTTTGGTCCATATGTGGTAAGGTTTGTTTTTGACAACGCTACCTATATATTAAACGAGATGGATGGGACAACTCTAAGGATGCCAGTGACTGGAAAACATATCAAGCTCCTTAAACGTAGGGAGTCTTCGGCATATGAGTTGGAGGAGTTGGATATTGAGCATGAACATGAGAATATGGAAGGAGAAGAGGTAGAAGATGAAGACATTGACATGGCATAAGATACTTCTTCTGACACTGCAGATTCATAAGACTTTGGCATATGTTGGAGGATGTGCAAGTTAAGAGGGGGTAAATGTCGTGCCGTTACGCGGACAGAGTATGAAAAACTCTAGAGTGCATCGTCATTCGGCTTTCTTATTGATCTAGAGAGTCAATGCGGTATTAGTCATTAGTGTTAGTGTCCTAGTGTGGATGGTTCAAAAATACTAGATTTTTGGACAAGTTTAGCCTATTTTTTATATTTTAGATATCATTTCTTGTAAATATCCAAAGTTGTAGACAACTTCTAGAATAAGATGACATGTAAAAAAAAGCAAGTGGCTTTCAGCCATTTTTTGGGGTTTTTATGCAAAAAGAAGGATTGACGAAATCGCGTGATGTGCGATCGTAGTATACATGCAACAAACAACACTCCGAACTGGGAGAAGAAGAAAGAGTGATCTGGGAGAATTTTGATTAGATGTCCTGGTACTTTAGCCCCCTTTCGGAGCCAATGGAAGCATCCGATTGGCGGTTTGAGCAGCAGAGAGGAAGTTATCGTTTTATGCACATTTTTGGTCTACAAGAGATTTATCTTCTCAGGATGTAAAAATAAATTGACAGGAAAATAACACGGTCCTTCTATTAGCAAGGTACCATGAAAGCAGCTATAATGATCCATTTGCAGTTTATACATAACTTAAACCACAATACGTTGTATGCTCTAATTTCATATACTTTAAAAAAGGGAGGAGAGACTAGCTCCCAATAGGGTCTAGATATGAGACATTGTAGTGACTCGGAACAAGTGAACCTCTTCAAGGCTACAATGTCAATATTTTATACATCTCAAGAGGTGATAAATAAAATAGAATGTGGTTAAGGAGTTGTTCATAGAGTCCAATTTTCTATCTGAGTTGTAGTTTAGAAATTCACAAATATTTACAAACCTGGTGCTTTTATACATCCTACTATGGTTGGTTTGGCTGTACACTAACAACATGGGAAGCACTTGTACAGCCAATATGGGAAGCACTATGTTTGTTAGGTTCACACTGCCATCACGAATGTCTTTTCTATGTTCTTCCACAAGAGTTGTCTAGACTCTAGACAAGCAAATGAAGAGGACAATTTCTTGCATATAGCATTGGGAACCATATTATTGTAGGTGCTTTGTCTATTAGAGCTCGTATAGGCTTTACAATATTGAAGGACTCGTTTTAGATGAGGTTTTTGCTTGGATTTGGGATTGATTAAGGGATATGTTACTTAAAGGTCCACTCCCCATTCTAATAAGTTAAACAAATGGGAGTTAGGTTCACACTGCCATCACGAATGTCTTTTCTATGTTCTTCCACAAGAGTTGTCTAGACTCTAGACAAGCAAATGAAGAGGACAATTTCTTGCATATAGCATTGGGAACCATATTATTGTAGGTGCTTTGTCTATTAGAGCTCGTATAGGCTTTACAATATTGAAGGACTCGTTTTAGATGAGGTTTTTGCTTGGATTTGGGATTGATTAAGGGATATGTTACTTAAAGGTCCACTCCCCATTCTAATAAGTTAAACAAAATCTAACAAATTCTTTCTAATAAATTAATTAATGTGTGCACCACTTACACATTGATTGATTTTGTCTTTCATAATTACTAATGGACTTGCCCATGTTGAAAACAAATGCTGCAATTTCTTGGACCTGCCTTAGGAAGTGCCAAAGAGAAATCATGTTCCCACGACAAGGAGTTGCCTGCACATAGAGACCTTCTTGATGGTTGTGTTTTGGCTCTCAACTGAGGAACCTTCATAGAAAAACTGTCGCCAACAGTGTATTGTTGTGTTTTGTCATCCTCAGCCCCGACATGGTTGCATTTTGACATCCAGCCTATTGCCTTATTGTCTTCAATCCTAATCCTTTGAGCACCTTCTTGGGCTTGAAAGGGGGGGGGGGGGGGGCGCGGGGGGGGGTGTTCAACGACTAAAATTGAATGCCTCAATTAAGAGAAAATTGTCATGATGCATGCTGGCCTAATTCAACTCCACAGAAACAGTCCCAAAAAGAACTATTCATGGAAAAGGCATTTCAATTTTGGTAGTAGGACAAATGCCCAAAAATCTCCTATATGAAGGACATGTTGTATGCATCCTACTTTTATCCCACATTAAGTGTACACTCCATCATCACTCTTCCTCTCCACCGGCTGCCCTTCATCATACAGATCGTATAGGCCTCCGCCCATCCCTTGGAGCTGTTGTCCTCCTTGGAGTTGGCCCCACCCTCCTTTGCTATTGTCCCTGCTGGTGGTAGTTCCACCTGCCCTTTGGTGGTGACACTTGCCATTGGAGGACCCTTTTCTGATTGCATTTTGCAGCTCAGCGCCTTTCTTCTATCTGCTACAGCTGCCACCATGCCTTGTGCTCCCTTTCCAAGCTGTGTTTTCATCATCAGGCTGCTGCTCTTCACTTGCCACATAGTTTGGAACAGTCGTTTGCACACACACAACTTGGTGGCTCATTTTGGCTGCTAGCTGCTGCATCGTCACATAGAGAGACTGTTGCTAGCTAGTGCGTGGCTGCATTTTGTCATCCTCAGCCTTGACATTGGCATCTTTTGACATCTAGCTTGTGGACTTGTCTTTATCCCTTTGCATCAGAATTCTTCTCTGGCATTGGTGGTTTGCTGCACTTGGGATCTGTTCATGGAGGATTTTCTTATATGCAAAATCTTTATAAGAAATGGTTAAAGAAGACCAAGCCATCTTTCAGCAGTGGCTCTTGCCGTCCTCACCCATCCTTGCCAAAGAAAGATGATGATGATGCACCGTGTCAACAAGCACCAGTCTCACGATTCCAACAGGCATCAGAGGGTCCCTATTATGTGATGTTCCTGGACACATCATCAAAAGATGAGTCTTCCAGCCAAGGGGTAATTAATCTTGAAACCAAACCCGAAGCTCTAATCCCATTTCAACATCTCAAGGGGAAACCTAAGTCCTTACTGCAAAAAGACGTTGGGTCTCGTGGGACATCAGATGAGGACACCACTCCCTTGAAGGAGTCGGATTTGTATCCAGAAGCAGTCCGTGGGACCTTCATCCATGAAGTAGAAGATGAAAGGCAGTTAACTTTTGTGGATGTAGATAGCACTGAATGCCATTTGAAGGTGGGTAGCAGCCTACCGGAAGAGGAGTTGTCAACTTTGTACAACTTGTTGAAAGAGAATTTGGATGTGTTTGCGTGGTCCTACAAAGACCTAAAGGGGATTGATCCCACAATATGTTAGCATCATATTGAATTGGAGCTTGATGCCATGCCAGTACGGCAACGACAGAGGCGAATGAACCCAAATTATTCCACATTGGTGAAAGCAAAGATGCTGAAGCTTCTGGAAGCCGAGTTCATCTATCCAGTGGCAAATAGTGAATGGGTCTCACCCATCGTGGTTGTACCCAAGAAGAATGGCAAGCTTCATATATGTGTGGATTTCCGCAAGTCGATTTCCATATGTATCCCTTCCTTTCATCATTCATTTTGTTACTACATTCATTCGTCAGATTCTCCTCCTCTTGCATTTGCATTCTTGTTTGAGTTCACTATGTGTTGGTTATGTTCGTACACTCATTTCTCTACAAATCCTGGCGTATCTTCACATCGAAGGTAAAAGGTGATTATGCCAGTCCCTTAATGTCTCAATGGATTGGAAATTGGATCAGAAGGCAATAGATCTGAAGGGATTGCTTTGGTGAAGCTTATGTAAGCTCCAGTGGTCTAGAGGGCCCTAATGTTTGCGGAAGCTCAGTTGACAAGAGCACCCAGCCCTTATACTTTGTGAGGATAAGGTGCCTAGGAGGAGGGAAGACATGATTCCCCAGCTCACACTCGCTTCCCTCGTACCCACCAGCATTGAATGTGAGAACAAGAGGGCTAATAGAGGCATTAAGAAGCACTAAACAACATGACTAATGAATGCGTGCTTAGAAAACTGAAATGACAATGAATGACTGCACAATCAAGGTGTGAAATACAATGGATGCTCAAGGAATGGGGGGTCAATTACCAGGAAGCTGGAGCAGGACCCTCGAAGCAAAGGCAAGAGCAGTGCGCACAGGCTTCTATGACTCTGGCTCTGGGTCTTGGGGTGCTGAAGGTTTTGGAGTTGTTTGTGCCATGAGTCAGCAAGATGAGTGTGTCGTACTCAAACGGATCCTTACACAGCAGCCAGCCACCTCTACGACTTAGGGTCCAGATTTTGGGGTGCTGAAGGTTTTGGGGTCTAGTCTGTGCTAGGAATCAGCAGGACGAGTGTTTCGTACTCAAGAGGACCCTTAGAGAACAGCCAGCCGCCTATCAATACCAAAACTGCAAGGGAAATCTATGTTTAGGGTGCCGATCACCTATGCAGCAACAAAGGATGGCAAGCGCTGCAGTTTAGTGTGGATGATGAAGTGGCAGGCTAAGACAACTTGTTTGACTGCAGCGAAAGCGGCATGAGCCTCTGAGCAGCAAACACAGCAGTCTGCAGCAGTTATAGAGGCTGATTCAGCAGCATTTGAAGGCTGTGCAGGTCCAAAAAGCTGTGACGATGTCATGACAGCAGCATAGGCAGTCTTGCATCGTCTGGAGCAGCTAATCAGCAGCCTACTCCCGTGCTTGGGTGCAGGACAGCAGCCTGGGCAGTTGTGGGACAGTCATTGGACAGTAGGTATGCTTGCTGGGACAGCAAACAGCAGTGCCTTTCTAGTGCAGGCTGTGGAAGAATGAAGGCAGTCATGGGCAGTAGCTAGGATGTTGATGAAGGCTGACAGAAAGAGGATGATCGGATAAAGAGTGGCTCCCCCAGTGTGGGCAAGTATGAATGCCCAACCATAGCGTTTTGAGTTTTTCCTTTTCGGAGCTGTACGAGAGCATTGGCTAGTAATTTGTAATTGATTAAGGTGTAATTTTTCGTAGCTCAACTGTTCCCACCACAATCCACTGGTGTTTGTTTCTGTAGCACTCTTCTTTTTAATGTGGCAGAGAATTATTCGGTTTCCAGCTGTTACACATTTCTGAAATTGTATATGATGCTAATGCATGTGTTTCGGAACACAGAGGGGAAACACGTGGAAGCAGTTGGGTTTTGCCTTTTTGGAGCTGTGCGAGATCATTGGCTAGTAATTTGTAATTTGTGCTTAATTAAGGCCTAATTTTCGTAGCTCAACAGTTCCAACCTCAATCGATCTGGTGTTTGTTCCTCTAGCACTCTCCTTTTTAATGTGGGAGAGAATTATTCGGTTTCCAGCTGTTATAGATTTCTGAAACTGTATATGATGCTCACGCATGTGTTTCGGAAAAAAGAGGGCAAACACATGGAAGCAGCCCTGTTGACCAGCTCTGGATATGCTCCTGCAAAACAATATATGTGACATCATTATGCGTATATAGTTTCAAAGTAACCACCATTTGTTTGTATAACTCAAACCGTCTTATTTCCATCACCATTAAGGTTTTTTACGTCGTGCTAATCTGTTCTATTGTTCAATCATAATCATGTCCATGTTGGCCAGTTATTCCACAAGTCAGGGACAGCATAATTAAGAGATTGCTTTCTCAAACTGCAGATAGAGGGCATAAACAGATCAAGATATCTGGTTTGAAAGAATTCACTTTTCCAGAGATGGCTGCAGCAACTGATAACTTCTGTACTTCTGCCGAAGTGGGGCAAGGTGGATATGGGAAGGTTTACAAAGGGCTTTTGCCAGATGGAAGGGTGGTTGCAATCAAGAGAGCACAGGAAGGATCACTGCAGGGTGCGCATGAGTTCTATACAGAGATCGATTTCCTATCTCGACTGCATCATCGCAATCTTGTCTCTCTTTTTGGTTACTGCGACGATGAACAGGAGCAGGTACTAGAACCACGAACGATGGCTTTAATCTCATAAGGCAGTTTTTCTCCGGTGTTGAGAAGACTTGTCTTTTTCCTACAGATGCTGGTGTACGAGTATCTGGAAAATGGAACTCTGCGTGACCATCTCTCCTGTAAGTAGGGCATAGATATTATAAATATTTTAATTTGTAAACAGAAGATTACGAGTCAAATAGAAGTGAATAATATTTTGAGGCTTTTAGATTTTGTCAGTCTTTCTTCTTACACGATATTTGTTTTGAGATTCAGTTTCTTGCATGCGTGAATGTTCATCAATAAAATTGATTCTGTTGATGAGATGTAGCATCTGCAAAGAGGCCCCTAGACTTTCAGGCGCGAATTCAAATAGCGCTCGGAGCTGCACGAGGCATCTATTATCTTCATACTGAGGCTAATCCTCCGATTATTCATCGAGACATCAAAGCAAGCAATATTCTTCTAGACGACAAAAACAAGGCGAAGGTAGCAGATTTTGGACTGTCCAAACTAGCTCCTGTGTTGAATGAAGAGAGTACTACTCCTGGCTATATCTCAACGGTGGTGAAGGGAACTCCAGTAAGATTTCCACCATTGTCAAGCTTTGAGACTCGAGATGTTAACTTTAACTTTTTGATCAGTCTCTTTCCTTGTGTTGCAGGGCTACCTTGACCCAGAATATTTTCTTACTCATAAACTGACTGACAGGAGTGATGTTTATAGCTTTGGTGTGGTACTGCTTGAATTGATCACGGGAATGCAACCCATTTCCCATGGAAAGAACATTGTTCGGGAGGTGATTGCAAATAGTGTTTTTCAGTGAAGGCTAGAATTAGCATTACATTTTCTCATTCACTCTGTGCAAAATGAAACCCTGTTGAACATGATGCAGGTCAACATGGCATATGAAGCAGGAATGATGCTATCATTAGTAGATCCGCAAATGGGATCATACCCATCTGAGGCTCTTGAACCTTTAATAAGGTTGGCGCTGTCTTGCTGCAGCGATTACACTGAATCTCGACCTCCCATGGCAGAGGTTGTAAGACAGTTGGAAGATATACTACGTGCAACATCTGTTCCTGAGTCCTCAAGTGGCTCCGATGTTGCGGGCATGGGAATAGATGACATTCAACGATACAAGTCCTCTCAGCCAAATATCTTTTACCAATCAGCAGATAGTGATCCAAATGATCTCCTGAGTGGAACCATTCAGGAAGTTTCACCAAGGTAGCTGTCACCAGCTCTTGTAATATACGCAACAAACGAGTTCAAGACACGGTAGGTATTTAAATGTATACAAGTGAGAAGTTCCCTTCACATTCCTGTCAATCTCCTTCGAGCATCACAAGTAAACTGGCGCAAAAATGAGAAGAATCATCTATGCTGGGTATAATCAATTGCAGAAAATAAATGCATAGCTAGAACAAATTGTGAAACCCTGCGAGTATGCCTCTCTTAAACGAGAAAACATCCACCTAAACCTTTTCCTCCTCGACAAGTACAGAAATTCAAAGGATGCGCATATTACCAAAAGCAGAAAGACCCCACCTAGCCGAACTCCACACTGCCTCCAAATACAATGGTGTCAAGAGGGCATGAAGTATTAAGTGCTGAAAGCCTACCACACACCTAATTAGCAAAAGCAGAAAGACCCCACGTGCCTCCCCGAATACAATGATATGCCAAGGATATCAAGTATATTAAGTGCTGAAAGCCTGCTGCCCCATTACGGTGTCATCCTTGAGGAGACACATCGACGAAGAGCCTAGAGGGGTACCAAACCTGAGCGCACACGTATTGAGCTCTCAAGCTCGGGAAGAACACATGAACCTGGATCCCGAACAAGAGTTAGGGACACCATCACATAAACTTGCAGGGTTCAGGAAAAGGTTGGTTCAATTGAACTTAGAACTTGTTCACTTTGACAAAAATCCTTCTTAAGTCGTTGGAAGAAAGAAATAAATCCTCTTTAAATTTCTAAAAATGTAGTTATATTTGTTAAATTTATGTACAAGTTACCGTCTTAATAGGGGACACTTTCTTCTCAGATGATGATGAAAATGATTTACTTCTTCTAATAATAAAAAAACTCGAACCCTATAAACTTAGGTAAACTTGGAAGGCAAATACGATGTCGTGTTGCTACGTGCACATCGTGTAAAAAAATCTAGAGTGTGGCTTCCTTTTAGATTGAGAGGCAATGCTACTTTAGGCATTAATTTTAGTGTTCATGGCTCAAAATATTAGATTTTTTTGGATAAGTTTTTAGTTAATTTTTGATATTCTAAAAATTATATCTTGTAAAAATCCATAAAAACTATAGACAACTTTTAGATTAGGATGATATGTGAAAGAAAGTATGTAAAAAAAAGAGGATTTTATATAAAAAGAGAGATTGACGAAATCGCGCAACGCGCGATCGTTGTTTTTAGACAATGAACAATACTCTGAAGTGAGAGATGGAGTGATTTAGCTGAGTTGTACGATCGCTGTTTTTAGACAATGAACAACACTCTGAAGTGAGAGATGGAGTGACTTGGTTGAGTTTTGGTTAGTGTACTCGTAATTAACTCTTCTTTCGGAGCTAATGAAAGCATTAGATTGGCGATTTGAGCAATATAGAGCAATGTATTATTTTGTACACGTTTTTGTTTATTAGAGGTATATTTTTTCATAATGTTGAAAGAAACTAACAGGCTTCATCTGTGTTAGTATTCTTTTATATTTTTTAATTCTTTTTTGGAGTAGTTTTCTACATCTTCAATCTCTTCGAACCCCTTCTCTTTCGTCTACTTCTCTCCTTAAATCTATATTCACCCTGGTGTCTCTTATCTTCAAGAACTTGGCTTGAAGCTTTAAACTATTCTTTTATATCTTTCATCTCTAAAGTAAAAGCTCTTGAATCCCCATACATTCTTCTCTTATTAAACCCTTGTGTTGACCTTCAATTCTACGTGCTGCAACATTAGTAAACCCGATGTGAAGGTCGATATAAGAGAACTTCAAGATGGGGGATTCTTCAGGAGATACTCTACAACAATTGGTGCGTATACTGCAGCAGACTCAACAAAAACAAATCCAGATGTTACAACAACAACAAAGGCAAGACGAAGAGAAGATTGATTCCACATCTATCAAGGTCCTAGAGGAAGTTGGGCGTGAATTGAAGCAATTTAATGGTCAAATTGTCTTTGTTTTTATTCACTTATATGTTGAAAAAATGTTTTTCTTTAATGTACAACATGCATGGAGTCGCTATTTTGCAAGACTAGCCAAGTATGGTTTTTAAGAGAGAATCCATGGTCTTTCTCAGTAAGATGCGGATTGGGTTGCATTCAAAAAAACCCTATGTGAAGAATTCTTCTTAGAAGACTCTGGCCTTACGACGAAGAAAAGTTTTACTGAATGGGTTAAAAAACCCAACAAAGGTTTAGCTGCAACAGCTTTATACTATGAGTTTGAAAGTAAATTTGGACAGCTTGATGCTGAAGACCAACAAAGTATAGAAGATTGAATTATTTCTTAAGGCTAAGATCGCCTAGAAGATGCTACCTCCGAATCAGGCGTCAAGATTGCATGGATAGATGTTACTGATGTAGTTAACATGATTGCTCGAAGAGAGCGGATGCGACTAAGATTGGGCTCTATTTCAACTTCAAGAACTCCATTGATAGAGCTTGTTTCACCTTCAAAATCCCCTATTTCTTTGACTAATCAAACAACTCTCTTCTAAAAATGATGGTAATGGATGAAGCTCGATCTACACGCTTCTTCTACATGATGATCTTCAAGGGTTCCTTGTGGGCAAGCAGGATGTTGAAGCCCCGGTGAGGAGAGAAATGACGACTATGATGACTATGACTCATTAAAAGCATGGGTGACCTTCATTTGAATCTTACAGAAAACTAAGGTGGAGAAGCTGGATGTCAAAGTTGAAGAATGAGGACGATCAACTCAAAGACCCATGAGAGAAGGCTGTAAGAGATAGCATTTTGCCTTCCGTGAGGTTAAAGCACAGAAGCTCGTCTTTTGTAAAGACGAAAAATTTCATGCAGCTGAAATTGGTCTTTCACTAGAGCCAAATTTTGGCAATGATGGAATAAAGAAAAGATTAGAAGGTTTAGCTGTAATGAATGTCTATGCAGCAATTGATGAAGCTACTTATGGGTTGCAAATTGAGCCAACTAAATCAAGTTTGAAAGCATGTAAAACAAATGTGCAATCTAAAGTATGGATGCAGTCACTAGATCAAATGGAATGTGGTAAATCATCCAAAGAAGATTTGGCTAATGTCAGTTAGTGCACTCGAGGAATAATTGGTTGGAAAGAACTAGAAGATTTTTTTTCTGCCTTTGCACATTTGGTTGACGTTAATCATAAAGAAGCCTTGATCGAAGAAAAGAGAAGAAGAGAAGATGAACTAGGGCCTTCCTCTTTTGGCTCTCCAAAACGGGTAACTAAAAGAATGCTTGAACAATCAAAGCTTGTTGAAAATATAACCCCAGATTAAGAGATGGAAGATGCGTTGCAAACAAAGAAGATCAAAGGAAAGAAGAAAGGCAAGCAGTCAGGCTACAAATTGTAGTGTGACATAGAATCTGTAACCGATCTCAAACGAGTCCTAGAAGAATGAATTCTAGGAAGCAAAATTGAATTCACCTTAGGTGAAATTCTTGGAGTTTCCAAACGTGAATTCCATGATGTAATTATTAATATATTAAAAAGGAAAAGATAATATGTTGGTGATGAAGCTGAAGAAACAGTACATGCTTTTTTGCAAGTTCTTCGAGTTTTAATGTAGGATGAAGAGAAACTGACTTCACAAGGAATTCATCTTGAAGCAATTAAAGAATTAATTGCAGCAATTGAAGCTGAAGATAAAGAAAGCATGAATGTAAAAATTAAAGAAGTGAAAGCTGAAAATATAATGGTCGACTGGTCCAAACTAGTTGGGCAATCCATCTCTAAAAAAAAAGGCCGTCTATAGCACATGTATGAGGAGGAAGAGGCTCGGTTCATTTCAAGTAGTCATTACTTCTGTACGTATTGGGCAAGAGTAACAACGGAGACAATCGTCAAAATTGGAGAAAAAGAAACACCATGTATTGCACTTTTAGACCATGGCTCGGAGAAAAACGTCATGGCAAGGAGTCTCTATGAAAGTGGCGGATGGCCCATAGATGTTGATCCAGGACGGCGAATGAGAGCTGCAAACAACTTTTTTGAAGAGTTATATGCTGTATGTCCTAATGTGTAGGTAATTATTTGAGACATAAAAGACAAATTTCACTTTTTTGTTCAAGGCTATTGTAGTTACCCTATCATTCTCGGGCAGTCTTACATTTCTGAAGCCCGCTTGGAAATAAAAGCTCTCGATGATGGTTCTTCCTATGCTCGAATTGGAACCAAGGATAATGAAGGAGGTGTCCAATTTCTTACTGTGTGTGTTAACCATTATCAAAATAGAGATTGTCTGCATGATTATCATGTACCTTCTAATGCCTCAGAATTCAAGGGTTTTCGGGCTGCACTACTATAAAAGGAGGCTATGGTAGTATGCCATGTAAAAAGATCGAACCTCCTTATGGTATAGAAACTCTCTAGCAAATTTGTATGTATGTGCAACCAATAGTATGGGTTGTTATAAGTCTCTTTTGGTCATGACTAAAGCTAAAAGAAAATATTTATGTCATGTAAAAAGGGAGCTGAAAACTTATGACATGATGGTTGAAAATGAAGGTATTTCGGGTATTTTTTTTGGATTGGTTACTACTGACACATTGGCTGAAATATATACAGCTGCTCATGCAAAAAATCAGGCTGAAAATCAGTCCATAGAAGTATGTACATTGGACTTTTATCAAACAATTCAAGAATTTGTTGAGCAATAAAACATTGGTTTACTCAACAAGGCTGAAGCGCAAGTGGAGAAAAAATATAATACAGTGGATAATAAAGTCAAACTTGTGGCAATCCCACTGCCTTCTGAAAGTGAAGGGCTCACTGATAGGGTAGCAAATCAACCAAATCTTCGTGTTTCTTTTAACATTGGTCACAAGTTCACATTTAAAAGTATAAAAGAGCTCAAAATAAGTGAAATTTTTTTCCTTTCATCGGTTGAAAAATACTTTTTTATGCAAATGTTAATGAAACATGAAAAAACTTTTGCATTTTAGCCACGTGAAATAGGATGTGTGGATCTAAATATTGTGGCTTCTATGGTTATTTTTACAATTCCACATGTACCTTGGAATCTCAAATCTATTCCTGTTCTAAGGGTACATATGTCCAAATTACTGGAATTTCTAAATGAAAAGATCAGAATGAAGATTTTGGAACCTTCTTCAGTATCTTACTCAAACCAATGGTTTATTGTGCCTAAGAAAAATGGATCTTTATGATTCATTCAAGATCTACAACTTGTCAATTGTGTCACAATTTGAAATGTTGGTTCGAGTCCAATTGTTGATGAGTTTGCTGAAGCTTTTACAAGTAGAGCAATTTATTCTATGGACGACCTATATTCAGGATATGACCAATTTCAGCTTTCATTAGAAAGCCGAGACATTACCACAATGAAGACCCCTCTTGGATTGGTCCACATGTGCACTCTACCACAAGGTGCAACAAACTCTGTAGCCCATATGATGAATGCCATGCATGAAGTCTTAAGGGACTTTATTTCACAACTTACTCTTCCATTTCTTGATGATGTACCTATCAAGGGATGTGAAGTCAATAAAAAGAATGAGGAGCTTGATGAAGATGGCTGCAAGACATTTGTAGTTAACTATATTCATGATTGTGACAGGATTTTGACAAGGCTAGAAAAGGTACATCTTACCCTTTCTGGAGCTAAGTCAATTTTTAGAGTAGAAGAAGTCTTAGTGGTTGGACATCTGTGTGGCCCCTACAGACGTAAACCCTCACCAATCAAGATAGATGCCATTAGCAGAATGCAAGAAAAATGCACAAATATCTCAGAGGTGAGAAGATTTCTTGGTGCATGTGTATTCTATCTCATATGGATACTACATTTTGCTAATGTAGCCGAAAATCTTTATTAATTATTAAGAAAAGGCCAAAGATTCTCTTGGAATAAAGAGTATACTCTCACTATGTGTAAATTAAAGAAGCGCTTAATTTCAGCCCCCACTCTCAAAAGGGCTGATTATTCAAATGGTCAACCCATCATCCTTACTATGGATACAAGTCCCATTGGGATAGGATGGGCTGTTGGCCAAGAGGATCTTGAAGGTAACAGGTATGCAATTCATTTTGGAGCAAAAGTTCTCAATGAACGTCAAAGAAGGTATACACAAGTAAAAAGGGAATTGTAACAACATTAAAGTGTGATTGTGAATACTTTATAGGTGCTTCACACGTTATCTTAAAAGGCCTTCCTAGGGACTTTTATAAACCCTTTCCAAAGGGGTCTTTACAACCCAAATTTCTAAGCTACATTTTTCCCCTTTTGCATACCACAAAGCTATTTCCTCTTTCCGTGTAGACAATTTGCACCCCCGGAGCTTCTACGAAAGGAAGGGAAATTTCATAAGTTCCATTTCTAAGGTTCAATTCTGAAGGACGGTGAAATCACAAAGGGAGTTTTCGCGTGCGAAGGAGACGGCCAACATCATAAATCTGCATCCAAGGCGAAAAAATGCCAAATTCGCGATGGCCCCTAAGAAGGCTCAAGGCGTCTTTCACTCTTAGGCATGATTGCCAACTGCTCTACACCCGACATTGCTATGCTAAGATGGATTGCATATATTAAATCACTCAACCCCGAATTAAAGCATATTGCAGGAAAGGCGACTCGAGTTGCTGACATGCTATCGTGCAAGATAGGACAATGAAGAAGAGCTTATGGAAGAAGATGAAGCTGAAGAATCTATACATTTTCAGTTATAGCATATACTAGTCTAAAGCTGAAAACAACAGGATGGTCAACTAGAAGCCATCATGCTCATTGCATTGCTTAAGTTCTAGTTCATTTCCTTGAAGAAGATTATGAAGAAGATTGGCTGAAGATCGGCCAATATTTGAGCACAATGAAGAAGAAGGAGACTTGGACTGATGAGAAGTTTAAGCATATCAAGAGGAAAGCTTATGGCTTTTTTCTTAAAGAAGGACATCTATGGAAGCACGCAAAGAAGAAGAAAGGAGCGCTTGTCTGAGTTTTAGGTAACAAAAGATTGCAACAACAGGTAATGAAGGAATTTCATGAAAGCCTATGGGATGGCCATAGAAGCATATGGGGAACCTTTAGTAAAGTCAAATAAAAATATTGGTGGCAAAACACGTACTGGGACATAGCACATTTTGTTGAAACTTGTTATGTGTGTCAGATGTATTCTATGGTCAAGCATTGAGATAAGTTACAACAGACTTATCCCTTGTCTATATTATAGATGGAGTATTGATCTTCTAACCATGCCTATATGAATATGGAATATGCAGTATTTAATGCTTGCAAGAGAGGATTTAACCAAACAAGTTGAAGGCAAAGCCTTAACAACCAAATCCACTCAAGCTGTTTGTTGTTTTTTTCTTGAAGAAGTGTTTTGTAGATATGGTTGTGTGGGTAAAGTAACTGCAGATAGAGGAGAGTTGAATGCTGATGAGGCACGCAACTTCTTTGCTCAATTGGATAATAAGTTGGCTTTAATATTAGCCTACAACCTTGAAGGCAATGGAAAGAGTAAGAGAGGTCATTAACCTATTCTCAAAGCTCTAGCAAAGTCTTGTAGAGGAAAGATCAAAGAATAACCTAAAATACTACCTTTTGCATTATGGGCTGACCGGACTACTCAGAGTTCAGTGACTGGCTATATACCAGCTGAACTTATGCATGGACAATAACCAATTATGCCAATTGAAGAATCTATTCTCACATGGAGTCTTCTACCTTGGGAGTACCCGTATAAAAAAATCTTGAGTCTAGCTTCCTTTTAGATTTAGAGAGCCAATGCCACTTTAGGCATTAGTGTTAGTGTCCATGGTTCAAAATATTAGATTTTTTTGGACAAGTTTTTAGTCAATTTTTGGTATTCTAGATATTATCTCTGGTAAAAATCCATAAAAACTATAGACAACTAGTGGATTAGGATGATATGTAAAAGAAAGCATGTAGCTTTCAGTCAATTTGAGAGGATTTTATGTAAAAAGAGAGATTGACGAAATCGTGCGACGCGCGATCGTTGTTTTCAGGCAGTGAACAGCACTCCGAAGTGGGAGATGAAGAAGGAGTGATCTGGTTGAGTTTTGGCTAGGTGTCCTGGTATTTAACCCTCCTTTCGAAGCTAATGAAAGCATCAGATTGGCGATCTGAGCAACATAGAGGAAGGTATTATTTTGCACATGTTTTTGTCTATTAGAGTTATATTTTCTCATAATACTGAAAGAAATTGATAGGCTTCATCTCTGTTAGTATTCTTTTATATTTTCTAATTCTTTTTGGGAGTATTCTTCTACATCTTCAATCTCTTCGAACCCCTTCTCTTCTGTCTACTCCTCTCCCTAAATCTACCTTCACTATTGTGTCTCTTATCTTCAAGAACTTGGCTCGAAACCTTCAACCCTTCTCTTATCTCTTCCATCTCCGAAGTAAAAGATCTTGTACCCCCATACATTCTTCTCTTGCCAAACCCCTGTGGTGACCTTCAACCCTACGCGGTGCGACAATGGGTGGTCTCTTTCTACTATGGATTAGGAGTTAATGTTGTAAAGATTATTTATCACACCATCACATAATCTTGGTTGAACTTGGAAGGCAAATAAGGGTGGTCGTTTTCTACTATCAATAATAATAATGACCACGAGAAAGTTGCATTGAGGTGCAAGATTAGACTCCATCTAGTTGTAAATGAGATTATCTAGTCATCGTAGTATATACTAGTAATGATTCTATACCATGTGCTGTTAAAGTCAATTGTCTTTGCATCATTATTAATAACGTGTGATTTTTTTTTATATGTGTAATAATTATATGGATGTAACTGTACACACAAATGAGAGAACTAAGGTAGTCCCAAAGATGATCAGCTATTAACTCTAACACTCAAGCTCATAATTTTATGATGTGGGTTAAGTTGGTTAGGCCTTGATAGTTTTATCACTTGATTGGAAATAGTGTGTTCGTGTAAGGCTTTGCTGGTCCTTGGAGTGTCATAGAGGAGCGTCCCAATGTGAACAATCTTTGTTGCACATTTTCATTGTGAGTCATCCAATTTGGATGTAGGCAAAATGCTAGTATGGGTTTTATTGCTTTCTTAGCTAATATTTTGTGGTTGCTTATTAGTAAGTTGGGTTTTCTTCTATACCTCAAGCAAACCATTTTATATTTTCAATTATTGTAGAGTATATTGGCAATAATGGATGTAGCCTTTAGGGGTTGTGCTCTAGCATAAGCATCACATGACATGACTAGTGTGGGGCTATTTAGACTAACCTTGCAAGATATTTAACCATGTGGCAAAGTGCTTGCTTATTATTAGGACTTTTGCATTGGCTAATGAAAAAAGATACCAGATACGTGCTTTGTACTGGTATTCTCCTAGTGCTTCATATTGGTGTTCAAAGCACCAATGTTAATAGTAATCACGGCACTTGCTGTCATAAGATATGTTTCATGTGGCAAGAGGGTTCGTGGATGGTTGAGCCACAAAGAAAACAACTGTGAGGGAAGATAGATAATATTAACTAATAACATAGAATTACATATATATCTCATGAGTAACATTTAACAGCTAAATGTTATTGTAAAGAGAGAGAAAGGGGGGGAGGGAGGCGTGTTGGGTGTTGGTGGGGGGAGGGGGGATTGGGTTGACATGGAGTGGCATGCGTAGAGAGAGAGAGAGAGAGGTGTTTGGGGGTGGGCTAGGTTGGGGTGGTATGGTGAGTAAGTGGAGTGTGTGTGTGTGTTCAATAGTTATATACATACTAATATTGTTGTGCATGGGCACGTGTGGGCTCACAAATTGCAAGGGGGGAGTGTGCCATGTGACCTTGCCCCAAAACCTCCCTAGAATATATAATAGAGATTGGAATGAAAATATTGCAAAATGAAAATGGCATCACAAGGAATTTAGTGAAAAGGTGATCAAGTGAGGAAAAACTAAAGCATTTGACATTTGTTGTAGTACATGTATAACCATGCATGCAAGGCACACCGCTCAAGTGATCCAATGAGTGTGTTGGGGAAAACTTTGAACATTCCCAAAGTTGTTGATTAACTATGTGGGGTAATTAGGCATGGACATTAGGATTCTATGGTTGACAAACCTTACCATTGAAAATATTTTCCTTTATGATTTCCTTAAATGCATTTCTTTCCCATCTATGTTTGATTGGTTGGGAGGAGAGGTTGATGCCAATGTTGATGTACCTGATAGAGTGCTCTATGTGCTCAAGATTAAAATGGGTGTTATGTAGGTGGAAAAGAAAGCATGCATCTTGTGGAAACAAAGGACATGCCAAACAGAGGTGGTCAATTTGTTTTATGCCTTTATACAAACACACTAAAAGTAAGATCGATTACTACCCATACACTAGGAAGGCTTGAGATGGTAGTCTTACGATCTTGATTCTTTATGTGGATGACATGTTGATTGGCTAGGAAGTTAGTCCTAAAAGTGGATGCTTTAAAGAAAAGGTCGTATGAAACCTTTGATATGAAGGACTTGAGAAAGCTAGCCACATTATTGGTATGTGCATTATGCAAGATCAAGAGAAAATAATACTCTATTTGTCTTAGAAGGGATACATGGGATACATTGGAAAGGTATTAGAGCATTACAATATTGAGAGGGGAAAAGCTATCAATGTTCCATTGTCTCCATATTTGAAACTCAGCCAAGAGAATGGCCCGAAGTCAAATGAGTAGAAGGCTAAAATGCCCAAGGTTCCTTATGCATCCGCTAATTGGTAGCTTGATGTACACCATAGTTGCTACATGTCCACATATAACCTATGTAGTGTGAGTTTTTAGCAAGTATATGGTAAACCCTAACAAGAAGCATCGAGAGGTAGTAATGAGTATTATGAGATACTTAAATGACACTAGATCCATGTGCAAATTCTATGGAAGAAAAGACGTATTTGTTCTTGGAAATGTAGATATTGATTTTATAGGGAATGTAGACTCTAGAACATCTAGTACAAGTTTTGTATTTACTTTCATAAGTGGTGTAGTCCCTTGGGCCTCTCGATTGTGGCCATGTATGACTTTATCAACTATTGAGGCATAGTACGTTGCAGTCACTGAGGCATGCAAGGAAGCCATATGGCTTACTCATCTTATAGGAGACTTAAGCATTACTAAAAAGATACCTACGTTAAAGTGTGATAGTCAGAGTGCCATTCAATTGGCATGAAACCTTGTGTTTCATACAAAGACAAAGCACATTGAGGTGAAATATCACTTCGTTAGGGAGGTTATTGAGAACAAGCTCATTGAGCTTATCAAGATCCATATGGATGATAATTGTGCAAATCTTCTTATGAAGAGTTTACGTTTTGAGCGCTTTGCATACTGTAGAGTACTAGTGGGCATTGGATAGTATCTTCACTTTCTTTCTATACTTCTATAAAGGTGCATTGTTCTTTAAGTGGGAGGCCATTGGAGTAAAAGCCAATGGCCTATAGTCGAGCGGGCACCCCTTGTATACCTACACATTTTACGATCATATATAAGTGAACTTAACAAAGAAAAAGAGGATCATTAATTTTGTATCCACATAACTCTCTTGGCTTCTCTCTCTCAATCCTCTTGCACTCCACAACTTCTACCTCATATCCCACGATTGCTTCCCTCTCTCATGAGCAAGTCCTTAAGCTACTTTATTAAAGCTTATCTTATTTCTTTACTTCTACTTTTACCTTCTTATGACATGCATATGGAAACTATATGGACTCTTTATAGATGCAATATGTATCAACAGAAGGGGAAATTTTGATTTCAATGTAGATATTGATATTGCACAACAAGCCCCTTAAGTTGTTGCTGGTAAATATGCCTCATGGAAGTCTTCATGCAAGAAAGCAGTCTTTATATCCATCTAAACCAACTCCATATCCTCTCTTGTAACCAAAGCAAGAATTGTATGAAGGGTGGTCATCTTGACTATCGGTGAGAATATCTCATCAAAGTCAATCCCCTTTTCATACTTAATCCTTTGGCCACCAATCTTGCATAGGTAACACATCATATGGAGATACCTTCAACTTGTAGATCTACTTGCATGGTAGTGTGTATTTGCCCTTAGACAAATGAACTAGCTCTTAGGTACCATTCTTTTTCAAATAATCCTCTCTAACTACATAGCCCTCTTGCACTTATTATTGCCATCCCTAGTTATAACATCAACAGAACAAGAAGGCTCACCATAATCCGTGACCATGACATAGTCTGTTGATGGAGTGTATCTATCTAGCGGTCTAGAAACCCTCATAGACCTATGTAAGGTTGGCTTAATAGGAGCATCTAGCTTTCCCACCTATCTGTCCTATAAGACATTGTCCATTATGTCATGACACTCAAACCTTAACATTAGTAGGCTACCCAAGTCTTGCATCATGTGGAATGGGTCATACAATCTACTTATGTGGTGCTAGCTATCCATCCTCTTGAAATACCATTCTATGGATCTCAACCATTTTGATAGGTTACTTATGCATTTTATCCCCATAAAATATAACATAATGTCTATGTATGCATCTTATCATCATAAAAGGTGTCGTCATAGTATATACTATCTTTTTAGATTTAGGATCCAACAAGAGATGGCCCATTTCACATAATTCTCCATAGCCAAGAAAAACGCATTTCTTGGACTTATGATCAAGCTTAGTTTACTTGTCCCTAGGTATTTATTTAAATACCTCATAATAAAAAATGCACAAGTGATCATTACTAGGTCTCTTGTCACACTATAATCCCATTGGTGTATTGCCATCTAGTGGCTTGTTAGGAGACTTGTTGATCAAATGCATTGTTGTCTTCACAACTTCATCCTAAATCCATTAATGAGTCTAACATTAGAGACCATACCCTTTCTTCAATGGTAATTTTAATCTTCTTATAGCCATACCATTTTGAGTAGGATTCTTAGGAGATGCTAACTATCTCTTGATACCACAACTTGCACAAAAGTTTGTAAAGGCATGTGGGATGTACTCTCCACCACCATTATCATTCCTCAAGCACTTAAGATTCTTGCATGAATGATTCTCTACAAATACCAATAACTTTTGAAACGCATCTAATACTTTACTCTTTTTGCAAAGAAAATAAGTCTAAATCTTCCTTATAAGATCATCTATAAAAGTGACAAAATATTATGCTCCTTCTAATTGGCCCACATAAATCACTATGAGTCAAATCAAGACATTTTGATTTTCTACTTCCACTATGTCTCTTATATGACACATTTATTTGCTTTTCAAAGAGACAATGGTCATAAAAACCAAGATTAAACAAATTTAGACAAGGAAGATAGTCCAAATGGCACAAAGCTTTCATTTCAGTGACTGACATATATGCCAAATGGCAATGCCATAAAAAACCATATGGTTGTTCAATGACTTGCATGCATAGTTATTACTATGCAAATGCATCCTCTTTTTCTAGCATCATAAGTAGAGAATCACTCCCTAGGAACATGGAATGGTGCTCTAGAATCTATAAGCCAATTGTAAGACATGCCATTATCCATGGCAACCAAGAATGCATTACCAAAAAAAGGATACAAACAAAACATCACTATCATCACTGTTACATACATTAATCTCATCAACCTTTGCAACTCTCTCTTTTCCATCATCCTTATTTTCCCTCTTTTGTTCTTGCTTATTTTCCATTTGAAGCAGATCTCTTTTACACTTCCCTTCTTATTATAGAAGTAGCATTCTATATTATTTTCGTCGTGTGACTTGCTCGTTGTAAATTTTAGGTGAGATGAGAACACCACACTTAAAACCCAATAAGAAAGAAAATGAGGGTTAGTAAGTGGAATTGGTGCTTGATCTAGGATCCAACTAAGGAAGAAATCTCTTGAAACTTTCCAACTCCCCAGTCTCTCATAACTCAGCATTCATCCTTCAACTCACTTTCACATATAACTCACATGCAAGCTCTAGCAAACAATTAAAAGTCTCAACTTTCTCTCAACAATCCATTCAATCTCAAAACATCCTCTCCTCACTAGGAAGGACCTCAATGATAAAACTCCCATTCAATATCAAATGGATGTTAAGAATGTCTTCTTGCAAGGGGAGTTGAAAGAGGAAGTTTATGTGGAGAAGCCACTTGGTTATGAACCACTCTTGAGAAGTCATACGGTTAGAGGCACCTAAATTTACATATCATAAATCATTATTTGATAAACCATTAGTAGTCATAGTATTCATAAAGTGTTGCATACCAAATAACTACTCACTTCTGTCGTCATTGTTTTTGCTACTAGATGCATAGCTACCTTGGGAGGTGGTCTGCGTGAAAAGGGTGCTTTCTTGCCCTTCAAGAAAAATGCTCTTGTTCTCTTGAGTAAACCCTAGCAGTAGTCGTAAGACCTCTTTCTCTCTCTCTCTCTCTCATGAGGGTGAGTGCTACACCCTCTCTCTCTCTCTCTCTCTCTCTCTCTCTCTCTCTCATTCATCCTCACAAAGAAGCATTATATTCATCCTCATGCATCTAGATAATCCTCATGGTGTGTTGTGCTGGTTTGTGCAAATAGGTAGTGGCAATGTTTATTGCATGATGTTGAAGCTTGCGATGGATCTAAACAGTGCTAGTGTCATTTGCATTGATGCTAGTGTATGCATTGTAGGTGGGATTTGGTGTCATGCATGCCATGCAACATTGGTAGTTTATCACACAATGTTGGTTGTGGCTGGTGGGCGTTGTGATTAGTGTGGTCATGCTACCATTGTATTGGTCATGGAGGAAGAGTAAGAATCATCCAGGACAATGCGGTAGGCTTGGCTTGATCTCTATGCCTTAATACAACCTTGTGATGGCTTTTAGGAAGATGGAAACATATCCAACCATGGATAGACTGCTTTGATGTGCCTCTTTGTCCATTTCCCTCTTGTAGTGTCACTGCATTTTTTCAACATCATGTACCCTTTTGGTGCAAGCAGGTGATACTATAGTAGTGGATTCAGTAGCACATTGGCAAAGGGAGCAGGGGTGGTAGCTAAGGTACTAGCAAAGCTAACTGCTGGGTAGGGACAAGGAAGAAGGCATAACTTTGAGGTTATTAGAGTGGCAGCGTGGAAAGGAGGACCATGAAGGGAAATTGATGATATACTAGAGCAATGGTGAGACTTCTATGTCAGAGAGTACTGCCATAGTAGTGATCATGACCATTGGCCTAGCGGGGTAGTGGCTTTGGGTAATCTTTTCTCTCCCTCCCATCTTGCCCTGCCTTGGCCATCTCCAAACCCACAATCCTTGTTCAGTGAATGGTCAACATACACTTGCATCCAACATTGGATCCTATTGATTTTCTTTTTTTTTTGTCCATGAGAAGAACTATGTTTTTTGTTTAAGCATTTTATCAAGGATGTGAGCCATATCATATATCATATTATAGATTATTACAAATTTTTTGCATGCACCACTTGACATGCTCAATTGAATCATTGATAATTTTTAATTTAGTGCAATCCTAAAATATATCTAACCATGGCTTTTAGACTTAAAACATGGCTTTTGGACATCCCAACACCAACAATGAGTTAGCTATGTGTATCCAATGTGGAGGGCATAAGAATTATCTAACTCTCGAACATGTCAACTTGTTGACACATGGAACCTCTTAACTCGTCAATAGAACAAAAGCTTATAGACACAAAAATTTGTTAATCCTTTGATATAAATTGATCAACTAAGCATAACACAAGTTATCAAATTGTTGGTACTTGATAATTGTCAATTGATTGACACATAAACTATTCCACTTGTGTTTTGTGCAAGCTAAGAGTTAGCTTAAGATCGAGCTTGTGTTTTTAAACACTCATCTTCGGCTACATCCCATCTTTTTGGTGAGCTTTGAGTACAAGCGAGAGTATGTGAAGTTAAGAGGGTGAGGGAGTGAGGAATGTGGTGTGTGAAGCTCTTTATTTTTCTCTTCATCTTCTCAGGCTCCTCGATTGCTCTCATATGTGGGAAAAAATAGAAGCAAGAAGGCAAGTGAGCAAGTGCATGCATGGGTCATAGACTCATCATAGAGCATGGCTTATTGATGCAAATGACAATGATGTGGTGAGTAGTCATTGTTGCGATGTCGAGAACCCCTTAAAACAATAATGGTGTGTCCAATGGTCTTGACATTTGGCTTGTCAGTGCAACATTTTTTTGTTCCATTGTGGGGACCTATGGACACTTTGACCACATGTATCGCAAGACAGATTAAGAGCAAGCACATTAGTGACTTGGGGACATTTTGACCACGAAATTTACTCACATGTGTTGCAATATGGATTATGAATGGGCATGTGAGCAATAACTCCAAAAGGCTGTTGGAGGGATTTTAGTCAAAAGGTCGTATCCACCGAGGATTAGAGATAGAAGGAAGTAGAGAATAGGAGATGGAAGAGAAGAAAAAGAATAGACAAGAGGTAAACACGATAAAGACGAAGCACAATGAATCAAATCACTATGTATTGATAGAGCGTGAAATTCCTTGTCTGGCACTACTCAGAAGCAATCTCCAAGCATTAGAAATCTTGGAGCTCCCTCGTAGACCCAAAAGTTCATCAAACAGTAGCTTCTTCTCTGCTACTTAGATCCCAAATCTGATGGCTCCCTTGGCTCCAAAAGGAGGGTAAAACCTCAGGACACCTTCTCAAAAATCTCCTAGATCACTCATTCTCCCAATTTAGAGTGCTATTTGCTGCCTGTTAATTGCGATTCCGACACGCGATTTCGCCAATCTTTCTTTTTTTAAAATGAAATCTCTAAAATTGGCTAGAAGAGGCACTTGCTTTTTACATGCCACCCTATTCTAGAAGTTTCCATTTCTTTTTAAGATATTTACAAGAAATAATATCCAAAATATAAAAAATAAGCTAAAATTGTCCAAAAATCTAATATTTTTGAACCATCCATGCCACTGACACTAGCACTAATGACTCAGATGATATTGATTCTCTAGATCAATAAGAAATCTAGATGATGATGCATTCCATATTTTTTCACACTATGTCTTTGTAGTGGCATGACATCCACCCCCTCTGAACTTGCACATTCTCCGGTATGTGCTATCGATGCATACCCGAGTCAAACACCCCTAGCGTCAACTTGTCACTTATCATGCATATAAAAAGGCATCCCCGTAGATCATAGATCAAAATACTCAGCATTTGTATGACTGTTGAGCCATACCTAGTACCCCCTCTAGGGTCATAAGGCCTTGGATGATGCGTATCATACACTAGAGGTTGTTGAAGCATGCGTGCTCTTTCAAAGTCGAGCGCATAGAAATATTCTTATACTAGCAATTTTGTACCACATCAAACATAAACTGAGCCTCACTTGCATCCAACACATTCTCATCATCACCAAAAATAGTGAAGCAATCCATATCTTGAAGCATCTTAGAATTGCCTATCAAGGCCTCTAACAAAGCATCCGAAACATTTTCCAACTATGGAACATTACATCTAACATCCTCTAAAGGCATATCCTCAAGCTCATGAACTGTCTCAAAAATGATAACTTTATCATGCAAATCATATGCATCCAACAAGACACCAATCTCCGTTTGAGTCCCTGCATCTAGTAAAGCATGATCTTTGTAAGCCTCTTCAGATACATTAAGAAAATCTATAGATGCAATGACTGATTCTTCCACTATAGGATCTTCCAAGGTGATCTTTGTAAACCTCTTCAGATACATTAAGAAAATCTATAGATGCAATGACTGATTCTTCCACTACAGGATCTTCCAAGGTATCCATAATTGTCTCAATGTTAGACTGTAGCTTATATCCCAACCGCTTGCCCTCTTACTTGCTATCCTATTTCTACTCCTTGCAAAAACCTCTTCCATAACATGCTTGAGAGGTGGCTAATTTGCGGCTTTAGGCTGATCCACACTTCTTCTTGTCACTCTTTTAGACGTCCCTACATTATCCTCATCTCTCTTTCATTTCTCTTCCATAAGTACATTTGTGTTTTGTACCTTTGCTAAATATGCATACATTGCATATGCATCTATTGGTGATTCCCAACCAGTTATGTCATGAATGTCTTGCCTTGCATGAGACATTTCATTATCAATAACTTTTCTCTTTTCAGCTACATGAAAAGCATGTGTCCATATTGCAGCCTTTGGACCACTTGGCCATGAATTCTATCCAATTTTAGACCAAAAGTAGAAGCATGTACATCCACATAAGTATTTCACACAGCCAAGTCTTCCAATGACTTCTGCATACCTCCCTTTCAAAAATTCAAAGCAAGAGACAATCCCTTTTCTTGTGCATGGATCTTGCCATTTTTCCAAAAGATGAGTTGTCGTGCCAAGGTCTCCTAATAAGTAGCACAATCCTTTCTCTCATGCTGCAAACTATCACACCACATACATCTTTTCCTTGGTTTAAGGGCTGTTGCCCGTCCCCTTTCCTCTTGTCCTTTCTCATCCAAATTTGTGACCTTCAACTGAAGATCGTGCATGCCTTTGACCAATTCATCTAATACATCTTTCTCCCTAATATTGGGAACAACAGGTGCAGCCATAGGGTTAGCCACAAAAGTGGATGGCTTACTGGATACATCAATTGTTTTGTATGTAACAATGGGCAAGCTAGATACATGCAATCTTTCTCTTCTTTTATGCTTTTTCATTAGTGCAGTAACAACTTCCTTAACATATCTCCACTGTATTTTAAGCCCTGTCTCTATAGTCTAATCCTTTAACAAATCATCAAGCTTCTCTTGAAACTCAAGATCTGCCGCTTGTAGAAACAATTCAATTTTTTGTGTTGCAAGAGCTTGTTGTTCTACAAGATCTAACTACTCAAACCGACTTTCAAATTCTCTTAATAACTCTGTAGCCACAAGACCCTTATTGGGTTGTAGAACCCCTCATGGAAAGTCTTACGACGGGTAATCTAAGAGGCATCTTCAATATAAAATTCTTCCCTAAGTGTCTTTTTGAAAGCTATCCAATTAGCATCTTGCATGTATAATTGAGTAATTCGTGCTTTTAATTCATGTACTGTAACCCCTACAAAATACCGGCTCCATGCAAGCTGAGCCACCCCAAAGAACTCCATCTTTTGAGCATAGACATGCAAATATGCAAATACATTCTTGCCATTAAATAACTTCATCTCATGCTCTATTGCCATAGCAGAGCATTTATTACAATAGTTTCTAATTGAGCAGAAGCCGACATCACATGTTGTTGTTGTTGTATCTGCATAGGCATGTTTATATTCTACACTAATTCACTAGAATGTGTGCTTGAAGGTTCTCCCATCTTGTCTTTCCTTCTGACGATCTTTCACATTGGGTTCACCAATGTCAGAGGGATTTTAGTCAAAAGGTTGTATCCACTAGGGATCAGAGATAGAAGAAAGTAGAGAATAGGAGATGGAAGAGAGGAAAAAGAATATACAAGAGGTAAACACGATAAAGACAAAGCACATTGAATCAAATCACTATGTATTGATAGAACGTGAAATTCCTTGTCTTGCACTACTCAGAAGCAATCTCCAAGCATTAGATCTCTTGGAGCTCCCTCGTAGACTCGAAACGTGTATCAAACGTCAGCTTCTTCTCTGCTACTCAGATCCCAAATCTGATGGCTCTGTTGGCTACGAAAGGGCGGTAAAACCCCCAAGAAACCTACTCAAAAATCTCCCATATCACTTTTTCTTCTTCTCCCAATTTAGAGTATTGTTTGCTGCCTATTAACTAGGATTGTGATGCACAATTTCACTAATCTTTCTTTTTTTTAAATGAAATCTCCAAAAATGGCTGAAAAATGCACTTGCTTTTTGCATGCCACCCTATTCTAGAAGTTTCCATAGCTTTTTAGGATATTTAAAAGAAATAATATCCAAAATATCAAAAATAGGATAAAATTGTCCAAAAATCTAGTATTTTTGAACCATCCATGCCATGAACACTAGCACTAATGACTCAGATGACATTGATTCTCTAGATCGATAAGAAAGCTAGATGATGATGCATTCCATGTTTGTTCACACTGTGTTTGCGTAGTGGCATGACAACGCATGTTATTGTTAGCTTTTGTTTGTTATTAGCCAATGATTCAGTTCTTGTATTTTTAAAAATAAGTAAATTGATTTTTTAATCTTACAAACATTTTATATGAATGAGTTAGAGATAGGAACAAGAGAATAGTTGAGAGCAAGGTAAGAAAAAGGAACATTGAACCATTGTGACAAGGATTGGAAAAGAATTGCCTATTATTTTGAGTTTACCTTGTTACAATGAGTTGAGAAATCACCACTATCCAACGAAGAGGTATCTCTAGGATTGGAAGTGAGAAATGTTGAGAAATCCCTCTACATGCATTAGAGAGGGGAAAACACTGAGAGAAAAAGAGAAACACCTTTGCTACAGGAGAAACCTTGTGATCCTCTAGATATCCTTGAAAAGCTACCCTACATAAGAAAATAAAGTAGATTAGACACTCCTTTAAGTTATTTTAATTCTAATTTATTATTTTAAATGGAAAAGAAAAATAGAAAAATGATGTTTTGCTTTTGTGAAGGATGGAAGAGTAGTAAGAGAGATAGAGAGCAAAAGCTAGCACACACAAGAATAACTTATTTCATTCTTTGTCATCCCTTTTATACAATGTCCCTTAGGGCTTCCAACATTTTTGGGAATGCAACCCATACATGTAGTTTGGATTTTAGTAAAGATTCAACTCCAACAAAAATAATTACAATTTCCACAAGAGTGAGCCCAACTATTAATCTAACATCAAATGTGCTTTCTTCATTTTCTTGCTAGCTCCATTCGCTCTATAATGAGGGTAATGTAAGACAATGTACTTTTATGTAGCCCATGATTAATGATGTACCTCTCTTAATAATCTTGATTTGAGAAGAATTCTTGCACATAAAAATTACATGCTACTTTAATTAGAGCACTAAATTCTTTAATATCAAGGTAAATTTATTTTTACAAATGGTTTGTTCATAACAATGCTTAGCATATAATGTAATGTATGTTACTTGTGTACCATAACTAAAACAATCATAATAAAAGATAGATTAATGTTCATGGTAAAAAGGTCAACATCTACCTTAGTTGTCTTACTAGAGCCCTACTTCCATCCCTCACCATGTATGCTTGCAAATGATTTGGCATCATCTTATTAGCTTCATTCTACTTTCAATATCCAAAATTTTAGCTAGATTATGTAAATTTTAATGAAAACATGCTTACTTTCACCTTAGGAGTGTTTATATTTTCATGTAATCCTCTCTATCATCTCCACACACACACACGCGCGCGCGCGCGCGCGCAAGAGCATTTAATTTTCATCATTTTGTTTGCGAATTGCTAGGCCTTGATTTGCATTATATCTAAAGCTTGTATGCATATATGTATAACTACTTATACAGAATAAGTGTGTGTACATATGCATGTGTTATTACATGTTTGTAAGGTATAAGTATGTGTACATATGTATGTGTTAGTGCATGTTTGTAAGGTATAAAAACGATTAGATTATTATTGCATGTTTATTACTTGTATATTTCACAATCCATTCATGGCATATGCATTAGGTTTTATTAAAATTGGATAAAAGATTTTAAATCAAATCACATTATATCTACAAAGCATTGATAGGTTACAAATTTTCACTTTAATACAAAAATGAATAGTGTGTCTATATAACTGTTGAAATGGTGTGGCAATAGCATTTACATGTGTGTATATATTTTGATTTTTTATTGCAATTATTTTCATATGTTTATGGTTAAAGTTTAGATGATTGATTGTTCCATAGATCAGTGTATTGCTTGTTTGCATGTTTTGTGCTATAATGAATATTTGATGTGGCTTTATAGCATCACACATCAATGGTCATTCATTACTTACTCGTTACTGATTTCCATGCATAATGGTCACTACGATAGAATGGCAATTGGCAAAAAACTTATATGTTGGGTATATGCATTGGCAGTGTAAACTCTATCACATTGTGAAATTCTGTGGCACATCTCGTATTAAGGATCACTCTCTTGGTAGTGTGAATCCATGTGTACATGTGAATACCCAACCACCAATCAAGTGGCCAAAGTCATTTGAGAGCATTATGAAATCAAGAGGTGTTTCACTATTGGACACCCTTACTTCTAACTCTACAAAGTTTCAAGTGTGGCATGAAGGGGAAAATTTCTTCTCTAAGAACAAAGCCATTGTCTATCAAACCTCCCTCCATGCAAGTTCTTGTGTGACACTCCTAGAAGAAGTACTAAAGGCCTTGGTGAATGGTATCTTTTTTAAACTCTATGTAGTAACAATTTCGGATAGCAATCATTGGAAACATGTATGAAGAATATTGAGGAGTTTGGGGCTAGCTTTTCCCCCATGTCTTATCACTCAATATGACATGACGTTCTTGATAAGTTCTTGTCAAAGGTGAAAGATCAAGTTGAGAGGGTTATTCTAGGAAACTTGGGCATGATGTAACCCCAATGTTGTGGAAAAACCATTTCTCACCAATAATACATATATCACTATCCAAATGTTGTGAAGATCATTGTACATCAATATTGCCTCACATATGTAAGTAACAACATAAGAGCATCTAGTTGTTTATAAGTACATTAATAGATTGATCTCCCCGAAACCACAACAATATACCAAAGAACAATATTCTTGCTCATTCATGAGTAAATGTGTCTAAATTGTATGGTTGTATATGTAGCTCTAGAATTGCTACAATATATACATCAAAGTCTCCACTTTGCTAACACTTACTGCATACAATAACAACAACGGCAAACTCCAAAACAATGAAATCCATAATTTGCAACATATGTCAAACAACGTACAACATAAAATTGCTTGTTTCTAATAGTCTATCATCGATTATCGATCATGCTTGTACACTTATATATGCTATCTCTACATGAAGCACTGTAAGTGTTGACCTATTTTACAAGTTCTTATGCAAAATTCCAAAAACAAAAAAGACAAAATTTTTTGTGGAGCACTTATAGGTTAAAAATAGAGCTCGAAATAGCCTCCAATAGCTCTATTATGAGCAACAGCTTATTTTATTATCACCTAAAGAAATAAAGAATGAGTGTTGCTGCAGCTACAAGTACTAGCTCCCTAAGGTCTTCCAATGTCTTTGAGGCATTCTCAAATAGTGTGTGGCAAAGATGTAGTTTTTTTGGGGTCCCAATATTGCATTAGCAACAAATGTAGATACACTTGTTTTTGAAGCATTATGCATATGACAACACGTGCTCGGTTACATAAGTTTACAAGTGCAACGTAGTTACTATTTATGTGCTTTATTTGGTCATTTTTGCTAAATGAGATGGCTTCTATCAAGTAAATGTGCAATGATATGGCGACATTGAGGGCCATCCTTGCAGAGTAAGAGCTCTACATGAAAGAAAGATAAGCATATGAGCATGGTGGCTAATCCAATGAGCCAAATCATTCTCATGGTTACCTCTCCTTCTTTAATATTCTCTATTCACTTTTTAAAGGATAGAAGCCCTATTGTATGTTTCTTATGTATTCTTTTACGAGATAAAAATTTAAAAAAAATGTGCATAAATAATTGCACTGCACCTAGGCATCCTCAAGTTAGAAATGCATTAAGGTCTCAATTAGCCAATTCTGTTCCTAGAACCTACTCTCTTTCCCATTCCCCCACATTTACTCAAGAGTACCTAGGGAGCTCAACTTGCCCATGGTTGACCTATGTCCCTAAGTTTCTTGCACCTTCTCTCTCTAATTTTTGTTATTTCTCATTTACCTTAATGCCATTATCTTAACAAAAGCAAGGTAGGGAAGGCACTTAAGAAAGACATCAATCATCATCACAACTATGCTTGAAGGGCGACCATGAAAGATCCTTCTCTACACCAATAAACAATCAACCAAGGGTGTCTCCATGATGTTCCCTTCAAGTATTCTCTCTTTGATAGCACTACTTCTTCCAACTCTGAGTTTCTTGCTTCATCCACCTCACGAAAACGAGAACCAATGGAGACGTCTTCTAGCTAAGTACTTACATAAGTATACACATGCATTCACATAAGTATTTGCATGATAACCTATGCATGATTTGGGTCCTCAAGTATGGATAACAATCTAGGTTTCCTTTGAGTTTGACCCATCTCCCAAACCATGAAAATGTGTCATGTGCGCAAAAAGAAGTCTAGCATTTTTCATTACAAAGTGAATGCATGAGAGGTTTTCATCACATGTACAAAAGATTGTGGAGACCTTTGCACCACTGCCTCTTCTTCAAGGTTGACTCCATCTTGTGCAATTGACACCCCATTTCACTACAACTCAAGATGACCTACTAGGGAGATGATCAGTCAAGGGTGCCATCAATAAGCACAAGATCTTCAACTACTCCATCACCACCACCACTTCCAACCACCATATACCAGGTAGCATATCTTGTCAACATAAGTGCAATTTCTCCTCCAAGGTAAACACCCTCACATCCTATGCATTCCACATCTTTGATTAGGTTGAAGCATACTTACCTACGATAGCAAGTGCCATGGGATTGATACTCACTAGGAGGGGGGTAATGTTAACCACAAAGGCAATGGGGAATACTGCTCAAAGTAGAAGTGCCATGCGCCAAAATTAATTTTAGAAGAAAGTATACACCATCATTCACATAAATGCTAAGTTACATCATTATTATAATATCAATCAAGTGCCAATACCACTCTTGTGCAAACTGTAAATATCCCAAGATCAGTTAGAAAGACCCCTGACTATGAGAGATTGTGGGCACTAGCCATCTATTCACTTGAGAGGATTGATCTAATTAACTCGAGGCGTATGTATAAAATGGAGAAGACTGGTTAAGAGGCCAAAAAGGATGAGTGGGTGCACAACTTATGGTGGAATCCTAAACTCCAAACCCCATGTATAAAAGCTAAAAAGAGAATGGAAATGTTCATACAAGTGTGCGAAAACTTGAGAGGATCCATCTTCCTCTTCTTCTCCCATTCATCTTCTTGTGCCAACGTGAAGGCTGAGGGAGAGTGAGAGTGTGAGAGAGGAACTTGGGAGAGTGAGCTTGCATCCCCTCTTGCTATTCTCATCTTTTTCTCATTCAATGGTGAGAGAGTTTAAAGTGAGGTGGTATGCAACGGAGTGAGAGAGAGAGTGTGAGTGAGTGAGGGATCAAGAGTGAAGAAGTTGCTCTTAATCTTCTTCTTCTCCTTCATCTTCTTCTATCTTCTCCTCTTTGGTGAGCACTTGAGGCGTGGAGTGGCATCAAAGGAGTGAAGGAAGTGGATCGGCCATCTTCAAGGCATCCAAAGCATGCAAGAATAAGAAGGTGAGCTGACTACAAGCTTATTGTTGTTGCTTTCTTGCTTGCTTGTTGGGAGAGTGAGAAGGGAGTGGATGGTGATTAGATTTGAGTGTGAGTCGACCATGCGAGAGGTAGTTGAGTCCGTGAGCATTGATGCTCTTGAAACTATAGTTATCCAAGTCTAGCATGTCACGCGTATGATTCAACACTCACAATTACTTATAGGATTTGCACTATCACTTATGAGTAATTTTCTACTACTTATTGTATGCTACTAGCAAGCTTTGCACTACCCATTACCAAAGGTGCACTACACTAAGTAAGTGGTCGTTACCACTTTCAAGTGTGGTGCATTACCACTTACAAGTAGTCCCCTACCACCTAGAAATGAGGTGCTAACAATACAAGTGGTTCATTGCCACTCAAAAGTGGTGGATACCACTTTCAAGTAATCTGCTTGCAAAGGTCTACCACCACTAACAAGTGGTTGACAACTTATACATTTTTGCTAGCTAAACTTATGCGGTAGTAGACAATTTTTTTGTATCCACCACTTGTATGTGGACGAAGACAATTTGTTTGTGTCTACCATTTCCACTTTTTGTCCTATCACCACATAGACAATTGGTAACTTACCACTTATATGTGGCAACTTAATACTACCAAGTGATACTCACCACTTCCAAGTGGTGTCTAACCACTCACAAGTGGTTTCTTTTGGCTTACAAGTAGTTTGTCACTAGTTACAAATAATTATTCATTTTATTTTGGTGATTGATCATCTCTTCCTAGCAATTTCTTAGATGATCATTCACCACTTTAAAATGTTAAATTTGTACTCTTTATGGACTCTCTCAAGTATTTGGTCACCATGGTGAAGTGTTGTCATGCCACCTTAAGTAAACACTGAAAAGTGGTGTTCAATACTCTAATGTGCTGTGATTGTCAAGTCTCAAGCGCTCAAACTACAATTTTCGAACTTTACCACCTAACATTTCACTATCTTGTTAAAATGTTACCAACCTCTGTTTGTTGTCACCATCACTTTCAAGTTTGCAATACTGCTTTGTAGTGTTGCCACACAAAGTCTATCTTGTCATGCGGAACCAATCTATCATATCACAACACTTTTTAGTAGTGCCTCTTAACTTTTTAATGTTGTATTCGTTTTACATATTAGTTTTTAGTGATACCGACTTCTTTTAAGTGTGATTCAAAATTGACTATTGTTATTTTTTTCATTAATATTAGTGTACATGAGTATTGCATGCTGAGCTTTATCTTGAATCTCTTAAAATTCTTTATCTATAAATGGAGGAATTGCTACACATATTTTTGTATTATGCATGTTTCCTTAAAAAGAGAGAATAAATCACATGTAGACTCAAAGTTTTGATCTCCATGGTTTCTATTGCACTTTCAATTATTCTTTATGCATTTATCATAATGGATTTATCAAGAATGGATGTCTTGCATCTAAAAATATAAGTAAGAGTATCACTACACATTGTAAGTCTATCCTCCAACCTATTTTCTTCAATTCATACTCTCTATCGCTACAAATGGTTAATGGGAACATGTAATCCATATAGTGTAAGTAAATTTTAGTTTTTTCAAGAGAATATCTCGAGCAAAATAAGAAAGCATCTATCGATGTCTTTGAAAATATAGTGTGAGTGTTACTAGATCAAAAATGAAGGAAGAGCATTATCCAAGACATTGTCCACAAGAAATTGTTGCATAGAGAAGAGCATTATGAAAAACATTGTCCATAAGAAACTATTACCTAAAGGATCTCTACAAGTGTATGGAGACCACTTGATGAAGTATGTCATTAATAGTTTCATATTACGATGGCAAGCATCGTGTTCCCTATTTCCATGTCCTCATTTTTAAAAAAAACTCCAAGTTATTTCTATGCTAGTAAGATCCCAATATCTAGCAATAAAGTAAAACATCTCCTTTACTTTGAATTATGAAGGTGTATCAACTAACCAAACCTATTGTTTTCTAAAGTTGAGCCCTTGATCTCTTAGCCTTTGAGCATGTAAGAGAAAAGCATGCTACATAAATAAGGTATCATGTTGTTTATCATTTGAAACAAAATTGTGCATGATCTTTATTGAACTCAGTGTGATACAAAAAATCATTGAAGAGGCTCTAACTCATCAGCAACTAAAGTAAAATGGTATTTGATTGATCATTAAGGTGAATTTGTAGGAGCAACTACTATGTATCACAAGCAAAAAAGGGAGGTTAGCAAGGACTTATAGGAGGTCAAGTTCAATGATGATCAACATTCTCAACAAGGGGCCTACAAACCCTTAAATGTCTCACAAGCAATGCATCACATGAATGGGTGTTCTATGAACAATGGTTGTGCATTGCATACAAAACCATTGCCATGCTTTTGTATTCCTTAAAAGCTTAGTCAATGGAGGTGCAATAATAGATCACATGTGAAGATGTGACTACACCACACTTTGGAGCCACTTATTGACAACTCCCAAGAAGGTAAAGGGCCATACCACAAGCTCCAAAATACCACTTATGCATACATTATGATTCCTAAAGTGACGTTCTCTCCTCTAGCAACATTTTTTTTTTCCCTTTGGAAGAGACTAATGTGGAGGCTATTGACTTCTACATTCTAAAGAGATTAATGTGTAGGTTGTTCCTTCTAGAAAATTAATGTGGAGGCTATTAACTCCTACATTTAAAAGTATATAGCACATAAGGACCTTGCAATTAAGGAGCAAATCAATGCTTAAGGCAACAAAATAGAGGCCATCCTTATATGGTTATAGACATCGTTATATTCCTCTACAATCGAACTTGTATGAAATGTGGGATAAGCTACTAACTTTCATTTATTTTCACTTGATAAGGAAATCAATTTTCATTTGGAAAATAAGTTTCACTCGATAGTTTTATATAGCCAAAATGTTTGATTATCCAATGAAGATCATGATTCAATGTAAAATCATGAAGCAATATATAATAATCTCCTTATAAAGATAAAATTTTAAAGAATACAAAGAATGGTTACTACAACTTTTTTCAAAACCAGTATTTTACTTATTTATCTATTTGAATCCAATTTTCCTTTTGTTTTACTACCTTATTGTAGAACTATTGTAAATTGGTGCATCACCAAGTGACAATGATGCAAAACATTCATTGGTTGACATAATTATGGAACTTAATCTTTAGTGTAAAGAGATGCAAAATAACTTTAAAGCACTAAATAACCCCTTATTGGTGGTGTAGAAACCACTACTACTTGTGGCGCAACATGGTTCAAAACTATTCCATTTCAATAAAAATAAAAGAATGGTGCGTTGGTTTTAAAAAGAGCAATTTCTCAAGAAGAGCCACCTCACATGCCTTTCTCATGGTGGAATGAGTAGTGCAAGGATTTCCATATTTCATGTTTTAATCCACAAGAGTTTAAAACCTAGATCTATGAGATATGTCATAAGGCATCTTGGAATTGATGCTAACCATGTAAGGAGCTCTCTTCTATGGGTGGAAACCACCTCCACAAAAATCAACTAGAAGAGAAGTGGAAACCTTACACTATCATTTCAATTGCCTTTATGATGGTGAAATAGATAGTGGAAATGCTTTCCAATTTTAAAATTTAAATTGATCCAAACATGAAATCGTAAGGATATGTAGTACCAAGTGAAATGCTCTTCTCCATACTTCGTTTTTTGCTGAGGGGGTGGGGTGTGTGTAAACACCTCCACAAAAACCAAATAAAAGAGCGGATGTGAGCTCATCTAAATGAACATGGCAGCTTTGCAATAGCATTTTGAGAGTGTCTATGTTGGTGAACAGGTTAATTGCAACAATTTCCAAATTTCAAGTTTAAATCCACAAAGACAAGAGAGTAGATATGAACTCTTCTAAATAAAAATGGTAGCCTTCCAATAGCATTTTGTGGGTGTCTATGTTGATGGGAGTGGTTAATTGCAAGCGTTTCCAAATTTCAAGTTTCAACCCACATGAGTTCAAAATACAAAACTTCAAAAATGCCTTAAGACTAGAGAATGTTTCCTATCTCATAAATCTATTCTCTTCTGCAATGGGTCCATGTTTAACTGGCTTCACCAACTTCACAAACCCTTGATCCACAATGGGTCCATGTTTAACCAACTTCACAAATCACGAGAAAAGAGATGTTGAGGTGGTCTAACTAAAAATGAAAAATTTTCCCTACTATGTTGCTCACCTGTGGAATGTTAAATGTTAAGGACAGAGGTTTCTAATTCTCATGATTGAATTCACAATAGTTGAAATATTAATATTATGGAATATCCTTCACAATATCTTAGAACTCTTGCATAGCCCATAGAAAACTTTATTGCAAAGTGGGTGCATGTTAGACCACCTCCATAAAAACCAAATTAAGGAGAAGACAAGAAGGGATCAAAACATAAAAGGGAGCATTGCACTGCCATATTACTCACCTTTCAAAGGTATCCACTTTTCAAAATGAAATCACAAGGGTTTAAAATCTGGGCTTGTGGATTATTACAACCAGCTATCGTTGCTCTGTCGAAGGAGCAAACCGACCTCGCAGATTCCATCACGACACGCAAAAGGGACACAGATGGGAGGATCGCATTAGAGCTTGCCCAAGTGCGAGGATACAGTTCCTGATTTCATCAGAAAAGTTGCTCTAATGCATTCTGAAAACCTATTGAGAGGGTTCGCAGGTTAAAACCAAGCCACTGGACATTTCTACCACACGCAAGCTTGCTAGCAGCCTTTACAGGCCCTGAAGTGTCTGCACAATTGTGTTGTGCCATGGGTCCGACAGGTGCTGCAAGAGGTTGTCAAGAGGTCCCTTGCCTGTCAAGTTGTGTTGAATCACGAACCCGAGGAAGGCCAACATGGCCAAACGACCTGCAAAACCCAAGAAAACCAATAAACATCGTCGATCATCATATTAGGCAATGCTTACTTACGTCTCAATCTCAAGAGATGCTTGACATTCTGAGTAACCTGCAATGTTTTCCACAGGTACACTATGCTTGTTTAGCCCCTGAAAACTTAGGATTCTCACAAACATACTCTCATGGACTGCAATCCACTTGTTATTAGTCAGTATTCAAAATTGGAAGACCTTTCTGCAGGGGGCAGTGACTATGAGGGTGCAACCCTGTACCCATTACCGAGAAAACTTCAGAAGAGGTCCATGAATGGTACAGGTAAGAAACTCACCATTGGCCAGCTCTCTCTCCTTGTACTCTATAGAAGTGGGGAAGTTGAATGGATTGAAGATGCCACCAGGGTATCCAACCTCACCAGGAGGCAATGTGAGCTTGGGGTTGAAGGGATCTGCGTTCACACTGCCAGGGTACTTGATGTCCTGCCATCTCCTCACCTCCACATAATGGAATAGGATGAACTCAATGACAAACAAAGTGGACGCTGGAGCAAAATACTCGATTTTGCCTGCGTCATACCACTCCGGAGCATTGATGACACCGATCTTCGTAAGCAGCTCAGGGATCAGCATCCCTGCAACACCCAGCATTGCCCACCGGCCATTTTGCAGTTCAGCCTGCACGTACCACTTCAGGTTCGCTGGATCCTCACCCAGTCCGAGGGGGTCGAAGCCATTGTCACCTGGTAGGCTGCAATAAGGAAAACCAATCCATCGTACAGTCAGCCAGTTTCGAATCACACGAGGGGCAAAGGTTTGCCCTAAGATTTGATATCACGTAAGACAAAGAAATTCCTGGAACTAAAAAGGATACAAGTCATTTGCAGTGTAACTATGATAGAACTTTGCTAGCCATGCACACTTTCCTGCCTTAGAACTTAGAACTCAAAACAAGTTGGAGTTATTTGCCACAATGGAAACTCGAGGTTAGTCCCATGAAGTGGTGTGAAGACAATGAGCTCCTGCAAAAGAGCCATCTCAGACCTAGCCTGTTGCAGAAACCACAGGTGGCTCCCTGCAATCCCTATAACCCATTGCAGAACGATGCGGTAAGTATATGATATTGCATTGGATTCTAACAGCATGGCAAGACAGATCAACGATAGTGAATTATGTGATGGCACGGTTTGTGGTATCCCCCTAGCATGTTCATGATATGCCACAGGCTAACGCGATCGCCTTTCCAATCTGGTCAGGTTTTAGCCGTGGGCTAGGATCAGCTAATGTACTCATCGCGTTCCCCAATGTACTCAGCGAATGGACCCATTGCTTCCCAATGTACTCAGTTCTAGCCAAGCCACTTGGATCAGCCACAGATGGAAGCTCATACAGAAATCACGGTTTATTGACCAGCGAACCGGAACACATACGTCACAATCTGGAATGGCACCAGACTATGAATTTACAAGTGAAGAGGCAGAGGCCAAGCAGGAAGCACTGTAACAAGCCCATAACAAGGGGAGAAAACTTATGAGACTCGTACCTTCCAGTGAGATAAGAGGGGGAAGCGAGGCCAGGGAGCCACTCGCCCTTGGATGCATGGACCTGGAGAGATCCTGATCGAGGCAGGGAGGCGGGACCAGTGGCGCGTTGGATGAAAAGGCGAGAGGGCTTAATACTTCCCGACAGGAAGTTAGAGGAGCTGTTGCCCCCCACAGAAGTAGAGGCGCCGGGTGTAAGGCGCATGGCATTGGCGGCGGCAGCCATCTCCCTTGAGAGAGAGAGCGAGCGAGCTTAGGCTCTTCTCTCGGTAACAATCCAGAAGGCTGCTGTCTGTGTCAGCTTATCCTCTCACCGGAGTTGACGGAAAGATAGAGAGAGAGAGAAAGACAGTGCTGAGGGTAGAGAGAAGAAAGGGAAACTAGACAATCCCATCATCATCTGCCTCTCGTCCAATTATGTCCCCCTACCCCTATCCACATGGCTTTACTTGGAATTTCCTTTCCCTTCTTCTAGTCTAGTGTGATTTATCTTCTCTTTTTGATCGATGCTTCTCAAATTGTACCCCTCCGATAGACTGCCTACATTGCATTACTCTTGGGGCCCACTAATCACACTTGGCATTATTACAAAGCTCACAAGGTTGTGAGTTAAGAGTCCTCCTATGCCTAAGTCAATGTACTTACTAAAGCAAAGTGGGGAAAATCACTCTACGCACTCCGAGTGTGTCACACTTGGTATCAGAGCTCTACTCACACGAATGCTAGTCTTTCAAAGGGCATGCATGGGAGCGATCACGAAGAAAAGCTAACTGTGGTTCATCAACATGGGTGGACGCAACAAGAATAAAGGTGGAATTCGAGCTGACCGAGATGAGATCTCGTTGGCCCTTGGAATTGGGGCAAGTAGACCTCAACTAGAGATTGGGGAGGGGTATACAATTGAACATGAGAATTAGTTAGATGCAGCACTACATAATGAAGAGGTACCACTACAAGGATTTGAGCTAGTAGCGACGGCGGGTAACGGCGTCGCTATTGACGCAAATAGCAACGCTCCACAGGGAAAAAAAGCGGGCCAAAACCGAGCGCGGTTTCATTTCGCGTTTGCACATTGTGTGTTTTGAGAGCGAGAGTGAGGGAGAGAGCGATCGTCGTGAGAGAAGGAGAGAAAGAAGACCTACCGCCGCCGCTGTCATTCGCAAAGGAGAGGAGGAGCCTTCATCGCAAAGAGGAGCCGCCCCACACTCGCCATATCTCATCGGTGAGTCTCCCTCTCTCTTTCTTTTGCTTGTTTAAGGTTTAAATCACTTTCTCTTTTGCTTGTTTAGGAGAGGAAATGAGAGAGAAAGAGAGGGAGAGAGAGAGAGAGAGAGAGGGAGAGAAAGAGAAAGAGAGGGAGAGGGAGAGGGAGTGCATTCTCTCTCTCCCTCTCCCTTTTGCTTGTTTAAGGTTTAAATCACTTTCTTTTTTGCTTGTTTAGAAGAGGAAATGTGAGAGAAAGAGAGGGAGAGGGAGGGGGAGGGGGAGGAAATGAGAGAGGGAGAGAAAGAGAAAGAGAGGGAGAGTGAGAGGGAGGGAGAGTGCATTCTCTCTCTCCCTCTCCCTTTTGCTTGTTTAATGTTTAAATCACTTTCTTTTTTGCTTGTTTAGGAGAGGAAATGAGAGAGAAAGAGAGAAAGAGAGGGAGAGGGAGAGAGAGGGAGAGAAAGAGAGGGAGAGAGAGAGGGAGAGGGAGGGGGAGGAAATGAGAGAGGGAGAGAAAGAGAAAGAGAGGGAGAGGGAGAGGGAGAGGGAGGGAGAGTGCATTCTCTCTCTCCCTCTCCCTTTTGCTTGTTTAATGTTTAAATCACTTTCTTTTTTGCTTGTTTAGGAGAGGAAATGAGAGAGTAGGAGAGAAAGAGAGGGAGAGGGAGAGGGAGAGAGAGGGAGAGAGAGAGAAAGAGAGGGAGAGGGAGAGGGAGAGTGCATTCTCTCTCTCCCTCTCCCTTTTGCTTTTGGAGAGTGTTAAGATATATTGTGAGAGGGAGAGGAAATGCGAGAGAAAGAGAAAGAGAGGGAGGGAGAGGGAGAGAGAGGGAGAGAAAGAGAAAGATAACATATATTGGAATGATAGCATATCCATGATTATGGTAATGGTATCACTTTGCTTTTTTTATGGGTACCATTACATCGACTCCTTAAGAGGGCTAAAAATTAGTCATACACTTTATAAAGTCTAACTAGGAGATTTAAGATGCATGATAATAGACTTATCGATAATGGTATGTAATGTGCTTTGCCATAGGCCACGTACATTGGTGACTCTTTAAGATGGCTTAAAATTGGTCATGTCCTTCATAATGTCCAAGTAGGGGATCTAATTGTAATATGCATAATTCATTGTTTTTGTATTAACTTTATAGGCATAACAAATTAGAAATCATGCCAACTAGTCAACGGAAGGACTAAAAGAAAATGATACCCTAGCTAATGGTCATTACGGTACTTTATCAAAATGAACCCAAAAGTATTGTTATAGAAGAAGAATCCCTTAAATTGAGCATAGGATATTTTCTCTCAGGTCTTATGACTATGAGTAGAATTGATTGAAACAAATTTTATTACTATAGTTGATAAATTTCATAGATGGCATTAATTTTAATATGCGATCCTAGGACAAAAAAACCACATTTCTAAGATGCTTTTTGTTGAGACTGATTTATTATTAGACTAAGAGATCCTCAATGATGCTCATAAATGGATTACTTATACTCAAAGCCCTCTAGTGCAGTTGTATAAGTAATCCTAGTAGAGCCCCTCTAAGATACTCAAAGTACATAACCTAGAGACCATAGCTAGGTATATAAGGTATAATGGTTGTACAAGAAGACACCTCAATAATTGACTTATCACCATTAAATCCCAAAGAAGAATCGTGTTCCATCCCCTTCAACTCTATATTCACCTCGTGAAGAACTTCATTGATCATAGCATTCTTGTCACCAATCTTTTTGTTGCAATGATGAAGTAACATATTCATCACTTTTCCTTTTAGCATCTAAGCCATTATCCAATCTTTTAGTCGAGTCCAAATATTTAGTCTTCGACTCATGAACCATATGAACCAATGCTTTTTTTTTTTACAATAACGAATAATTATCTATCGGGACAAACAAATCCTTGAGCATGATATAGGGCCGAGATATAACATCAATAAATCTCTCAACTATTATGTACAATGCAAGAGCTTATGGTCAACTTGCAACTTGACATACATCTCCATAAAGCTATCCATTTGAGCCTCGTTTGCTGTAATGTAGACAAGATGGAAAACGAAGAAGGTCTTATTGTTCAAGATTGCGAGGCGTATCTTAATCAGCGTGTCCCATGTCCTTGCTTTCAATGCAAGTTGGCAATTAGACGAAAACGCCGATTGTCTATAGAACACGTACGAGATTTGGCAAGTTTCAATCTGAGATCATTGATTAGGCGATTGCGGATTTTCAGCAAATGGTAATTTGAAGTTAATATTAATCATGCATTGTACTCGCAAGCTAATTGAAAACCATGCACAATAAGATTGGGTCTTGTTGGCAAATTTTCTATCCAAGGGGGTGATGTCTCGACCCAAGGGGGAGTGCACCCTTTGCGGCCAATTAGAAGAGTTCGTGGACGTGCGATGGATGGATTGCAGGAGCCAATCCACCACTCGCAAGGCCCATCTATACCGTCAATGCCAGAGGAGACAGACAACCTTCCCGACCTACCTACAATCTTGGAGCCTGAGATGGAGGCAATGATCGATGCATTGATTCCCATGGATGTCGAGACATCTGATCCGCTTAGAGAGGAAGCATCCATACCATTATATGATGGGTGCCGAGTATCTCGATTGAAGACATTGCTTGCACTCTTAAGTGTGCAAGCAAAATACGGGTGGAGCGATACGAGTGTGACCGAGTTATTCAAGTACCTTGCACATAGGCTTCATTGATTTTTTTTTAACACTATTATTACAAACATTTATGCTTTTTTGACAAGGTGTTTTATGATTTTTTTCAGGTTATTGAAATATCATATATTACCACCTGCAAATACCATGCTTGAGTCTCGTGATGATGCACGACATGTTTTACGGAAGCTTGGCATGGACTACAATAACATCCATGCATGTATCAACGACTGCATACTGTTTCGAGATGAATACGAGACTATGGAGACATGTCCAAAGTGTGGTGCTCATAGGTATCGACAGGACTTGCAAGGGCAAACCATCCCTCAAAAAGTTCTCAGACACTTTCCGCTCATTCCCCGCATAAACCACATATTTCGCACGTCCGGCATGGCAAGCTTGACAACGTGGCATGTGCAGAATAGGTCCACGGATGGAGTTCAACGAATATCAGCAGATTCACGCGCATGGAGCCACATTGACTCTACCTTCCCAGGCTTTGCGCGAGAGCCAAGGAATCTTTGGCTCGGTCTCGCAATGGATGGTGTGAACCCATTCGGTCTACACTCAACTTCTTACAGTGTGTGGCCTATAGTGCTTGTCAACTACAACATCCCTCCATGGCTTTCTACGAAGAAAGGACATCTCATCCTTAGCTTGCTCGTCCCAGGCCGCTACAAAGTAAGAATATGGACGTGTATCTTCGTCCATTAGTCGATGAGCTTAAGATTTTGTGGGAGGAGGGGGTCACTGAGCAAGATATGAGCAGGCGCGATGGTCGGTGGTCAACCAACATTCTAGCCATTCTCATGTGGACGATGCATGACTTTCCGAGATTGGGAGAGTGCTCAGGTGAGCAGACCTCCGTTCTCGCTAGTAATATCTATATTTTATCTCATTCAATCAAGTATTCACTAGATCGTGGCTCGCCTTACAGGTCTGGTTACCTCAAGTTATCATGCATGTCCATTATGTGGGCCACAGTTAGACTCCCGAAGGTCACGAACCATGAAGAAGATGGTATATCAAGGACACGCCACTTTCTTGTCGGAGGATCATGAACTCAGGGAAGGTTTCCTTGGACGACCTCCAACACGTATGAACGCCGCAAGCTGGTACGAGCTGAAAATGGTAAACTCGAAATCACATCTAAATGGAATGCGACAGTTCTCAGTTTTCTACGAGTTGCCATATTGGACCCACTTACAGGTCAACCACTTGTTTGATCCCATGCATATTTTCAAAAATGTGGGCAGCTTGCTATAGGACCACATCACAGGAAAGAGAGACACTATAGGGGCACGAATGGATTTGAATGAGGTAGGTAAGATGGAGGTGCTTTGGCCGCAGTCGAGTGCTGATGGTGGAGTGCAGCTTTCTCGCGCTCCTTGGGTTTTGCCCACTAAAGAAGAGCGCATTGTGAAGCAAGTAATCAAGTCTATCCGCACTCCGATGGGTATGATGCGTTCTCTCAGGTTCTCACTTTCTAAAGATGACCAATTGTCGGCGCTAAAATCCCATGATTGGCATAAGATATGTCAGGTTTGTGAACAGAATAGATTGTAATTAGCGTGGGCATTTTGCAATTTGAAAAGTGGCCATTATTCATAATGCTTTCTCATTTGTGGCAGTTTGTCCTACCAATCGCGATCGCAGGATGCCTTACTCCAGAAATTCGCGGGGCCATTTACAAGTTGTCGACTTTGGTGCAATGGATCTCACAGAAAGAGATTAAGAAGTCCTCTATTGAATCCGCGAGGCGGGGAGTAGTGGAGACGGTCTGTCTCTTTGAGAAATACCTGCCCACTAGCATGCTCACGATACAAGTCCACCTTCTTGTGCATCTTGTGGACGAAGTGGAGATTGCTGGACCTGTCCATACGCGATGGATGTTCTTCCTGGAGCGCTTCATGAAAACCTTGAAAGGCTTTGTGCGACAATGAGCTCGGCCAGAAGGTAGCATGGCCGAAGGTTGGTTGGTGTCAGAGGCATTAGTACATATCTCACAATGGCTACCAACGGTGGAACCAGACAATGAAATGCTATGGACGCTGAAGGACGATGATAGACTGACTGGAGATGTGGTGGTTGGAAATGGGGTAGAAAAAAGAATGGATGCCTCAATGGAAGAGAAGGTGAATCGCTTTTATATGTTGCACCATGCCTCCATGGAGACGTGGCTCGCCAAGTACCAAATTGCAAGGCAAGATCGAGAGGAAGTGCGAGCTGAATTCCGACGTAGTACGCGTCATCGACCGATTCGATATCCCGAAGGCATGGAGGACATGCCGCGGTTTATGTCAACACGATGGTTGCATGGAGCCTTGACCGCAGCATCCAGCAAAGGGACAGAGGTCTCAATGGATGAGTGGGAATTCTCGAAGGGATGTAGTCCAAAGGTGATGAGGGGTTTAGAATATGTTGTATCTAAATTTTATATGCGACATCTAATTTGAGTGTTTCAATGTACAGTACAAAATATATAGTGCAGTGTGGTCGCGCGGACGGCATTTTCACGTGGAGCGTATTGACAAAATGCGCTCTACAATGGACTGTGGTATCATGGCAAGGTTTGAGCAAGAGAGCCGGCGACGAGCAACAGATCCGAACACAGTTGTGGATGAGATGGAGTATTTTGGGAACTTGCAAAGTATTATTACGGTGAATTACTGTAGCTTCTCCATGATACTATTCGATGTGCAGTGGTTCAAAGTGGTACTTGGAGGAGTTGAAGCAACAGTTCGACGATGTCCATTTGGATTTCTCGAAATAGATTCCGAAAAAAAATGGACGGATTTGCGCGACACCTTTGTGTTGTCGGCCCATTGTGAACAGGTGCATAGAGTCATTTGCTTGCTAACTGTAATACGACATGGTTTATGTCACAATGGTTTGAACTCGCTTTGTACGTGTTTATGAACAATTAATCTTCTATCCAAACCCCCGACAACCTCGATGGTGGTATGTTATACCTTCAACTCCCCGAAGTGCGAGAGTATATGATCAAAGCGGTGTTCCAGGCATAGATGAAGATAATATGCAAATAGAGGGGTAGATATTACAAGGGGTGGAGGCCGCCGCAAGCTTGGAGCCCGCATCGGCTAACAATGATGGAAATACAGGAGTCCAAGAATTTTTTGAGAATGAGACAGACTCATTCTTTTGTGGTGACGTATCTATCGACCTTCTAGTGTATGCAGAGTTGTGTCAGGAGATTAACATGGGACCATAGGATACTTCATTCTTAGAGCATCCACTTACTCAATTCGTTGTTTAGATCTCTTATAAAGGTACATAAGATATGCATTTTAAGAGAGATTTTTTAAAAATGATTTATATTACTATGCTTTGTATAATTTAAATTGATTATTCTAACACCATTTTTTATATGTGCAAGTGACATTTTCAGGATGAGTCGAGGGATGAGCGATGAGGAGTTTCAGGACATCTTCGCACGCATGTCTCTAGACCAGCTCGCGAGATTCAGAGAGATGGCAGACCAGGTACTGTCTCGTTCTTCATCAGGGCGCTCTGCTAGATCTACTTCAGCGCGATCAGATGCTTCAGCTTCGAGCAGACGATCTCGACGCTCACGACTTGGGCCAGAGGGAGGGACTGCATCGGAATCAGGGGGATGTTGCTATGGAGACACGGATGTGGTGTCTCCGTCTCATCGTTCAGCTGGAGCTGCGTCACCTCTAGGATTTGTCACACCTGTGGGGACGTCTACTCCATTTACTCCGGCTTTTGCGTAGCTGTCAGTAGCAGGTGGCACCCCTTTTGGTGGCACCCCTTTTGGTGGCATCCCTTTGGGTGCCACTCCGAGAGAGGTTACCCCCGTCGGTACACCGGATGTAGAGGGGTCTCCTGGATATGCCTAGGAGCGTGGACGGAGATGGGAGAGGACCCATCTTAGGCAGACTCCTAGGGATTATGGATACCTGGTTGATAGTAGGTCAGGAGCCATCATCATGAATGATGAGGGGAGGAGGGTGATGGCTCGCATAAGAGAGTTGTGCCAACAAGTTTTTCGGCACAACGTCTTGGATCATTGGAAGAACATACCGGAGGGGAGCAAGGACTACATAGTAGCATCCTTGCATGAGGAGTTTCCGGTGCCAGCCGCAGTAGATAGATTCTCTATGGGTTGGATGATGGATTGCATGCGTGCATACATGTCACATAGACGATCCGACGCACACAAGGCAATCAAGAGTGGGGCTGCAAAGCCTGAGTGGTTAGATGCAGACGACTAGCGCCGACTGAGGGAGGAGACTACAGATTCGCCAGGACGTTGGAGTGAGCAGCGCGAGGCGGCGAGAGCACGACTCGAGACCGGAGTGGTCCATCATCTTGGGAGTGGCGGCCACTAGACATATTTGGAGGACTTTGTAAGTTTCTCTTTTGTTTTGCTTGTTTGTTTTTTTGAAATATTCTTTGTACTGACAATCATGTTTCTAACAGTTAGCATTTTGTTTTCTTTACAGCACTCCATTACAAATCGCGATCCGCAAGGCCTTGAGACTCAATATGCAGAGAGGCATGGTCTCGATGCTTTGTTTGATCGATTGTATAGACGCAGCAGCCCTGTAAGTCACTCATCTTTCTTATCCGTAGTTATCATGAGATATTTGAATTCATTATTGTATGGTGGATTGATGTATTGTTTCTTTTTCTGCAGAATCTGTTCAATGCTCCTTTGCGACGGGATGAGCTTTCGGGGGATGAGGATTTGTAGCTCGCCCTTGGATCCTTGGAGCTCACACACCTTTATTTTTTAGTCGCCTGATCTATGTAGACATTTTCTATGTATTAGTGATATCGTGTCATGATTGTACCAATCGCTTTTTATGCGATCATGTATTTATTTCATGTATCAGTTTTATGATTTCAGTATACATTCTTTTTGTTTGCAAGCACTCTCTATTTGCGTCGCAAATTTACTACTCGCATCGCTACTGGCGTCGCTATGTGCGTCTCAAATTTACTGGTTGCGTCGCTATTGGCGTCGCTATATGCGTCGCATTTGACGCCAATAGCGACATTTCTATGGCATCATCAATAACAACGCTTTTTGCGATGACGGGGGCAAATTTTGTTGTTTGTATTTTCGTTGCTTTAAACGTCAGTATAAGATCTATATCTTGTTGTGTACCTCACGACTCGATGGATGCCATGTGGGAGATGATGAAGGACTTGCTGGCTACCATGCTACCCAAGGCTATGGCAAAGGTTCAAGCTGAGACTAACAATGATGGGGATCATTACCGAAGACGCAGAAGGAAAGAAAAGAAGGATCAAGATGACTCCTCATCGGATGAGATGGGAAAATACAAGCCTCAAGCACCAGAAAAGTACAAAGGAGAAAGGGACTCAGTGAGTCTAAATAGATGGATACATGAAGTGGATGGTTACATGAGACTACTCAAGGTCTCAAGCAAGAGGAAAGGATTGTAGTGACCCACCTATTGGACGGTGACGCCTCGAAGTGGCTAATGTATGAAAAAGAATAGTATGGTAGAAAACTCTCATGGGAAGAGTTACAAAGAAACATGAAAGATTACTTCGTGCCAAAGAATGAGCCATTCTCAAAGTCAGAGATGAATGGAGAAATCTAAGGCAAAATGCCGGAAGGATGAGGGACTACATGCAAAAGTACAAATCTCTAAGTTGCAGCTCCCTGACATGGATGTGACTACCAAACTGCATGGTTTTCTATATGGAATGCAACCCTGGGCTCGAAGGAAAATAAAGAAAAAAGAGCTAGGAAGTGTGATGGATGTATGACCATGGTCGAAAGACTCACTGACTTTGAAGGCATACGGGTCGTGGCACCTCTCAAGTGGGCAATACCACTCCTTCAAACTCAACCTAGGGGAATAGACAGAGCCAAGGATCTTTCCAAAGTAATGCACCTAGAAGTAGTGGATGGAACAATAAACAACCCCTTTGACTAGAGTACGAGGGAACTCGGTTCCGAGTCAACCCCAGCAAATTGTTCTGCTAACTTCAAAACTACCAACTCAGGAGTGGGCCAAGGGAACTACATAAATAGAGGTGGCTACGGAGGGGGTAACAGATTTGGTCAAGGAAGAGGAAGCCCATTGTCTTGCAACACATGTGGGGGGCATCACTTCGCACAAGTTTTCCCAAGAGGGGCACCCTCAACAAGAGGATCAAGATTTGCTTATGCACAAGCAGACATAGAGGGGCTAAAGTCAACAACACAAATTACGAAGATAGAAGATGAAGGCAAGGAGTGGGAAGCAAAGGCCAAGGTGGGCACTGTGGGAGTAAAACCCTCACCCACCGTGCCAACTTTCATTCCGAACATCTACAACATGTTTGTACAGGCTAAGTTGGAAAATCAACCACAAGCAATGATGGTGGATACAGGTGCAACACATAACTTTCTATCACCTCAAGTGGCCGCTCGACTAGGTGTGATGCCTATGAGGGTGGAAGGATTGGAGGTGTCATTTATTCAGGGGAAATACAAATATTGTGAATTGGCAAAAGATGTGCCAGTTAAGATTGGGAAGTGGCAAGCAAATTTGGATTTCATAGTGGTCCCAATGGATGATTTGGAAGGCATACTAGGCATGGATTTGATAAATAACCATGTTGTACAAATATTGGCATGAGAAAGAATAAGATATACTTACAAACCCCATAATCAGTGGTGTGGGTATCGTATTTTCGCACAAAGTACAAAGGCCGCAACACGACACCGGTAGGCAATGCAGTGGATGCTAGGCTGGTGGTCCTGAAGGTGAATGACACAAGGAGACCTGTGAATGATAGTGCCACACAAGTGTGGGTGCCAAAGGCGCCAACAAAGAATCAGCAACATGAGAAACAAGCTAAGGGCATACAAGAGATGGAGCCAATGAAGGATCAAGCTGAAGCAACGAAGACAACTCAAGGGAAGCAAGAAGAACAAATGGAGGCCCAAGGTCCCATAGAGATCACTGCCAAGCAACTGGAGAAAGAGTTGAAGCATGGGGGCCAATTACGGCTCTGTATGATGCGGCTCATCGAAGAAGAATCAGTGATTTAGCAAATCATCTGGACCATAGGAGATGACAGGGTACAAGAGGTCCTAGACAAGTTCCAGGATGTCATGCCAGACCGGTTGCCTCCCCGCAGGAGTGTGGACCATAGAATTGATCTCTTACCAGGAATCAGTCTCCAGCTAGGCCAGCCTACAAGATGGTGGGAATGGAGCTAATGGAGCCAAAAAGGCAGCTAGGAGAAATGGAAGCCTCCAGACACATTCAACCTAGTAGATCAGCCTATGGCGCTCCTATTCTTTTTGTCAAGAAGAATGATGGGTCTCTCTGACTATGTACATATTATCAGGCTCTCAACAAATCAACAGTAAGGAATAGGTACCCTTTGCCAGTAGTGGATGAATGATTGGATCGACTACAAGGAGCATGCTATTTCAGCAGAATCAACTTGAGGTCAGGGTACCATCAAATCAAGATAGTAGAAGGTGATGAAGAGAAGAAGGTGTTCCGCAATCAATATGGAAGCTATGAATGGATGGTTATCCCAAAAGGGCTCACTAATGCACCAGCTACCTTTTATGAGCTCATGGATAAAATATTCATTGATTATTTGGATGATTTTGTGATCATATACATTGATGGTGTTTTAATTTATAGCAAAACTTTGGAACACTTGGAGAAGGACTTCTCCCGACTCCGAGCCAACCAGTTATATGTCAAGCCTGAGAAATGTGAGTTTGTGGTACAAGAGATAGAATTTTTGGGGTACTTGGTTAAAGAAAATGGCATTGCCATCGACCCCAAGAAAGTGCAAGCAATGAAAATTTGGGAGGCTCCCCACAAGGTTGGTCAAGTGAGGGAATCTCTGGGCTTTATAGTTTTTTGTACATAATTATTCAAGGATATAGCAAAATCACAGGCCCATTAACAGATTTGACACCAAATTTAGTTACTTTCCAATGGACAGAGCAGGAACAACAAGCCTTTGAGTAGCTAAAGAGTATGATGATTCAAGCCCCAATGTTGAAGATGGCAGATTTTTCTAGACCTTTTGAGGTCCATACAGATGCGTCAAGTTATGCCATTGGAGGTGTGCTCATGCAGGATGGCCATCCAGTGTGCTGTGAGTCAAAGAACTTGGATCCAACAAAAAGGAGATGGGCTACACATGAAAAAGAGATGTATGCATTGGTATAGTACTTAAGGAAATGGAGACACTATGTGTATGACAAACCAACAAAGGTGTATATAGATAACATCTCCCTCAAATATTTTCAAACTCAACCCAAACTGTCTCCCAAGCAGGCTAGATGGCAAGACTTCTACAAGCCATCACGGTGGCAGAATGCAGATTTGGTGCTCAAGTGTGGGAGAAAATGGACGGAAATGAGGAAGCACAACAACTACTGAAGGACATTGAAGCAAGAAATACCCCATGGGGAATGTATGAAGTCAGGAATGGGCTCATTTATTATCAAGGGGCCCTATATGTACCAAAGAATGATGAGCTACGCAATTAGATATTCTGGGAATGTCATGATAGTCCTATAGGTGGTCATTCTGGTCAAGTGAGGGCATTCGACCGCCTCAAAAGATTTCTCTATTGGCCTAAGATGCAGGAGGATGTCACAGAATATGTACGTACCTTCCCTACTTGTTAGATGGTGAAAGCACAACCTATGAAGACAGCAAGGGAACTTCAGTAGATCCCAATTCCTTCTCATCCGTAGGACGTGGTGAGTATGGATTTCATAACAAATTTGCTGAAGTCTCATGGCTGCACTGCTATCTTTGTGGTGGTAGATTATTTTTCCAAATAGGCTCACTTTATTGCTACAAAACCTCCTATTACAACACCAAAAGTGGCCAAGTTGTTCTTTTCCAGGGTATTCAAGTATCATGGTTTTCCTTTAGCAATCATTTCGGATAGGGATCCTTGGTTTCTTAGCAACATGTGGCAGGAGTTATTCAAACTCAGGGATACTCGGCTTTGGTTCTCATTTGCATTTCATCCCCAATCTGGTCAAAATAAGAGGCTGAACCAAGGCATTGAGGATTATATCCACAGCTATGTTCAAGTAGATTAAAAGGATTGGGCACAATATCTTGACAACCTTGAATTTCATTACAATGCAACATTACATAGTTCAACAGGATTCACACCCTTTGAGGTGGCTACCAGTAAATAAGTTATCACCTCCTTGGCCTTGGTTGCGGGTAAACAATATGTGGATGATCAAGATGCAGAAGAGTTCCTTGTCAAATGGAAACAATGTATGCAGGTGGCCCAAGAAAGTCTAAGGAACAACAAGGTTCTCATTGCAAAGAGATACAATGCCAAACGATGTAAACATGTGGAGTTCTTCCCAAGTGATTTGGTACTTGTCAGCTCCAAAATATTGACTTGCCAAAAAAACCTCACTCCCAAGTTCAACAACAGATACTATGGTCCTTACAAAGTGGTAACCAGACTCAATGATGTGACTTACAAGATATAGCTACCACTGAATGTGTTAATCCATGATGCATTCCATGTGCAATTGTTGCGGCGCTTTCATGCAGAGCCTAGGTTCGAGCAACAATGACCTCTTCTAGCGCAATTCACTCAACTTCCATTTGAGCCTGAACTCATCTTGGAAACTCGGTTCATCGACAAATATCCAGAGTTCCACCTCAAATGGAAGAACCGACCGATCAAAGAAGCTTCATGGGCTGCCGAACCTCTAGTCATCGAACATGTCATGACTTGTTACTCCAATTCTACAATGAGTGAGAGAACCCCGACTTATATCATCCTCCCTTACCTCAAGAGTGATCATCTGCCTCACAAGTTGTAAGTGAGAAGTGGACAAACCAAATGTTATTTCTTGGCAAAGCCCTTGCATCCACATATGTAATCGAGTAAGTGGGCAAGGCAATCTACTTCAAGTTTTTCATTATTCCTTTTCAATAGGAAGCCCCTTATCTGACACTTATATTGAGTCAGTGGATAAGGCACCTGTCATAGGTAGAAGTCTTGTTAGCGGGCTAGACACTGATCTGCTCACTAGGAGTGGATTAAGACCCTCGGATTTTTGAGTCAACTAGTTCCACTCCCGCTCAATGAGTGCATTAAGCTTTCTCGTAGCGGGGGAGTGTATGAGGGAGGTCAAGCACACAAGAAGCATTGTCACAACTTATCATCTTGCAAACGCCTGGGTGTTCCTCCCTCCACCCAGGCCTTGTGCCAACATAATACAAGTACTCTCTTTCATTCTCAAAGCTATCTTGCTTTCTATTCTCTTTTCTAGCAAAGTGCCTTCTTGCAAGCAAAGGTGGTGGTTTGACTACGGGGGATGGATGGAGGGGCAATGATAGAAAGCCACTCCGGCCACACCAAAGTCACTACTTATATAGACTAGTCAAGCAGCTTGGCCACACTCACTTCAACTTGACTTTTAGGACTTGTGTAGGTCGAATCAACCTGAGCGTGGCATGGATCTAAGGGGACCTTTCATAGCATGGTTGCCTCTCTTTGCTAATACAAAATGGCATATTACGAAGCTCACACGATTGTGAGCTATGCAAAGCTTCCATAGCACGTTGCTTCCCTTCACTTAGAAAAAGTAAAACAAATAGCATGTTTCATGTGCAACAAACAACGCCCTCTACGTGTAAGGATGCACCTCTAGTTGGATGTATGACACAAATTCTTAGATACTAAGAGTAGGTTTTATGTGAGTCAAACGATAAATCCTTTCTACAACCTCATTTTCATAAAATCTTCAAACAATGTATTCTTTACTGTTATATCCTTAGATACATCTGTAGTTCGATTCATATCCTTTATTTGATTCTAACCTACAATAATTAATGTTTACATCATTTTTATATATTAAGCAAAGACTAGCCTCAATATCCCAAACCAAGTCCCAAAGAAGCAAGGATACTGGATCCAAGCCTATGTGGTGCAACGAGAGGAAAGAAGACCAACAAATCCTTAAAAAGTTAAATAAATAGTAAAAAAGAAATAAAAAAGAAAAAAACCATATGAGTAAATGGCTATTTCAAAAAAAGAATATAGTTTTTCTCTTTGCCATGCAATTGGCAAGTGGGCACAAAGAGAGAGAGAGAGAGAGAGAGAGAGAGAGAGAGAGAGAGAGAGAGAGAGAGAGAGAGAGAGAGAGAGAGAGAGAGAGAGAGAGAGAGAGAGAGAGAGAGAAGGTGAGGGTAGTGATGTTGTTGCTGCCTAGCACCATTAACATTTTTCTTCCTTTCTATAAAGAGAGAAAGAGAGAGAGATAGAAAGAGGTGATTGAGAGAATGTGAGGGTGGCTATATTCTTTGCTATCTAGCACCATTAATAAAAAATTTCCATTCTACACAACATATGTTGTTGCTTGCCATCTCCATTGTTGGCATAAAGCCTTGACTATTTCTATACAATATATGTTGTTGCTTACAATGTCCATTGTTGGCATAAAGCCTCAACTACTTCTCCTATTCTATTTGCTCTTTTGCATCTCCAAGCCTAAGATGAGTAGGCTTCGACAAGTTTGGAAACCAATGACCAACCGATAAACTTAAAGTTTGACCAAGTCGGGTTAATAGAGTATGCCCTAACCCAGGATATAGGGGATTTTGCCAAGTTGCAAGTTATCCCTGATCGAGTGCGGGACGCATTCGAAAGGAAGGATTCATTCCTTAGTAGTTTGCCAACAACAAAAACGATCAATGAAAATGTTTGTGCTTGCTATAGATTTTAGAGCACTATTTGGCTTTGTTTGATCAATGAATTAAAAGATAAATGGATATGTATACTTCAGGTTGAAGTCCTGAAGGGAGAGGCAGCTTCAGTTACCCCCGACTGCCCGCGCCACGAAAGTGGACCGAACCCGCCGCGAGAGGTCTCTCCATTGAGCGCTACTTGGAGCAGGAGGACGCTTGGGTGCCAGCGGGGGCTCTGGCCCCCGTAAATCCCTCACCTTCCGGGTCTTGCACAAGAGGCTAACGTGACTCGGGATTGGATCTTGAGGCCCGCATACTAGTCTATGGGCGGAAACTTGAATTAGTGATCCCTGTGGATTGCTGGATAGCCTTCGGGCGGATTGTGGATAAGCCTACGGTCTAGACTCTTTGTATTTCAAAGATAAATATGATAACATGTTAATAAGAAACTTGTCTGATATTGTTTTTCTATGTCAAGTGATAAAATTACGTGAAGGAACCAGTGCCTAACGGGATAATTAAAGAAGTTGGTTGTTACATGTCCAACTAATGTGTTAGGTAATTAAATAACTAAAACTTTTATCTCCACTCAAGCTAATGTTGCAAGTAGAAAGTATGCAAGCACAAGGACAGTCATGTTGAGAGAGGCATCATCGTATGCATTACAATTGGTGTCAACGACAACATTGTTGTGTAGTTACAAGTCAATGAAGGAAAATGATACGAAAGACCATTTGTACAAAGATATATGGTAGGGAGTCTTTATAGGGTTTTCCAAGAACAGAATTAGTATTTCACATAGTCCAAGTACTTAGTATTTAGTTTTAATGACTTAATGAGATCTTTGGGTAAATTTATAAGAAAATATGATGATTATTTAATTTATAATTGTGGATTTTCAATCTTGTTTAATTGCCACATGATTGTAATGTACCATGTATAGGTCTACACGTGATATTGGTTACTCATGCTTGGTGTTGCTGGTTAAATGTTGAAAATTTGTATATTCTTTAGTGTGTTGTTAATGATTTGTTATTTAGAATGTTACTATTGAACTCGTTGATGAATTGTCTAATAGAAATGTCCTATGTTGAAAAATTGTATATTATGTTCAAGTAAGAAATTTTTACATCTAAGCTAGATTAGGGGCTAAATTATTGTTGTTCAGCCAAATGCACCAACAATCAGGACTTTGGACGGGACTTCTATTGTTTCAAAAGCTACAACTCACTTCAGCAACGACAATCTCTCACCTTGTCTCTCAACACCCCACTCTAACTAACCAAGCATCCTCCTCTCCATCCCAAGAAAGCAAGAACACAAGACTAGCTCGAGTTGTAGTGAACTCACCTAGCTTACCTTTCAAAGGCTCAAAGGTGGTTCCATAACCGCGATCAACACGATCCAATGTTGTCGCTCCTTCGCATCCACCACCGAGTACACCAACGAGTCAGAGAGCCTGCAGAGACAATGCAAAAAGCAAGAAGATGAAGAGCTTCACCTTTCCTCAGTCCCTCGCTCAACACATGATGCTAGGAGGCATATTCCACGGTGGATTCCGTGAGGTTTTGCGGTGGATTCCATAAAATTATATTTGTTGTTGGGGCTCATACACGAGGTGGATTCCTTGTGCAAAAAGTCGATGGGGATGCATGTCCTTTTTGGGCGTCTTGTTAATTTAATGTGCAAGTGGGTGATTCCATAACGGTGATTCCGTAAAATACATATTTAAATTAATTGACATTTATGAGTTTAGAGTGCGCACTCATAATAAATTAAGGTTAGGATTGAGTTCTAACCAATTTATTTATTTTGTAGCTGAAGACTGCTAGGTATTCACTTTTTTCGGTTTAATTTTATTATTTTCTAACAATTGTGAATGCTTCAGTTGATGTGGAGCAGGCAGTGGTGGCATTGGGAAGCGCTGGGCAATAGCATGTATTCAAGTTATTTAGAGCAAAGCTGAGATCGAGGACTTCCAATCGCTTACCATCTCACGCGAGGGCGGAGCTCCTGGAATGATCGAGCTCTATAGTTAGTCTCGCAGCAATCCATCAATACCAGCGTGTTCCTGGCGGTGAAGACCCCCTGCTACGCTATTAAATCATGAAGGACCAGCCTCTACAGGCGGAGAACCACCCGGGAAGCTTCTTTGCAAGTCTTTTTTTTCTCAGAAAGAACATGTAAGAATTTTAACCAAGTTAGAGTTTAAGAAGCTTAACAAAGCTTAGGAGAATCTTTAGCCCCACAAAATTTGATTATCGGCGGCGGCAATATGTACACCTGGAGACTGACAGAGTTCAATTCCAGCAAACAGATTGCTACCCGCAGTCTACACGCATGAATTATCCTCTTGAAAGACGACCGTGATATCAAATTCAGCATGCACAAAGAAAAAATACTGCAAAAAGTCATTTTTTTTAAAGCCTTTTAGACCCAACTTTGAGCCACACTCATTCCGCTAACAAGATTTTGAGTGTGTGAAGTCTTTTGGAATTTTGCAGGATGTCCGATCAAACCATGGAAGATTTTATGGCCGAAGGTGATCTACCGGAACCAACGATGGAGCAAAAACTAGATTTGATTATGATACAGCTTCAAGAGGAACGAAGAGCATGTCAAACTTTGCAAGCTCAATTGACCCATCTGCAACGATCTACCGCTGACCAAGATGGACCGCAATCTGAAGATCTTATACGATGTACGATCAATGCAACACTTGAGGCGCAATCTATTCGGAAAGAAACAAAGATAAGTAAAAGAAATTTCAAATTTCGTACTTTCAATGGGTCACGCGATGGAAAGACTGTACTTGCTTTTATCAGTCAATTTGATGATTATTTGCATGAAGAACAGTATGCTGAGAAAGACAAGAGCCTGTTTCACAATATACCGAGCGT